>NC_140949.1:75496409-75971409 GCF_014529385.1 Adiantum capillus-veneris
ACGGCGTAGTGGGTAAGGAGGTCCGCCCCCACTTTTACATATGGTTGAGAGACTCTGGAGTATGCAGATACATACACTTATCTTGGGGCGGTTTTCAGTGGTCCAGTATTTTCCCTGAGGCATGCAGCAGATACGCGATTGACCAGAGCCTATGCAGCATTGGGGAGACTTGAGAGGATATGTTCGTAGGTTCAGTTCCAAGAACCTCGGACAAAGCTTTGGCTCTTTAACACTTTGGTCACTTTGGCCATGCTATACGGAGTGGAGATATGGGGCTCCTCAATTGATCATCATAGAAAAGCTGGCAATACTGATGGATGGAGATGTATGGAGAAGCCCTTGGTGTCTATGATTTCTCGGATGATTAGGGCCAAGGCCACAGTACCACATGACATTATTAGGGAGGAGCACGATGCTCCTCCCTTGGTAGTGGAGGCACTCACTCGATCAGTTTCATTTATGCATAGCGCTTGGGCTCTCCCTACAGACAGATATGCTCGATTAGCACTAGAGTCTTCGTGACAGCTGGCATTGCAGGGAGATAGATCATATTGGTATGCAGAGATGGCATCTTGGTTTCAGTGACATGGCTTTAGTATGGATCGGCTACCCCCATTTCAGTACTCTCTGGATGCACCCTCCATCTCCCTCACTAGGGCAGAGATTACCAGGCTCAGCAAACAGGACTTGATTCAACTGGATACGAAGAGGACATGGATACAACCTACACATGGACTACGTACAAAGAAGACTTTCTATAGAGAGCATCTTCTCCAACTCACGGAGGATGGTTTTGTGATCAGACCAGGATACGTGGACACTCATCTATCCCACGGGATACAATTTGCTATTGGTTAGATACGCACATCCTCACATCAGCTAGAGATCGAGACAAGCAGATTTAGAGAAGTACCCACTGAGTCCAGGATTTGTCAGGTATACCAGATAGAGCCAGAGACAGAGCTACATTACATATGCCACTGCCCCGTATACTATGAGATACGAGGCCGCTTTCACTATCTATTCAGAGAGGGTTTTGGGCCACTTTCTAGAGTTGTGAAATACCACGATCAGAGATGCCTCGGATCATACTTACTAGAGATTCGCAAACACAGAGAGGACCTCTTGAAGAGGGGCACAATGACAGAGATCCAACAACAGCGGAAGATTACAAATTTCTTTCAGTCACAGACAGAGGAGTCTGAGCAACCCTAGCAGCATAACAACACCAGAGGCACCAAAGGCATACTGCTTGATTGATCGATAGAGTTGGGGCGGTCCCGTCGCCCACGGATGAGGGGGCCCTCTCGACATCGACGCAGACTGCGACAAAGGATCCATACCATACTGGTGCGACATAGGAGCCGTCCTGATAGAGTGCCTACCTTGGAGTACATTGAATCTATATAGCCTTTTGGATACTGATGTATATGTATAAGATGCCTCGACTGTCAGAGAGCTCCATTGTATCAGCTCAACCTTTGTATTCCCCTTGTATCAGCTTTCACCCCACCCCTACCCACTATTTTCTTTTCAATTCTCTGTACTTTTTGTACCCATACCTGGTATTAGATTCACCACATGTAACCTTTTGGTCTCATAGGTCATTTTGGACTTTTGAAGACGTTAATATTACATTTTCATTTTATATTCTCTCTCTCTCTCTCTCTCTCTCTCTCTCTCTCTCTCTCTCTCTCTCTCTCTCTCTCCCCCCCCCCCCCCCCCCTAAAAAGTGGAACTTGTTACCCATCTGTATTATGTTACACGCCCAAAGGTATTACATCTGCCCGTAGGCACACAAAATATGACGGATCTGATAGTGAAAAAACCCCTAAAATGTTCAAGATCCACAATCCATAGAGGAAAAACTACCAATGATACAAAGTTACAGAAGATGGGTGAATTTACAAAAGCTAGTAGCAAGGGAGTAAGGGAAGAAAGTGACAGAGACCTAAAGCACAAACAAGCCACCAAGAACTCAACAAGAGACCAAAAACTGCATAATAAACTTTGCACCAAGCATCTGGGAGAGATACGACCTCTAGCCATCCTTGGCAAACCAACACTGCTATGACATTCTTCAACCTACAAAAGAAGCTGAAGGCAAGGGTAAACCTCCCATGCTTGCCACCCTCAACACACTCCAAAACCACCGAACTTGCTAGGTTTCTTTTATTTCCTTGTAGAGAGAAAATGAGAGAGAGAGAGAGAGAGAGAGAGAGAGAGAGAGAGAAATGGAGAATGACACCCGATGGGGTCTCGACCAACCCTCTCAAGGGCCCCCCACACCGTTGCCAATGTGGTATTTGCTTTTGATTGCGTAAATGGAAAGTACCCACATGCAATACCTCAATCTCTATTGACTAGATGGGGAATGTCGCCGCGGTAACTCTTCAAAATGAAGCACCTCTGGGCCTGATTCGATGCACCTTTGGATCCGTCTCCATAAGGGGTTGTTGATGGCCACCAAGGGGTAGATTTGGGGCTGACTTGCGCTCAAGATGTGAGAGGAAATAAGGGCTGAAAGCTGGCTGCAAAAACACAGATCTGGCTGCAAAGACGCAACCGATCTGTCGCGTAGAGCAGGGCTGAAAACGCAGATGATGATGCCGATGATGGACAGCAATGGAAGCACTCGATGCGGCGAGGGAATGGCCGAGAAAAGACTCAATGGGCTGCTGAAGTACCAGGGCTGCAGCGCAGAGGCTAGAGTTAGCAGACCCGCCGGGCCGTTTCCGGTGAGAGGACGGGCTGAAAACTGAAAACGTTGGGTTGTTTTGCTGCTGTAGGAAAAATGGAGGGCTGATCTACGACGTTGGAGCAAAACCCTAAGCTGATCTAGCGCTCCCAACTTATGTAAAAACAATGGCCAACACGCTTCCTTTATAGAACTTTTTAAGTTAGGTCGAGAATTTTAGGCCAGGTCAAGAAAATGTGCAAATGTGCGCACATGGGAGTTTATTGACTATTACTCACTATTCTCTAACCCATTTGATGAACCGACTAGATCGATACGTTCCTCTAACCTAGACCTACATGCTCGTCATGTCAGAGACACACCAAAGTGTAATAACGTCTATCAAAACACTTGTACAAACCATTTATGCAAGAGCGTTCCAAAACTAGAAAATCTAATTTAATGGACTCGTTTGGACATACAAGTCCTGCGAGCAGGCTCAAAAAATTGCCGATACTAATCCTACTAGGATTCTAGACACTCCTATCTAGGGATAGGCACAAAATTGGCCCTCGAAGTCAATGAAGCATGTCCACGTGGCACACAGAAACATGTGCACGTGACATACCCTTTGTATATTGCGTAATCAAATACAAGCCAAAGACATTACATCAACTCGTACGCAAACGAATAAGACAGATGTGGAAGTGAAAAAACACCTGAAATATTCTATGACTACAAACCACAGGGAAAACTACCATTGACACAGAGTTACAAAAGATGGGAGAAACATCAAAGGCTAGAAGCAAGGGAGTAATAAAAGAATGTCACGTGCGCACTTCACTTGCGCTACGTGGACATGCTTCTGCTACAGTCCAGTGTCACAAATTGATGATGTGGCGGTTTTGCCCGGACACACAAAGATGACGTGGCAGATAGTACGAACGCCCGTGAAATGCACTGACAAGCTGATTGTACGGATTGCCCGCATATCCCGTTGACATGCTGCTGAAGTGGCAGTACGGACCTCCGCATAACGCGCTAACAAGCTGCTAAATGACTTGCGACAAACTTTGATGCAAGCGATTAATAACAACTTTCATGAAGCTCTTATAAATTTCTCTCATCAAAGACCAGTTCAAATTTGCATGGACAAGGGACTTTGGGAAACTACTTAATAAACCCCGACTTTTGAGAGTTGGGCATAGCGTCAGAAGCCCAAACATGATGACAAAGGGTTGTGAGTGGATGCTTCAAAGCATCAAAATACTGAGAGAACTATTCTATTTGAAGTGCATTCCCTCTTCACCTTTTGTTTTTAAGCAAGTGACACAAGAACTTTTCAACCTCATTTTCTATCATGTCAGTCTCAAGAGTAGCAATCAATCAAGTGACACATGGGCACGCACTGTAACAATCTTGGGCACCCCAAGTCTAGATTCTGTTGCAACACGAGAGAGATTTATTTAAAATACTTCACAACTTTAAAATCACAGTTCAATTTGGTCGACACGGCCTGGCGTAGTTCCGTGCCAAGAGAGATTGGCCCCAAAGATCGGCGCCCTTTCGGTATTTCTTTTATATTAATCTTTGAGCAAAGTACAACTCCCACAGGGTCCTCCGCTCTCAGACTCTGCGTCCAGATGCTCTGAGAAGTGAGGCCCTTAGGGCTCTTTTATTCTTACAAGGGATGCCAAAAGCAGAGCCCCAAAAGCAATTAAACTCAAAAGCAAAGAGTCCCTAAAGCAATTTGTTTCAAAAGCAATTGATCCCAAAAATCTGCCCAATAAAAAGCATCAGCGCGATTTGCGAAAATCCGTACAACAACCACATCAACATGTCAACGCTATATGCGGAGATCCGTACTGTTGTTCGTACTACCACGTAAGCACATGTCCGTACTACCACGTCAACAATCGGCATGTGTGTTTGTCCGGGGGCCTGCCACGTCACCAGTTTGTGGCATACCCCCCTCTTGAAAAAATTGTAATCGCCCTCGATTACGCCTGCAAAACAGACAAGCCATAAACTGTCTTAGTAGACACTGATTGTTAGTACCGATGCACTAGCCACGACACATCTAGCACATGTACAAAGACGACACTCACATCACTGTACATGACACCACAGGCCATCACATGACAACAGTCACAGAAACATTCATTCCAAATCTCAAACCATGACTGCAAGCAACGTATTTAGCAACCACATCTAGATCCATTCTGGACCTCATTGATGTCAGGTTAACTAATCCCATATTGCGATCATGTCTATAGAGATTTTTTTGCACCTCAAGCACTGTTGTGTGCGAGAATCTGTCGCCTCAAGCAGTGTCGTTTGCGAGAATCTGTCGTCTCAAGCATTGTCGTGTGCGAGAATCATTCCGGGGATCCCAATCCATCACTAAGTTCATAATGAACAGAGTGGTCTAGTCATTCATTCCATTGAATCAGTCGTGATTCACGATTCGTTATCACGTTCATTCTGGAGTTGTCATTGCTCCGAATTCGTCATCCATTATCATCGATTTCATTTGTTATCTGCACATATCTAGCAAGTTCTTCCAGAGAACATTGATGTCATACATAAATCAAATTCATCTTCCAAAGTTCTTCATTCATACACTTAGTTCATACTGAACACGATGTTTCAATCATCAAGTCATCTCATCCATCCAGAAGTCTTGATGCACCTAGATCCCTCTGTAGCCATCTCATCTCGCAAGAACTCTTGATGGGCTCACCACAACATCTAGTCATCTCATTGATATGGGAATCTTGACACACTAGAATCATGCATCATCATTCATTCATTCAAATTCATCATTCTTATCTCGAATCGAAAGGATATCCGATTCATTAGCTTCCCTTCCTCTCGATGTTACCATCTCATCCATGATTTCACCTACAAAACAGGCAAGGAGATGACTCACCTCGTTGCAAAAGAGTGGATGTCCAACTCCATGCTTCCGAATCCATACAGATGTGAATTCCTCGCTCCTATTTCGAGTTATGTCACAAACAACCAGATTGTCAGTACATCAGTCTCTCTTTCAGTGTCCTTTCCAGTATCGAGTTCATCTTCTAGTCAACAGTTCTGTTCCGACTCTTCCTGCGAGTAAAGCTTCGACTTTTCGGCACTCGTTTGTCCTTTCAGCTTTCTTCTCGTCCTGAGAGGGGAATCAATGGCCTCACGCCATCTCGAATGAATCTCATGAATCAGATAATCTTCAGGTGGTCCGCAAATCTTGGGTCTCTGGAGTACTTCATCAATCTTTTCACACCCATGTCAACTTGCAGTGAACGCTTGTATTTTGCTCTGGCAAAAGAAAAATGCCCAAATCTCTATTCTTTTCTTCAGTTCTCGAGCCTGATTTCAACTGGGAGGTGTTATCTCTGTCAAATTCTCCACGAGAACCCATGTGTAATCTGGGATTCTTAATGGCTTTATGCCATGTAAGACAGAGCGATGAAGACGGGAGCGCGCCTGATGCGTGATGTAGTAAGGGTTGGAGTGGCTAATAAGTCCGGGGTCGGGACTCGAAGATATTGCAAATAACAATTTCCAAGAGTGCCCTGTCTGCAATTTGATAGGACCAGTATGCTTTGAGAAAAGCACTCTGATACCACTGTGACAAACTTGGGCACCCCAAGTCTAGATTCTGTCACGACATGAGAAAGATTCACTTGAAATACTTTACAACTTTAAAATCACAGTTCAATTTGGTTGACACGGCCCAACGTAGTTCTGTGCCAAGAGAGATTGGCCCCAAAGACTAGCGTCCCTTTCGGTATTTCTTTTATATTAATCTTTCAGCAAAGTACAACTCTCGCAAGGTCCTCCGCTCTCAGACTCTGCGTCCAAATGCTCTGAGAAGTGAGGCCCTTAGGGCTCTTTTATTCTTACAAGGGATGCCAAAAGCAGAGCCCCAAAAGCAAATAGTCCTTAAAGCAATTTGTTCCAAAAGCAATTGATCCCAAAAATCTGCCCAATAAAAAGCATCAGCACGATTTGCGGAAATCCGTACAATAGCCATAACAGCATGTCAACGCGATATGCGGAGATCCGTACTGTTGTCCGTACAACCACGTCAGCAATCGGCGTGTGTGTGTGTGTGTGTGTGTGTGTGTGTGTGTGTTTGTGTGTGTTCGGGGCCTGCCAAGTCACCAATTTGTGACACGCACCAAGTCAAACATAAGAGTTTCTAACTATTCGTAAGTCAGCACACACATTTCTTAATGGACCCAATAAGAAAGCAAAGGAGACATGATATAGAAATCGAAGTGGAGGAACCCACAATCGTGTCTCCTGCCTAATTTTGGAGCCGAACAATGTTTTCACGAGCATACACGTGATGCAAGGCATGATAGAATTTGTGTCCGTACATTATTATACGATAATGACCAAGTGGTAGCAATTAGCACTCTAGCTTTTTGATAGCCAATCACAAGCAAATGAGCAATGTGTTTTGCTATGCATTCTATAGAGTTGAAGGCAAAGTTTCATTATTGGTATCTAAAACAAGCTTGGCACGAGTAGCATCCAACAAGGCCTCCAATAGCATCAATTGTTGACAACGCACACATGGATTATGAACACTATATTGTTGTGCTACCCTCTGCAAATTGGTAACATATAAGCAAGTTTAAAGAGGGTGTTGCTAAATTGGCTTTATCTGACAGAAAAATAATTATAAATGAATTATTCATTTATAAGTGAGAGGGTTTTCTCGCTTGGAACACCAAGAAACTAATTCTAAAAGAATTATTGGAATTTTAAGTGAGAGGGTTTTTCTCACTGGAGACATCCGAGTACAGAGTATTCCTAGAGCGTCATTCAAAGTAATGACGTGAGCACTGAGAACGGGAATATCTGTAAGGCCACCAAGAACGGGTACTTCTGATGCATCACATCATATGGGTGACAGGGAGCATCGGACAGAAGTATCCGACCATCCGGGAACGGACATCTCAGATGCGTCATAGGATGGGTGACATAGAGCATCGTGAAGGAGACTGTATCGTAAGTTCGGTAGGAAAGGACTAGGTGATGGGTATTCCTGATGCGTCACAAGGTGGGTGACGGGTGCATCGGAAAGGGAATATCCATAGTCGGGAGGAAATTCCGAACTGTGTTAGAATTGTGCACAAGGAAAAGCAAGCACTTGAATGAAGATGGGTTTAGAGGAAACTTTGAGGAAAAACAAATGCTTTTTGAGAAAGCGGGATTGCTTTTCGGGAAAGCAGATGCTTTCCCGCGAGGAAGTCTATGTCTGCATTGCAACTGTGCATGTGATTGCATCCAGGGACGCCTGGGAAGTGCTGTGAAAGCATTGTTTTTAACTTATAAGGTTTTATTGAGTTTTTGGGCAGATTCAGACTATTTTTGAAATACGTCGGCCGCCCATTCAATAAGTGGGCAGCCATCTGATAAATAAGGCAACAGATCAGCCAGCGAATTCTCTCTCCCTATTTTGGGTAGAACAGAAAAAGAAAGAAAAAAAAACGGCCGCGATCTCTATGCGAGCAACTATTTGTACCGTGGTCAAGGAGCTATAAAAGCATCACATGCCTTCACTGAAAAGAGGTTGCCAGCGCCAGCAAGAGAAGACTCTGCCGCCAAAAGACGCGAGAGATCGCGAGACTACGAAGCACGGAAGTCGCTTTTCTCGCGCAAGAGCGACAGGTACCTATTGTGGATTCGCCATACGAATTGTTGTCGTGTGTTTGCATATGTTTGCAGGTACTTCATTGCGAAGGAGAAGCCAGAAGGCTTCAACCTACGCTTGGGAATTCCGGAAACGGAATTCGGAAATTGTCTGCGAAGTCTTAACTCCGAGTACAAACGGAAAAAGGATTGAGAGCTCGTCTCTCGGATTTCCCTTACGGGAAGGAACGACCATCGAGTCAGAGAATTAGAACGGAGGGGTTTTCTCCGGTTCTTGTGCTTGTAAAAAGATTCTCCCTAATAAAGGATTCTCTTGGGGGGGGGGGGGGGGAGGGGACACCAGCCCATCTTATGGTCCCTAGTACTGTGTCGATCTTCTCACTCTCTCTCTCTCTCACTAGCTATTTCTCTCTATATCCTTTGGCTTCAGTATTAAGTGATAAATTCTATTTATCCGAGTATATTTTATATTGTTATGCGCTCCCGTTTGTGACAGTGGTATCAGAGCATGCTCTCCTCTCTTTCTCTGTAAAGGAGGACAACTCTGGGAAGATACGGGAAGAAGCCATGACAAGCCAAGAGAGAAGTAAGCAAGCGGAAACCTAAGTCCTGCAGGAAAAGCTCGCAGAGTTGGAAAAAAAAATTCTCTATGCAAGAAGTTGACACAAGGCTTGGGATTTTCTGAGAAGGCGACAAGAGCATGATGCTCAAGAACCTAGAGAATCCAAAGAGCGGAATGCTCGAGATCCTTCAGAATCCAGAAAATATCCATGAACGTCAATCCAGAACTATAGCCATGAAATCCCATAATTTCGGGAAGGATATGAAGAAGGTCTCTAGACCTAGGAACACTCCAGTGACAAGTCAAGTTTGATACTTTTGACGGAAGGGAAGATGTCCTGAAAGCTACTGCTTTCATTCAACAATTTGAAGTTGCCTTTGCAAACGGCAATTTCTGAGAAGCGTCGAAGGTGAGGCATGTGACCAAACACCTCAAGGGGATTGCAAGTACTTGGTGGTATACCAAAGCTCTGCAAGGAACTTACAACAAGACTTCGATTCAATTCAAGGCTGAATTTTCGGACAAAATTTTTTTCTTTTTTTTCCCTCTACACTTTGAGGAAGGCATCTAAGAAGATTGGGATCGGTTTGCCCAATAGGAACACGAGCGAGTCAAAGCAAGCAGTGGTTCACTCTTGCCAAGGTAGCTCCATTCTTGATCCTCTCTAAGGAAGGAAAGATGAAGAAATTCAACAAAGGACTTTTGCCCGAATTTTGTAAACCGTCTGCAAAATACTTTGCAGCAGATAGTAGAGTCAGCAATAAAAGCTGAAAGTGTACACCTTAGTGTACATAGAATCCAATCCCCATAGTGGGACGGGAATCATTGAACACAGAAAGTTTGGAGTAAGGGAATTCAATCTAACTCTTGAGTTCTTGAATAGAAGACCCTCGAACTTTAAGTGAGAGGGAAGGTTTTCAATCAAAGTTACATCTTTGAGGAAATCATAAAGTGCATTGTGCTTGTTTGCTCTTTTGCACAAGATATGGTTATGTCTAACCGGGACTACCACTCTCGAGTGTTTATGAGAGCAGGATCAAACTGAAACATTGTTTTCTGAGATAAATTGGTTTGCTTAACTAGCCGGAAGGTCAACTATTGATCTGGTATCCGGTAATTCTCGAACAAATTACCTGCTACTGCGGGTAGGAAATTATGAAGGAACCATTCTGAGCTTTCAAGCAAAGAAAAGCTTTCATGAAGCTTGAGTACTCTTTAAGCCTACGCCCCCTACACGGTAAGGGAAGATATGGTAGTGCTTTTTGCACAAGAGAATGAACACTCTCTTTAGGAGGGAAGGAACAAGCGACGACTACGGCCTGTGCTTGAGGAATCCAAGGATTAAAATCCTAGATTATTTGATGAGCGGGTTTTGCTCTAAGATCGAGCCAAGTGATCATCAAGTTGAGCGTCTTCGCTCTAAGGATCTTACGAAGGAAAGGTAATTTCCCAGGTTCACCGAAACTTTAACACAGCTTAAGAATTATGTACACTTTTGAGTACATGCATAACACACGAAGATGCAGACCTATGTCAAGGAATTGGACGAGAATTTGTTATACTCTCTTGAGCGCCTTTTTGCGCGCAAGAATATTTCGACACGAGAATCTCTATTTGAGATGTGTTTGGTAGAAGGAATTTGAGTTTCTCTACGGAGAAGAGGTTTTCCCATGGTCGTTGATCATTGAGTACGCTATGTGCTTTTACCATTACAGTAGCAACTTTTGGTTGCGGTGTATGTTTCTCCATGAGCAGGTCAAGTAGCATTTACACGCTGCTGGAATAAATTTGAACTATTTGGTTCGTAAGAATATAATTCCCCAACCGTATCAAAATGGTAAGAATTACAAATGGGAGAATATCCCTCAGAATCAAAGAGAATTCGCTCTATTGTGAACCGGGTTTGAACGTACGTTCAGAAAATGCTATGGCTAGAATCCTATCTGCCTGAGGTTTTGCAAATCGTCATTGATGCTCGCAAGGTGAATCATTTTTTATGATATTGTAAGGAAGAGACGTTAATGGGCGTCGGGAAATCACTCCTGGTGGTAATAACTCGCAGGAGGAAACGATTGGAAGGAAGTGTTGTCGTGCACAAGGAATCTTCGGACTGGAACCGTCCGCCTACGTTGAGCGACGGCCTGGAACAAGAACCTTCTTTAAGGTGATCGCAAATTGTGGAAGAAAGACATCGAACTTAATGCTCTATGACTTGGGCATTCCCTATGTGGGAGGATACAAGAGGTTTAATACCCTCTGGACTAACAGCGTAGGATTATGTGCAAGGACAAATACCTAGATTGATTTCTAGGAAGATTATTCTTCTCGAATTTGAGAAGACAGAATCAAGTTAACAGAGTCTTAGATAAGGAAACTTTGGATTAGAACAATTGGCCTACCCAAAGCAAAGGCCCGGAATAAGAACTTACTTTGGTAAGATGACACACTTGTTCTGCCATATGCGGGAGGACACAAGAGGTTTAATATCCTCACGACTAATAGCGCAAGGTTATGCGCAAGGACATAGACCTAGATTGATTTCTAGGAGGTTTATTCTTCTCGGAATTGAGAAGGTGGAATTGAGTAAACAGATTCTCGGATGAGGAAACTTCCAATCTGTTGGAAAGACGCAAATGACGAGTTCTTACATGGCTCGTTAGTTTGATGATTGGTGAAGGATATCCTCGAGGTACTAGAGGAAGGACATGAACCGGTAAGGTAAGTATTGAATTACTGAATTTCTGTTTAGTTTAATTTTGAAGTTCTCTTTTGAGAAAGGACCAACTCAACTCACCATTGAGCAAGATTTGGAATCTTTCAAGTTTCTCCCCGACAGTTCAGTTGGACCTCTACAGTTGAGGACAACTGTTTATAAGTGAGAGGGATGTTGCTAAATTGGCTTTATCTGACAGAAAAATAATTCTAAATGAATTATTGGATTTATAAGTGAGAGGGTTTTCTCGCTTGGAACACCAAGAAACTAATTCTAAATGAATTATTGGAATTTTAAATGAGAGGGTTTTTCTCACTGGAGACCTCCGAGTACAGAGTATTCCTGGAGCGTCATTCAAAGTAATGACGTGAGCACTGAGAACGGGAATATCTGTAAGGCCACCAGGAACGGGTACTTCTGATGCGTCACATCGGATGGGTGACAAGGAGCATCGGAAAGAAGTATCTGACCATCCGAGAACGGACATCTCTGATACGTCAAAGGATGGGTGACATAGAGCATCGTGAAGGAGATTGTACCGTAAGTTCGGTAGGAAAGGACTAGGTCATGGGTATTCCTGATGCGTCACAAGGTGGGTGACGGGTGCATCGGAAAGGGAATATCCATAGTCGGGAGGAAATTCCGAACTGTGTTAGAATTGTGCACAAGGAAAAGCAAGCACTTGAATGAAGATGAGTTCAGAGGAAACTTTGAGGAAAAACAGATGCTTTCTGAGAAAGCGGGATTGCTTTTCGGGAAAGCAGATGCTTTGCCGCGAGGAAGTCTATGTCTGCATTGCAATTGTGCATGTGATTGCATCCAGAGACGCCTGGTGTAGCGCGGATAATGTGTCGTGCTCTCTACAGTGGGTGGTCCTTAGTGCAATGTGCGTGACAATCTCACTCAAACAGACTGAATCTCCCTCAAACAGATGAACAGAAAGGAAACAATAGACGCCAACAGAGCTCTCAAAGACACAACAGCAGACCGGAACATATGACTCGACTATCTCCAAGACTGATACAGACTCTGGCGTGGCAGCACACTCAGCTCCAGCCCAGGACTCTCAGGTACAATCGGGTGTCGAGGCTCAGATGTGTCGGGATGGTGCAGACGTGCTCTATGTCCCACTCTCCCTAGACGACTACGTGCAAGATAAGATAGAACTGCCCCCAAAAATGACTACTCATATGTACAACCATAAGAGCCACCAACGGCCCATAAAGAACATCATCTAAGTCTATCCCCACTGGGTGGCGGTGGTGACCTGGCCACGATGTCCACTAGACCACCCTGCCACGTGTCTGCCCAAGTGTGAACCGACCAGACCAAAGGCCAACTGACCAAAGCCCAACTATAAACTACTGTCATATGAAAGTGAAAGTGGCATTGTAGTAGGCTACAGGTTGGCCGCCACAAGTCCGATGCCCGTCGCGGAGAGCGGAACTGATGAGCTGAAATAACGGCGCTCTACTGTTGGTGGTCGTATGATGGAGGAGGAGGTGGCGGAGGCTGATAGTAAGTTGGGTAAGGAGATGGAGGCCAAGTGTATGGTGAGGGGTAGTGGCCATGAGGAGGGTACATCGGGTATGGAGCAGCAGGCTGCGTCATGTTTTGCGGTTGAGTAGGTGGAGCTGGTGGAAACCCAGGAAACGACTGCGCAGGCTGCGAGGGTGGAACCGATTGTTGGAATCGCGGGAAGCCGTAGAAGTGTTGAGGATAGGATGGAGACTGGGAGGGGGAGGCCATAGAGGGACCCTGAAATTGTGATGAGACCGAGCCTGTTGGTTTAGACTCCATTCTGGTAGGATTTGCTTTTTCTGTTGTTTGAGAGTCCCCTGAATGTGCTTTGGACACGTCCATCTGTGTCGGTACCTGTGGTGCCAATGCAGGAACTTGCTGAGAAACCGGGGTTGTAGTTGTAGTTGTAGCTTGAACTGCCTGTGAAATGGCTACAGCTTGGTATTTTGCACAAGGACATAGTGTATGTACCACCGGAGAGAGATCCTGAACTGTTGCAGTCATATCATTTACCTCTTTTAACTGTTTTTGCTGAGTGTGGACGATATGTTTGAGGTCCACTACCTGTTGAGTTAAGATTCTTATACGATCCTGAGATGTAGCAATGAAATTGTCCCTATCCATCGCTCATTGAAGATGCGTTTGCACTTCCCTTGTCATACCGTCGTAGCAAGAGCGATGCATACCGTTGGTACCTTGCAATGAGAGTCCTGCATTGATAATCGTCGAAATGGCTCTTCTGTCTGCCTCTAAAAGTCTGTCAGCTTGAGGCGCAAAAGTCTCATACATGTTATGTTTGTCAGATGTAGGCGTCCCAGAGTTAGATGCCCCTACAGTATCCTTCAGTGCCCCAGCAGTAAGAGTAGTATGTAGTGCCGGCGAGACAACTGGATGTTGTGTTTTAGTGACGGCAACACTACTCACAATAGGTGGTGTGAAAGTGGAGGTGGCCACAGAAGTAGACATACGCACTGCTGGTGCTGTAGTATGGACGTCCGAGATTTTGACCTGCGATTCTGAGAAAGGTAGTGTTGCCAGCTGCGCAGATGAATCTTTTTGTACCTTTGCCCTCTTGCGCGAGATGCCCTTTCCTTTTGCCATTTTGGAACGTTCTTGCTCTTTCGGATCATCTGGAAGGGTGAGAACTGCCTTTGCATCCGGCTTTTGCTGCATAATCTGTACCACCCAAGACATAATAGGGGCTGCATAGCAATTGAACTTTTCCGCTTTGCCTTTACGTTGAGTCCGAAACCGCTTTGCCCTGTCCTGTAGCGCTTTAAACAGCAAATTGTGAAATGGGTATGGCAGGCAATGGTAGAGACAAAAGAGAGCATCGCATATTGTTGGAGAACCTAGAGAAGATGAAACCCCTGATCTTTCAGGTGCTCGCAGTAAAAAATAATACTGTAACACTGAATACAGTTGCTGACTCCTGTGATAGTCTAGGTGTGAGACCAGCAAAAGTTCCTGACAAGCATTTGCCGTTTCTTCTGGTGAAAGATTCGAGAAGGTTTTTGTTGCGGGCAGAGGTGTCAGCACAGTCAATATTCCCATTGCCTGTCCGATATCCTCCACCGTGAGTGCGGTATCATTCAACTTTGGAAAAGTTAGCAAGAGGGAACATAGCTTGGCAGTAGAGATATTGGCAGACAAATCGGTCTCAGCCAACTTTTGGAGACCCAAGTGTATCA
Organism: Adiantum capillus-veneris; assembly: GCF_014529385.1. Classification (NCBI taxonomy): domain Eukaryota; kingdom Viridiplantae; phylum Streptophyta; class Polypodiopsida; order Polypodiales; family Pteridaceae; genus Adiantum; species Adiantum capillus-veneris. The sequence continues at coordinate 75,511,241 of NC_140949.1, forward strand.
GTTGTTGTCGAGAGAACACCTCCTTCAGTGCTGGATTCGGAGCCTGTAGATGATATATCGTAATTAAAGGTACCTTGGAGAGAGCACCAGTTGTTGTTGAGAGAACACCTCCTTCAGTGCTGGATTCGGAGCCTGTAGATGATATATCGTAATTAAAGGTACCTTGGAGAGAGCACCAGACGGGCGAGGCACCTGGAGAGTAGTGACTCTGTCAACAGTGGCTGACTGTGGTGAATCTTCCTCAGAAGATTTCTCTGAAATCTGCTATAGTCTGATTTGCTGTCAGAACTATCCCCAGATGCAGAGGACTCGTCCTCCGATTGTAGATGCTTTTCCCTGTTTCGAGTACGAACTATCTTACTAGACTGTGCGTGGGCTTCCAGTGGGAAAGTTAAGTAAGCGGTGTTGAGGAGCTAAGGAGACCTTGCCGCTGATTTGTGAACTGTGAAGACTCTGTGCTGCTGATAAGAAGAATTAGGCTTGAATGAACCTTATATTTACGCTAAAGTAGCTTTTCAGTATTCTTATCAAGCTGCTTTTATTTTTAGGATTTTTATGTTGCTTTTGCGCAAGGCCACGCTAGGGCGAGGAAAAAAGCGACGGAAAAGGAAGGGCGAGGGCGAGGGCGAGGGCGAGGGCGAGGAGCTAAGACGGAAAAAAAAAGCGGGCCAGGCATGGGCTAGGGCGAGGTAAAAGGGCGAGGGCGAGGGCGAGGAGTGGGAGGGGTAGGGCGAGGGCGAGAGGTGGAGGGGCTAGGTGAGGGAAAAGGGCAAGGAGCGAGGGTAGGAGAGGGCGAGGGGGTGGTAGGGCGAGGGCGAGAGGTGGAGGGGCTAGGCAAGGGAAAGGGCGAGGGGCGAGGGCGAGGGCGAGGAGGTGGTAGGGTTAGGGCAAGGGCGAGGGCGAGGAGTGGGAGGGGTAGGGCGAGGGCGAGAGGTAAGGGGCTAGGCGAGGGAAAAGGGCGAGGAGCGAGGGGGTGGTAGGGTTAGGGCGAGGGGTGAGGGCTAGGGCGAGGGCGAGAAAATAGGGGCGAGAGGTGAGAGGGCTAGGGCTAGGGATGGTCTAGGGCTAGGGCGAGAAAATAGAGCGAGGGGTGAGAGGGCTAGGGTTAGGGCGAGAGTTTTAGGGGATGGGAGAGGCTGGGGGTGGGAGGGTTAGGACCATGGCTAGAGGAAAAGGGGTAGGACGAGGGAGAGAGGGTGAGGGGGAAATGGCAAGGGACTTGCAATTCGACATAAATTCAGGGCTTACCCCACTAAGCTCAACTAAGCTCCGCTGCAAAAATAGTAGCTTATCATTAGTAGCAGACTGAGCACCACCAAAGGCGCCTTGATTTGGCAACTATCCCCACATCTAATTTCTGGAGGGGATGTGAAAGTTAGGAGAGGGAGAGGGAAAGGGAAGGATTAGGACAGAGGCTAGGGGAGTTGGTTCAGAGGAGAGACAAGCTGAGGGGAGGAAAAAAAAAACAGTTAATACTAATCATCAAAACTATCCCAGAGACCTTAAAGATAGAGTAGACCAGAAGAATAACACGCATTGATAATATCGAGTTAGGAGAAAGAATCAGCAATTCATAAACGCGAAGTATCATCCTACATAAATACCTCACTCAAGGCATTTATAGCTTTATGCATCTCCAAGAACTGAGTTTGACTTGAGAGTAAAATCTGAGAAAAGGAACTTATTCAGATTGGGGAGATTAGGTTATGTCCAAGAAAGACAAAGATTGAAGACAGATAGAGTGAAGATAGAGTTGATCAAGTCCAGAAGCAACCTATGAGCTTAACCTAGACCGCGGAAGGAGAGCTGCCTAAGGAAATTTTCTAAGAGAGATAAGATAAATCAAAACAGTAAGATGGGAAAGATAGCGATTCCGAAGTTATTTAAAGGGTCAGGAGTCTGCAAAGCTCAACACCTTCTCTGATTGTCATGCGGTTAGACCCTTGAGCGTCTCTCAAGCATGATAGCATTTGATCCGAGATCCATTGACCAAAGGCAGAGAAACTCCTTCAAGAGTGGCTAATTGTACTGCACCATGGGGTAGAATCTCTATCACCTTATATGGTCCTTGCCATGCTGGGACCAACTTCTTTGCTTTTTTCAGAAACTTGGCCTGATAAAGTAGCACCAGTGCTCCTTGTTTTATTTGCGGCTTCCTGAGATGGTGATCATGCCAGGCTTTACGACGAAGCTGCTCTGCTTCTAGGGCCAGTGAAGCCAAACCTCGGCTTTCCTCCAAAAGGAAAAGACGAGAGACGGATGCCGACCCCAAATTTCCATTGGCACGAAGACTCCCCACTCGCGGGGACCCTGAGTTGAATTCGAAAGGTGCTATCGCTTCCAAACCGAAAGCCAATTGAAATGGAGTGTGATTGGTTGTGGCTTTGAAAGAAGTTCGATATGCCCAAAGTGTACCGTGGATAGCTTGAGCCCAAGTTGATGGATGAAGATGACATGCTTTCCGCAGGAGTGCTATCAGAACCTTATCAATGCTCTTTGCCTGCCCATTTGCTCTAGGGTAATAAGAACAAGATTTTCTGTGAAAAATCTTGTAGTTGGCCAGCAAGGTAGAAATTGTTTCATTCACAAAGTGACTACCCCTGTCACTGGTGATTTCCAATGGACATCCAAACCTGCACAAAATATTTTCATAGAGAAACTTGGCTACTGTAGTGCCAGTGCAGTCCGTTGTTGCAAGTACCTCTGCCCACTTTGTTGCGTAGTCGGTAGCCACCAAGAGATACTTCCGATTGCCGGGTTGGGCAAAGGGAGTAATTGGGCCTACAAAATCTATGCCCCATCTCTCAAAGGGCTACCATGCCATAGAGACCTGCAGAGGACGGTTTGACTGTTTGCTTGGTTTAGGACCACAACGCTGACATACATCACATACCTTTACATAGGCAATTGCATCGCGGAAAATATAGGGCCACCACAAGCCACACTGGAGAATCTTTTGTGCAGTAATATGGCTAGGGTAATGGCCACCAATGGGACCACTATGGGCATCCTCTAAAATATACTCGACCTCGTGAGGGGAGACACAGCGCCTCAGAACACCATCTTGCCTTGATTTGTATAGCTGGCCCCCAATGAGAGTGAAAGGCCTAGACTTCAGCAACAGGCGTCTCTTCTGTAGGGGAGAAGCATTCTCTGGGTAGAGACCACTAGAAAGCAGATGCAAAACATCGCCGTACCATTCCGGTGTAGTATCCACCTTAAAGAGACAGCTATCAGGAAAGTCGTCAGCAACCCCTGTTGCTTCTTCACCAGTGTGAACGCGAGAAAGGTGGTCGGCGAGGACATGATGTTTGCCGGGCCTGAGTACCACTTCGAAATCGAACTCTTGAAATAAAAGTAGCCATTGCCATACTCTACCTGCAACCTGCGGCTTGTTGAGCACATATCTGAGGGCATGGTGATCCGTAATAATTGTGAAGTGGACCCCTAATAAGTAGTGCCGAAATTTTTGCAGAGCATACACAATGGCTAAACCTTCCCTTTCTGTGGTGCTATAGTTACACTCTACCTTGGTGGTAGGCGACTTGCATAGTGAATAGGGCGATCCAGGTTATACTCCTTACTAGGCTGGGTCAGCACCGCACCCACAGCCAATTGACTGGCATCTGTATGCACATGAAAGGTGAGAGACCAATCGGGAGCTACTAAGATAGGCGCCTCAGTGAGGCGTTTTTTAAGGTATGCAAAAGCTTCAGACTTTGCCTTTGACCATTGAAAGGGAACACACTGGTTAGGCGGGTCAGGGGTTGAGCCACCTATGCATACATGCGTATAAACCTGCGATGATACCCTGTGTGGCCTACAAAGCTCTGTACCCCTTTTGGGTTGATGGGAGGTGGTAACTTTAAGATTGCCACAATCTTCTCTAGGTCAGGAGCTAAACCTTTAGCCGACACCACATGGCCTAGAAGTGTGCCTTCAGTAACCAAAAAATGACATTTGTTAGGATTTAGCTTTAGGCGTGCCTCTCTGCACCTGAGAAAGACAGCAGAGAGCTGAGAGAGGTGTTCCTCTAGGTTTGCCACTGGGGTTGAACATTGAGCACCTGAGAAGGTCGAAAAATCGTCCATGAAGATGCAAAGATGATCCGTAAGCACAGGACAAAAGATGAGATATACTGCCCTATTGAAAGAAGGTGGGGCATTTTTCAACCCAAAAGACATTCGAGTGTATATAAAAATACCCCAGGGAGTCACAAAGGCCGTTTTCAGTTGATCATCTGGATGGATGCCCAATTGATTGTATCCACTAAACCCATCCATGAAACTGTACAATGCATGCCCTACTACATCTTCGAGCACACGCTTAGGGAAAGGTGTTGGGAACCCATCTGGGATAGTTACCTTATTTAGAGCACGGTAATCGACGCACACGCGGATTTTGTTGGATTGCTTCTTCGGCGCTATCACCATGGGTGATAACCACTCAGAGTGCTCCACAGGTACTATGATCCCTGCCTCTTGCATTTTTTCTAACTCTGCCTCGACCGCCTCAGCATACTTCGGGTTGAGCTTGTAAGCTCGGCCTCTTACAAGCTTAGCCCCTTCGACCAGAGGTATAGTGTGGACACCCAATTCTCGTGGAATCCCCTCTAAATCCTTGTATGACCAAGCGAAAACATCTTTAAAAGAGTGAATGAAGGAGACGACCTGATTGAGTAGGGCGGGATGCTCCCATAACCAAGTTGCTAACAGTACGTGCTGAGGGTTGTCAAGATCTCCCAAGTTGACTTCTCTGACAGGGTCTGGGGTTGTAGTTGGAGAGGGTGCTTCTGAAGATGAGAGGTGAGCTGCCTCTTGGAGCTTCAAGACATCATGAGCAGGGGTTTGATCGATTGGAAACTCTGCATACTCTTCTTGTAACCATCCCTGTGGGAGCTCCTCGAAGGGCAAATCTTCCGATGCAGACAACCTGACAGAGTGCTTTTGAATGGGGTCCAACTTGGGAGATGCTCCAGGAAGGGGGGAATCTTTGGCTAGCGCATGCAGAGGAGATTTCTTCCCCCTTCGGTGATGTGTGATAGGTTCCCCAAGACCGAGGGCTTCCATCGGCGGTTCATTCGACGCATGAGAATGTGGGGCTGACACACTTACTTCTTCGACTGTTGTATTGTCTGTAGGACTTTGGACATCGGTGTCCTCCTGAGGATTTTGAAGAGAGAGTGTAACTGGCGGCACAGGTAAGTTTTGAGTAGAGACCATGTAGCATGGCATCGAAGCGGTAGCTTCCAACCACTGTAGCAGGTCCTCGTCAGACCCATCAGGTGGAATGGGCTGCTCCGGGTCAGGGTTGGACTGTATTGTCAATGAGCTGTACTGAGCCACTGGATCCATCCCTCCTTCAAGCCGGATTGGTTGCATTTGGGACCCGGGAGTGGATATCCACATGGCGTCGTTTCCCCAATCATGAAGTGCCTTAGTATGCCGCAACCATGGTCTACCAATCAGCAAGGGAAATCCTCCCTCCACTTGAGGAAGACTGACCACCACAAAATCCAAGCTAAAAGTGAAGTCTTGTACCTTCAAAGGCACCTTCTCTATTATGCCCACAGGATAGACTGTCCGCTGGTCTGCCAATGTAACGGTGAACGGAGCAGGGCGAGTAGGCTGCAGACCTAAGGCTGACATGGTAAATTCGGGCATTAGGTTGATTCCAAACCCGCCATCCACTATGATGCCTGAGAACGACTGCCCTAGAATAGATACAGTAAGGCGTGGACTTTTATAATCGGTGAGGGGAGCAGCCGGATATGAAATCATGTAGGACTCCAAGGGCTACACAGGTAGGTGCCCGCCACTAGGCCCGATACCGGGGTACAAAGATTGAATTATTGAGAGTGTGTCACTTCTAAGAGTTGCATCGAGCCGAAGCATCTCATAAAGAGATATTTGCTGAAAGGTGTTCTTCAAGATTGCTTCCGCAGTGGGCCTATCTTCTACAACCTGGGCCTCCTCGGAAACTTTGACCTGTTGCAAATCAGCTACTGCTGCCAGGAAAGCTCCATCAATGTCCGAAAGCATAGAGATTGGCCTATTCTTTGCACCATTTACGGGTGCGCCATTTTGAACAGGTTGCTGAAGTGTTGGACCGGATGGTCCAATTGGTAACCTTAAACCCAGGGCTGCTCTTTGTGCTCGAGTGAGCACCCCAGTAGGCTCTGCTGCTCGTTGTGGCTGAACTGTATGTGTAGCAGGTGCTGGCTGAGGAGTGGTGTTCACTGTGATTAGATTGGTTTTCGGGAATGTAAACTCTTGTTGATTTTGATTTGGGCCTGAAGAAGAGGATGCCCTTTGTTTGGGACAATCTTTACTGTAGTGGTCCTTAGACTCCGGACAATGTCTGCAAGGAGGAGACCCCTCAGGTAAAGGACACTTACTTTGATAATGCCCATATTCACCGCATCTGTAGCATAGGATTGGCCGATTTGACGGACGAAAAGGGGGACGAGGTGGCGCTGCTCTTGTTGTTGCATGGTGCTGGAGGCTGAGGTGTAGAAACTTTGGGGAACTGAGGGAGTACTGGTATGATAAAAACTGTGGGGTGCAAAGTTGTTGTGCATACCTTGCTGCATAGGGGGTGTTGTCAGTAGAGGAGGCAACTGGTTGTGATGGCCGTAGGGTGAGACCATGTTGGATGCAGGTGCTAGCCCTTGTTGGAGGGAAGGACCAAGATTTTGTTGTATTTGTCGCAATCCCTTGAGGTAGTAACAATCCTTATCCTCATGTCCAGATTTCTCACAGAAGTGGCAGTAAACCCGAAGGGGGCATTCCTGTGGGGGGTGCCTTGTAGAGCGGCATGAGCTACACCAAACCATGGCCTTAGTCTCTTGCTGACATTTGAGCTCTTCTAACTCGCGCTTAATCTGTTCCAATGCCTCATTATGTGTAGGCTTCTCTTGTCTAAGAGAGAAGGACCTCTCCTCTTGAAGAGCTCGTTGTAGCTTTAGGGCTTCCAGTTCCCTGCGTAAAGAAGTTAAAGGATCAGTAGGACTACCTTCCGAGAACACAGAGGGAGTATCTATTTGAGGAGAGTTGTTAAAGAGCTTCCTAGCTCCCTCTATTCTAGTAGCAACTGCGATGAACTCGTCGAGGGTGGCGTCGGGTCGGAGACTCTCTCGGAGTTTTTGCTGAGAAGTTTTGGGAAGCGCCTTCTCCACCCACTTTTTAACCATGAATTCACCGAGTTGTTGGGGAAGCTTGGCCACCAGTGACTTAGTTTTAGTCATAAGCTTCGCAAAAGTCTCCTCAGGCTTGAGCACCATGTTGGCTAACTCATCCAACACCTTCTCTTGGTAGTCTCCCGGCCTGAAAGCTGCACAAAACTGCTGTCTTAAGGCTGCCCAAGTTGCAAAATGGTTCTCTGCAAATTGGCTGTACCACTTATCTGCTAGGCCATCCAGGGTGGATGGAAATAGTACCAAGTAAGCATCTTCTCTGTTCAGCCCACGTCCCCTACAGAGAGATACAAATCTTCTTGCATGGTCGTCAGCATCTTCTGAAGACAGCCCTTTGAAGGTAGGGAACTTGATGTTCACCTTGGCCAAAACACTAGCTAGTGGCTCCATGATTTCTTGCTGAGTCTGTTGCACAATAGCTTGCTGTAGCAGAATAGGAGAGAGCTTTTCCGGAGAAGGTGATCGGGAAGATGGGGAACCTGATGAAGGGATGGGTGATGTGATATGTGGAGGTATAGGTGATGAGGTTGAAGGATTTCTACAAGGTGTCAAAGGTCGTCTTCTGTGATAGTACTTCAAAGGGCTCAGTAGTGGGCTTTGACGCTCAACTGACCTCCTTGTATGTGTCATGCAGTGACCTCTAATCCAACCAAGCTTTGGGCAAGAAAACCTTGAACTGGCTGAAGACTGGTCGAGACTCTACTAGACCAGACGAGTGACTAGACCAGCTGGACCAAGGACGAGGAGGACTAGACCAGGCAAGTGACTAGACCAGCTGGACCAAGGACGAGGAGGACTAGACCAGGGTCGAGGGGGTCTAGACCAGAGACGAGGGCAAGTTCGACCAGGGCGAGAGGGGACCAGACCAGCAAGGCGAGAGACTAGACCAGCTAGATTAAGCTATCAAGGGTGAAACTGGACCAGACCAACAGGCTGCACAGGCGAAGCGAAGAAACCAGCTACTCAACAGAGTGAGACTTCAGTTGAGGTCCCACCGTGATCGCCAAAATGAGAGCACCTGTAGCGCGGATAATGTGTCGTGCTCTCTACAGTGGGTGGTCCTCAGTGCAATGTGCGTGACAATCTCACTCAAACAGACTGAATCTCCCTCAAACAGATGAACAGAAAGGAAACAATAGACGTCAACAGAGCTCTCAAAGACACAACAACAGACCGGAACATATGACTCGACTATCTCCAAGACTGATACAGACTCTGGCGTGGCAACACACTCAGCTCCAGCCCAGGACTCTCAGGTACAATCGGGTGTCGAGGCTCAGATGTGTCGGGATGGTGCAGACGTGCTCTGTGTCCCACTCTCCCTAGACGACTACATGCAAGATAAGATAGAACTGTCCCCAAAAATGACTACTCATATGTACAACCATAGGAGCCACCAACGGCCCATAAAGAACATCATCTAAGTCTATCCCCATTGGGTGACGGTGGTGACCTGGCCACGATGTCCACTAGACCACCCTGCCACGTGTCTGCCCAAGTGTGAACCGACCAGACCAAAGGCCAACTGACCAAAGCCCAACTATAAACTACTGTCATATGAAAGTGAAAGTGACACTGTAGCAGGCTACACTTGGGAAGTGCTGTGAAAGCATTGTTTTTAACTTAAAAGGTTTTATTGAGTTTTTGGGCAGATTCAAACTATTTTTAAAATACGTCGACCGCCCATTCAATAAGTGGGCAGCCATCTGATAAATAAGGCAACAGATCAGCCAGCGAATTCTCTCTCCCTATTTCGGGTAGAACAGAAAAAGAAAGGGAAAAAAAAAAAAAACGGCCGCGATCTCTACGCGAGCAACTATTTGTGCCGTGGTCAAGGAGCTATAAAAGCACCACATGCCCTCACTGAAAGGAGGTTGCCAGCGCCAGCAAGAGAAGACTCTGTCGCCAAAAGACGCGAGAGATCGCGAGACTACGAAGCACGGAAGTCGCTTTTCTCGCGCAAGAGCGACAGGTACCTATTGTGGATTCGCCATACGAATTGTTGTTGTGTGTTTGCGTGTGTGTTTGCAGGTACTTCATTGCAAAGGAGAAGCGAGAAGGCTTCGGCCTACGCTTAGGAATTCCGGAAACGGAATTCGGAAATTGTCTGCGGAGTCTCAACTCCGAGTACAGACGAAAAAAGGATTGAAAGCTCGTCTCTCGGATTTCCCTTACGGGAAGGAACGACCATCGAGTCAGAGAATTAGAACGGAGGGGTTTTCTCCGGTTCTTGTGCTTGTAAAAAGATTCTCCCTAATAAAGGATTCTCTTTAAGGGGGGGGGAAGGGGGGGGGGGGGGGGGGGGGGGGGGACCAGCCCATCTTCTGATCCCCAGTATTGTGTCGATCTTCTCACTATCTATTTCTCTCTATATCCTTTGGCTTCAGTATTAAGTGATAAATTCTATTTATCCGAGTATATTTTATATTGTTATGCGCTCCCGTTTGTGACAGAGGGGGTTTGGGACCCCATTTGGTGTAAGTCAAGGTAATGAAGCAGACCAAATCGCTACAAGTACATCAGTGTGGATCTGAGATGAGTTGACACCCTTGCAATTGAAGAACAGGGCTAAGAAATTAGCCAAAGTAAGAGCAGCAAGGAGACGAGGAAAGTGGGCAGTCTACAGAGGAGGGAAAGCAATCATTCGAGAATTCAAGAGTCCAACGCCCTCTTCCAAAACATGGACCTGACACTTGCCATATCTAGTCACTTAGAGCACATGGTGATTTCTACCATTGTGATAATTATCTCCCATGAGTCATGGGAGTTTTGAGGTTAGAGTGCACAAGCACATCCTTTTGTTTTATGTTTCTTTTTGTCGATGACCCGAAATGGATTGTAACACAGAGTATATGATTTGTCCTATTGGTCAATTTGCCTCTTAAAAAACGTTAATAGACTCTCTCTCTCTCTCTCTCTCTCTCTCTCTCTCTCTCTCTCTCTCTCTCTCTCTCTCTCTCTCTCTCTCTCTCTCTCTCTCTCTCTCTCTCTCTCTCGTCTATTACACATCTCTCATGAGTACGCACTCAGTACTCATCCTAAGCATTAATCATCAATCACTTCCGTTGCACATTACATACCGCTTGTGAATTTGTTTACGATAACATAGTGCTTGCATCTACAAGAAAAGCTCCTTTTGAGATTGTGTATGGCAAAGTGATTTTACCGCCTATTTTATGCACTAAAGATGAAATCTTTGCAGCTGACAAGTATGTGAGAGACTTGGATGTAGCTTTCTCTCAAGTAAGGACAACCATTGCAAGGTCACAAGAAAAGCTAAGAAGATTATTGATAAGCATAGAAGGCAAATGGATATCAACGAGAATGATTGGGTATTGTTGAAATTTGAGAAAGCTATACTTAGAAGGAAGCAAAGTGATGACAATTTGACTTCTAAGGTATCAAAGAGAAGGAATACTTCATAAGCTTGCCGTAGGTAATATGATCCTTTGTGATCAAAAGGATCAATGAAGTGTCACATGTGCACTTCACTTACACTACATGGACATGCTTCTGCTACAGTCTAGCATGAGTCATTAGCTTAGGACTGAGCCTGGCACCTTTGTGAGCCTCTAACAGGACTTGCATGTCCAGACCGGTCATAGTTGCATACCCTCTCTTGCACAAGACAGTATTTCAGCATGTAGGCAACTTGCCGCATGAACCACCTCTTAGCTTGCATATTTTTAATAAGCCAATTTCAACCATATTTTCCCTTGGTTGTGGGGCTGCCCTTGAGGCTGCTCGACCCAGATTGGGGAGGCTATATAAGTGGCCATGGGGCACATGGAGAGAGTAGAAGACTGAGAGGGAGCAAAAGCACCAACAGACCCACAGTACCCACAGTCCCTCTAGCGTTTTCTCAAGCAGCATGACAAGTGTTTTCAACCTTGAACACCAGCATTTTTTCAACCAAGACAGCCAACATTTACAACTTGAAGCGCCAATAGATTTCAGCCTAGCCTCATCGTGGTTGCAAACCCCTTACCATCGACACCGCTAGCAGATTCCGGCATTCAGCCTAGCATCGTCGACACAGTACCCCAACACCCACTACCCCTTGTGCCTTAGGATCCACAAAACCTCATCATCGTCGACATAGATCTGCAATACCTCGTCGTCATCGTCGACGACATAGACCCCATCAGTGTTGGGTTTCAAGCCTTGGTGATCGGTCGTCTAAACCCATGGAATTGCTCTTTGTAGCTGCTAGCATGTAGTTACATACCTCCAATCTTTTTGGAGTTTGCATGGTGCCTTTGCATGGAAAGAGAGAAAACCCTATATATATATATATATATATATATATATATATGTATGTATGTATGTATGTATGTATGTATGTATGTAAACACTTTTATCAATAATATAGCATGGTTTTGAATTGCTGTGTCAAGTCTCTCCTCTCTCTCTCGTTCAATCTCTTCTGCAACCCTTCTCTCTCGCCATGGTTGCACGCCATCACCCACCATAGCTACAATCACAACATCTGGTATCAAAGCCATTGCTCCGCCTCGGCTTGATCAACCGCCGCTTGCATAGGCGAGATTGCCTTCGTCGATCTGCATAAAATTGATCAAAAACACCCTCAACGCGGTCGCCATGGCATGCTGACGAGATTTCGACACTTCAGCTCTTGCCAATTCGGCCTCTACAGGCTCCTCACAAGAGAAACGCCGTCAACGTTGTTGCTTCACAGACAGAGCTCGCCATTTTCTTGTAGTTTCACATTTCAACTTTCACATTTTTGGACCGACCGCCTTTGTTGAGCCTTTGGGCTTTAAGCAAGAGGGTTTTCACACCCCGCAATCCGATGCTCAATAGTCGATTAGCAAGTCCAAGATCAACAAATTGTGAATTTCCCACGATTGGCAGTATATTGGCAAGCTGTTGCTCAGAATTTACAAGCTACAATCCGAACAGCATTACAAGGATATCTTAAAATGACTCACAGTTTTGAAAAGTGAAGGTGTGGCAAACTACTACCGGTTCACGAATATCTTGAGATGCTTCAATCGGCTTCGCAACGGTAATTGTACCCAACAAAAGGAGCTTCAATATGGCATCGAAAGTCGATAAGTTTAATGGATCCAGCTTCCACACCTGGCAAATCAAAGTGAAGGGATATCTGATGCACAAGAATTTGTGGAGCGTCGTCAAGCCGCTATCAACCGACGAAGCAAGCACAATCCGTTGCAGTTACCAGAGTGTTAATTGCCGAGCAACAACGCAAGGACAAGCAAGCATTAGGTATTATTCTGACATCTCTCGAATATGATTTTATTCATTATCTGGATGACATGCAATCTACCAACGCTACTTGGATACAGCTAGAGAAGGTTTTTGGTGCTAAAGCTAAGTATTCAATGATGAGTCTAAAGATGGAGTTGTACTTTCTTGCTATGCGTGCTGATGAAAACATTACATCTTTAGTGAACTAACTAAAGAGTATTAAAACTCAACTTGTTTATGTCGAAGCCCCAGTGCCAGAAGAAGATCTCATAGCTGTTTTGTTAAAAAGTTTGCCTGACAAATTTCATCAGATTGTTACTGTTTTAAAGGAGAAAGATCCGCTGCGCTCCTTGGATGGTATCATCAATTCATTGCAGGAAGAAGTATCCCGTACCAATGCCTAGTGCATATACAATCTCTAATGCAATACCTCCCACCAATTCTTCTAATACTTCCAGTGCCTATGCAATCACTAATTGTGCTTCTTTCTCAGCTTCATCTCAACCATCTATTGGTACCAGATCTTGTGCCATTTGTGGACGCAACAATCATCACGCAAAAGACTGTTTCAAGAAGAATCCTTGTGTTCACTGTGGTAAAACAAATCATCCTTCAAATAGATGCTTTCAAAAGGGTAAAAATCAAATTCACGTGATTGAGGGAGACACCGAATCTCCAATATATTCAATTGACAATGAAGCTTTTCAGATCAACTCTTTTCATATATATTAGTCAAAATAAATTGTACAGGCTATAGACACTGCCACACATGAGTGGTAAGACCACCCAAATTATCAGTTTTTGTTCTCAAGTCCTATTTTGTTCTGCCTCTCATGAGGTTACTGGGTACACCTTAAACACTTTTGTTCTGCCTCTCATGAGGTTACTGGGTACACATACACACATACACACACACACACACACACTACATATATATATATATATATATATATATATATATATATATATATATATATATATATATTATATATATATATATATATATATATATATATATGTGTGTGTGTGTGTGTATATATATATACATATACACACACACACACACACATATATATATATATATATATATATATGTGTGTGTGTGTGTGTGTGTAAACACTTTTATCAATAATATAGCGTGGTTTTGAATTGCTGTGTTGAGTCTCTCCTCTCTCTCTCTCGTTCAATCTCTTCTGCAACCCTTCTCTCTCGCCATGGCTACACGCCATCACCCACCATAGCTACAATCAGTACCTCGTCGTCATCATCCTCAACATAGACCCCATCAATACCTCGTCATCGACATCATCATCATCGACATAGACTCCATCAGTACACCATCGTCGACATAGACCCATTAGTACCTCGTCGTCAACATCATCGTCGTCGACATAGACTCCAGCAATACCTCGTCCTCGTCATCATTGTCGTCGACATAGAACCTCTCAGTACCTCAGTACCCAGCATCAATACCAATGCCCAGCATCAGTAGCATCAATACCCATTAGCATCAGCATCTCAACATTTAGCATCATTGTACGAGCATTGTGCAAGGAAAAAAAAAAGTACTTGCTCTGGCAGTGTCACGTGCGCACTTCACTTGCGCCACGTGGACATGCTTCTGCCATGGTCTAGCATCAATCGTAGCCTAGCTTAGGACTGAGCCTTGCACTTTGTGAGCCTCTAGCAAGACTTGCATGCCCCGGCCGATCATAGTTGCATGCTCTCTCTTGCACAGTACAATCATTTCAGCATGAGCATTTTCTAGAGCATAGGACCCTTTTTTCCAAAGTACACATTTTTCACTTATTTATTAATAAGTGACTTTTGTTAGAAAAGTAGGGCAAATAATTAAAGATCTATAAAAGAAACCCATTGGGCACTCGGTAGAAGCAGAAAAAACAGGGACACAAGGAGGCAGGCACCCAACAATCAGGCAACACCTCAACATGAGCCCTACCGTTTTTCTCAAGAAGAAGAATGCCCAGATCAGCTTGGCGTTTTCAGTTTTCAGCAGACGGCCCAGTGTTTTCAATTTTCAGCCTTAGCCTCGCGATAACCCGCATCCTCTGGTTGCACATCCTCTCTAGATTCCCCATGTAGTACCAGATCAGCCTAGCATTTTCAAAACTCAGCAGATCAGCCAGCGTTTTCAGGACTCAACCAAATTAGCCAACATATTTGCATTTCAACATTAGTGCGACTCGACGGTTGCAGATACAAGCCGCAGTGCCACCACAGTAGCAGATCCATAGCAGAGCATCTAGCGTTTTCAATTTTCAGCCTTGACGTCGTCGTCATCGTCATTGCAATCCCTATCTAGACAATGACACCTTTATCATCGTCATGGTCATCGCAGATCCCTATCTTGACGACGACACCTTTCTCATCGCATTCTGGACTTGACAACGACACCATCGCCGTCACGATCGTCATCGTCGTCGGCGACATAGTCGTCATCGAGTACCACAACATCAGTACCCCTTAGCATCAAGATCTCAACACTTAGTCATTGTAGTAGCATTTGTGCAAGAATAAAGAAAGTACTTGCTCTGCTATGGCAACAGAGCAAGGGGGCCCTTGAGGGTTGGGACCCGACATCCTTGTGTCGTCTCTTCTCTCTCTCTCGTCTCTCTTTCTTTCACTTCGATTCAGTTCTTTCAAGTGAAGTAAAGTGTCCCTTGTGTTTGTGTGTGGAGTACTAGATTCGAGCAAATCCTTATTCTCTTCCGTTGCACCCGACATTGGTATCAGAGCTCTATGTCCACTGCACCTGACATTGTTATCAGAGCTCTGTGTGCTTCGGTTTCACAAACTCAAGGGAAGAACTCCAAAAGTACCAAGAACCATCAAGAACCCAAGTTGAATCAAAGAACCTCTCCCTGTTTTTTTTTCTTGAAGAATCTTTGAGTCTCGACCATGGGGACTTGGGTTAGCCATAATTCATGGCTTACAGCGATTTCCTGAAGCAGCCGGTTTCACATGCTTTCCAAACAGACATGGGGCCAATACAGTGGACTATGTTATGACACAGACGAGCTTTGTCCCTCGCATTCAGGATTTCACAGTGGAAGCCAAGCCAGTGGGCGTAGCAGTGGATCATGCTCTCTTGACACTGTCCGTTTCATTTCAGTATAGTGCAGCCCAGACATAAGGAGGCAGGTCACACACCCGCTATACATTTACACCAAAGATTGATTCCGTTTATACAAAGGAGATCTGGGACCATCTATGGAAAGGCACAGCTAGCGCAGCTGATACAAGCCTCTCAGTGGAGGAGTGCACCACTCTACTGACTGAGACATTGCATGGTGCTGCATCAGTGGCATACCCACACACTCAGTCGGGCAGGAGACGACATTCTTGGAGCATGCCCCAGAATAGTTGGTATGATGAGGAGTGCAGAGAGATGAGAGCCCGCTTCAGAGGGATCTTCTTTTAGGAGTCATCACTTACAGACAGTCTCGGATTGCTTCCCGGCACCTTGTGCGACGGAAGAAGCGAGCTTACCTAGCTCAGATGGAGCGAGACTTATATCAGATGTTCTTGAGTAGGGACTAAGGAGAGGCATGGCGACTCTTTCATGAGCACTCCCCTCCCCCAGTGATTACTTCACATGATGTGTGGGGCCAATATGCGACATAAATATATATGGTTTCTAGACAGGAACCCCTTCCAGACCCTACAGAGCCATGCCCAGCTACGAGCACCTTCTTTACCACCGGGATGGTACAGAGGGCCATTGACAGGATGAGGATCGGGAGGGCATATGATCATGATGATCTAGTAGCGGAGCACTTTATACATGCTAGGGATATGTTGATGGAGGTTCTTGCAGCGTTGTTCAATCGTGCCATGTGTGAGGGGTTACTTGAGACTTGGAGGTTGTCTACTATTGTGCCTATCTTCAAGGCAAGTGAGCCTACAAAGCCTGGGAGCTACCGCACTATTATGGTTGGACACACATTGGCACAGTTGTATGCATCCATTCTTGAGCAGCACTTGAGTAATTGGAAAGAGGGTGAGGGTGTACGAGCAAAGGGTCAGGCCGGTTTCAGGAGGGGTTTCTCCACTCTTGATCATATTCTGACGCTCAGAGCCATCATTGACGAGGGCAAGTCACATGGCAAGTCTTCTATTGTAGCTTTGTAGATTTCCACAAAGCATTTGACATGGTACCGAGAGCTCGATTGATGCGCGCAGACTGCAGGAGATGGGGGTGCCCATAGAGTTGATTTGGGGGATTATGGCTTTGTACAAATCAGTGATGGGACATGTACATTGTACGCACTCCGGAAGGGGTATCTGATTTAGTTCACTCTACTATTGGGGTGAAACAGGGCTGCCCATTGTCTCCTCTATTTGGTATGTATGTTGATGAGGTGTCTGATTACATTGACAGAGAGGGTTACAAAGGTGCCAAGCTGGCAGAGATGTGGATCCCATTGTTGTTATATGCTGATGATATTGTGTTGATATCTGATTCACCAAAGGGAATGCAACGACAATTGGATGCACTACACAATTCTGCAAAGAATAGTGGATTGTGTGTAAACCTTGGTAAAACCAAGGTTATGGTGTTTAACACCACACCACAATGGATCAGGAGATCAGCACCTGCTTTCACAGATGGTTAGGAGATTGTGGAGTATACACTTACCTGGGGGTAGTCTTTACTGGGCTGAGATTTTCTTTGAGAAGAGCAGCAGAGACTAGACTGACTAGAGCTTATGCAGGTTTGGGAGGATTGGAGAGGATGTGTTCGCACGTTCAGTTCCAGGAACCTAGGACAAAGTTATGGCTCTTTGATACTTTCCTCTACTATGCTATATGGGATGCAGGTTTGGGGACCTTCTGTAGGCCAGGATGGTTGGAGACGTATGGAGAGGCCCTTGGTATCTATGATCTCTCGACTGATTAGAGTCAAGGCCTCCATACTGCATGATATCATTCGAGCGGAGTTGGCTGCCCCCCCATGGAGATTGAGGCGCTGACCAGAATAATCTCCGTTGTACACAACCTATGGGATACTACCAGAGATAGATATGCCAGGTTGGCCCTAGAGTCCTCCATACAGTTAAGTTAGCTCTACAGGGGGATACATCATGCTGGTATGCACAGATGACATCATGGTTTCAGACACATGGTTTCACCATGGACAGGTTGCCTCCTTTTCAATACTCTCTACAGGCACCTTGATGTCTCTGACACAGGTGGAGATTACTAGACTCATTCGTCAAGATCTGATTGAGCTGGACACGAGGAGGACATGGATAGAGCCGGTACAGGAGTTGGGCACGAAGATGGCTTTCTATAGAGAGCATCTTTTCCACCTCACAGGGGATGGGTTTGTGATTCGACCTAGCTACATGGACACGCATCTTTCTCATGGTTTCCGTTGTGCCATTGGCCAGATACGCACATCCTCACGTCAGCTCGAGATTGAGACTGACAGATTCAGAGGGATACCAGCAGATAGCAGGATATGCCGCTTATGTCATCTAGAGCCAAAGACAGAGTTACATTACATATATCATTGCACAATGTACTATGAGATACGAGGCCGTTTTCATTGTCTATTCAGAGAGGGTTTTGGGCCTCTATCTAGGGTCATGAGTTATGAGGATCGGAGATGTCTTGGACTGTATTTACTTGAGTTACACAGGCATAGAGACACTTTACTGAGGAGAGCTGGAGAGAGGCAATCCCAGAGACAGATTACAGATTTCTTTACACTGGATATTGGACACCAAGAGGAGCAGCCACCATTGCAGAGCTCTGCCCGCACTGATACTACCACTACTGGCATTCTCATAGACCGAGCATTGGAGATCTAGACGACCGCGATTGAGGAGAGGAGCTACACAGTATTGACAGTGACTACAGCAGAGGATTCGAGCCATACTTTCTCGACGTCCAGAGTGCAGATGAGGATGGATCTCTACCATATCCCCCCCCCCCTTCTCTCATTGTACTACACATTGTACTGGGCACCTTTTGTATTAGCTGGCACACCCATACAGTCCCAGCTTGTAGTATACCTTCATAAGTCCAGAATAGTCTGGACTCACAAATTATAAGAGGGAATAAAGCACTCATAAAACTATAAAAGCAAGGGACACAAGAAAAGAAAAGAAAAAACAAAAACAAACTAACTAAATCACTTTGTTTGCTACGAAACAAAACTAGATAAAACAAAACATTATTAACTTAAAAAAGTTTTTAGAAAAGGCATGAGAATTGAATGATGATTGAAGGTCGAATATGTTTGACCCTCGAAAAGAAACGACAAGATTTTTCTGCAATAGAGGCTGACTGTTTCTCTAAAGGCGTACAAAGCGAGTTACCTCCTTTACGTCGTGAAGATCACATGATTGTTCGTGGTAGTACACCACCAAACCGGCCATCTTATAGAGTTAGCCGAGGCCAAGATAAAGAAACAATGAACCAAACCACAGATTTCCACATTACGAGGATCGATGATATACTCGACAGACTTCAGAATTCTACTTATCGAATTGATACGAAGAGTGATTACCATCAGATTTGTATTGCTCCTAGAGAGTCGAGACATCTACAAGACAGCTTTCACGACGGCTTTTTGGATTTTCACAGAATACCAATTATTTGAGAGTTTTCCAGACACTGAGGAAGCATAAATTGCTTATAAATGTGAAAAAACAGAGTGAGTTTTTCTTGCCTGAGATACATTTCTTGAGACACATCGTCCCAGTAGAAAGGGTACAGATAGACCCGATCATATACAGTTTGACGTAGCCTTCTCTGGAGAGTGGCTCTCAGAACATTCCAAGGAGCGACAGGCGGCATATTACTTCAAAGGAACAGTGTGGATGAATGTCATCACGACTTGGCATCACTTGAAATGACTGAGAAAGATACATTGGGTGACAACTGCCAATGTCATCACGACTTGGCATCACTTGAAATGACTGAGAAAGATACATTGGGTGACGACTGCCAAAGATTTTGGGATACTTGTTTGCCAACGTCTTCGTTTCGGAAGATTACTTTGAAAGACCAGATTGAGCGGTTTCGCTATGGTTTGCTAAAGAGATTCAAGACTACTACAATCCAAGCTTGTAGAAGTTGTATTTTTTGTTTCAGTTCTTTTGATTCTGGACATGGTATGAGATTCACTATGTTGTAATAGCTTGGTCTCATAGGTCATTTTGGCCTTTTGAAGACGTTAATATATCACTTCATCTCTCTCTCTTTCTCTCTCTCTCTCTCTCTCTCTCTCTCTCTCTCTCTCTCTCTCTCTCTCTCTCTCTCTCTCTCTCATATCCCACAGCCACATGAGCCACGCCCCACGTGCTCCTCCTTCTTTACAGCAGAGATGGTAGAGAGGGCCATACGCCGCATGCAGCACAGACGATCAGCTGACCATACTGGATTACAGAGTGAGCACATCATTTATGCGGCCTCCACTATAGCCCCGTTGATTGCACATGTCTTCAACCGGGCTATAGGGGAGGGCTTCCCAGAGGAGTGGACACAGCACACCATAGTGCCTATCCACAAATCTGGCGACACCCTGGACCCAGGGAACTACAGGACTATCATGATTGGCCACACGATGGCCAAGCTATATGGAGCAGTACTTGAGGCACAGCTCAGCTGCTACGCAGAGATCGAGGGTTTACGAGCTCCGGGCAGGCCAGGCAGGTTTCAGACGAGCTTTCTCCACCACTGATCACATCTTCGTTCTACGCTGCCTCATTGATGGGGCAAAGGCGCGGAAGAAGAGACTTTACTGCTGCTTTGTGGATTTCCGCAAGGCCTTTGACACAGTCCCACGCGAGAGACTCTTCCAGCGCCTTCACAACATTGGGGTACCAACAGAGATGATTTGGGCCATATATGCTCTCTACGAGAGGGTGACGGGTCGGGTTCGTTGCCCAGGCGGTTTTTCAAAGACCATTGCTAGCACCATTGGTGTTAAGCAAGGATGCCCACTCTCCCCGACACTCTTTGGGCTCTACATCGACGAGATCTCCGACTACATACTGCGAGCAGGAGGAGAGGGGAGCGACTTGGCAAGTACTCCGGTCCACATCATGTTATATGCTGATGATATTGTGTTGATTTCAGAGTCACCCGAGGGCTTGCAACGCCATCTTGAGGCCTTGGACGAATTCAGCACACACAGGGGGTTGACTGTGAACCTTGGCAAAACCAAGGTTATGATCTTTCACACATCCAGTGCAGTGAGGAGCGCTACCACCTTTACAGCAGCAGGAGGACAGGTTGATGTAGTCACCTCCTATGTCTACCTTGGCATCACATTCACCAACCTACCAGGACCCTTCACTATGAGGCAGGCTACTACTGACAGGCTCACCCGAGGATATGCAGCTCTCGCCATGCTAGAGCGGAGATGCCACCAGGCACACTTTCAGGAGCCCCGCACGAAGGGGTGGCTTTTCGACACCTTAGTCACCCCGGCCTTGATGTACTCGGCGGCAGTATGGGTACCAGGATTGACAGCTGACCAGTGGACACAGCTTGAGAGGCCACAGGTATGTATGATCTCACGCTTGCTCCGCAACAAGAAGACAGTGCCACATGACATTATTAGAGCCGAGCTCGCCACACCACCTATGGTTGTAGAGGCACTATTCCAGACAGTCTACTTCATCCAGAGGATGAGAGAGCTACCTCCTGACAGACTTACTCGTAGAGCATTTGAGGCAGCTATACAGCTATCAGAGAGTGGGCATGAGAGAGCATGGTACTCACAGGTCAGAGCATGGTTTGAGGGACACGGTCTTGACATGGAGAGCCTACCACCATTCCAGTACGACCCCCACTCACCATATGTTCACCTCTCTCGTAGTGAGAGGAACTTGGTATTGAGACAGGATCTGTGGCAGCTATACACTAGGAGAGTCTGGGAGTCACCTGGCTTGGGGACGAGGATGTCAGATTACAGAGACCAGTTTCTCACCATATTGTCTGGGGGGTTCATACAGAGACCACTCTACATGGACACATATATGCCACATAGCTCACGGGTGGCGATTGGTCAGCTGAGAGTGGCTTCACACAGGTTAGAGATTGAGATCGGGAGACATATTGGTGTTCCCAGGGAGGAGCGAGTCTGCAGAGCCTGCACAGAGGAGGTGGAGAGTGAGGAGCACTTTGTATGTAGATGCAGAGCATACACTGAGATCAGAGGCACGTATGAGGCCTTATTCAGAGGACAGCCCACTCTCCGAGAGATCATGGACTCTCGAGATCAGAGACAGCTCGGACGGTTCTTACTAGAGATACAGAGCCATCGGGACACACTACTACAGCCACACACAGCTACACAGACAGAGGGGAGACAGTCGCAGCTCATAGACTTCTTTCAGAGGATTGCCGCCCCTCCCTCACCAGACACTCAGAGGGGAGTGACACTCCCACAGGCGGAGGTGAGCCGAGCTAGACGACGACCACGGGTCACAGGCTACAGGGGCTCGAGCTCCCACCACCGACAGATCGAGGAGATCCAAGCCCGGGAGCACCGTGCCACTGAGGAGCGAGTGGCTCAGATGAGGGCCGACCCGACAGCTTTCATCCGGGTAGCCTTGGCACCAGACCTGCCCATGTACCACATCTTACATCCCCCCATTAGTACAGGATGGAGCTAGATAGCTTGATGCATTCTCATGATTGTACTACCTTGAGCATATAGACATGCATATACCCCTAGAGATAGAGCTCCATCCCTCCTCAGATACTCCACCACCCACTACCTACATTCAGTTCAGTTTTGTATCAGTTTTGTTTCATTTGTCTTTCCGATAGACGGATGACATACACACCATGTACATTTGATTTGTCTCATAGGCCGATTTCGGCCTGACATAGACGTTAAAAATCTTTCTTTCTTTCTTTCTTTCTCTCTCTCTCTCTCCATGCATTCATCGAGCCTTCTAAATCAGCCATAGAGCGATGCAAGAAACGGTAGTGAAGACCACGTCTCACAAGTGCAAATCATATTGATGCATCATAGCAAGGACAATATCCAAAATGTTACGTCTGTAGCCGGCACAAAAAACAGGGTCAGCATCTGTTCCCTCATATATCACACATGAACAAGGGAATTGAAAGAGCCATGAGACTGTGCCCCAAGTCACAAAACCATGGTGTAGTCCCACAAGACAAGTGCAAATCAAATTGATGCATCATAGCAAGGACAATATCCAAAATGTTACGTCTGTAGCCCAAAGAAGTCGGCACGAAAAATAGGGTCAGCATCTGTTCCCTCATATAACGCACATGAACAAGGGAATTGAAAGAGCCATGAGACCGTGCCCCAAGTCACAAAACCATGGTGTAGTCCCACAAGACACAAAAGTGAACACACTACTACATGCCAAACCATATGTGCATGGGAACAGGTCTCGTAACAACTACTGAAGGAACTCTGGCACCTATAAGTAAAACAAACACAAGTAGCATCATATTCGGCCTTCATATTTTACAAAAGGTGAGACTGTGCCCCAAGTCAAAAAACCGTGGTGTAGTCCCATAAGACACAAAAGTGGACATACTACTACATGTTAAACCATATGTGCACGGGGACAGATCCCGAAACAAATGCTACAGGGACTCTGGTACCTATAGAG
This sequence comes from Adiantum capillus-veneris, assembly GCF_014529385.1. Classification (NCBI taxonomy): domain Eukaryota; kingdom Viridiplantae; phylum Streptophyta; class Polypodiopsida; order Polypodiales; family Pteridaceae; genus Adiantum; species Adiantum capillus-veneris. The sequence goes on from NC_140949.1 coordinate 75,534,305, forward strand.
TACAACAAACACAAGTAGCATAATATCCGGCCTTGATATTTTACAAAAGGATACATGACTAGCATATCGTGCATTTGACCCACTTCAACTACACCCACAGCTTCACTGCTAGGAAGTTTGGAACCATCAGCTATTGATTTTCAAGGAGACCTTTCCCTATCTTATACCTAAGAAATAATGACTAATGTCTGATAGTCTCTGAGTAGAATTGACAGCCCTGATCATCTTTTGGCACACTTAACAACCATGAATTCATATAGAAATTTGTAAACTAAGCAAGAAAAAAAAACTAAAGCCAAGTCATCTGTGAGCTGGATGGGTTACCTCACTTTGGAGCCTCCAATCTTGTGGGTGGCGCCAGCAAATGAAGAAATCGGGCTTGGACTTCAAATATATAACATTCTCAGGAAAAGCAAAACATTTCTTGTGTGCTGCAACTGTGCAGCGTTCACACCTGAAGACCTTTGTTTTGTTATACCCTTTACAAACCATACAAACCTGCATCAAATGTAGGACAGCAAAATTAACTTGCTGGCCCTGCATTCTCAGGAGGTTACAATTTTTAAATGCATGTCCACAAAGAACCAAGTGTCAAATATTACTAGTAGCACTTTATAAACTGTGAATCTCAATCTAAACCCAGAAGGTAAGATTTCAAGTGGCTGGGATTCCCATAAATAGTTCACTTGATTATTTTCAAGGCTCAACAATTGAAAGCAAGTAATATTTCTCTTCTTTTAGTGCTAACTGAGTAAAATAAAACACATGAAAAGGCCCAAAAGCTTACGTTCTATCTGTTGGACTACGACTATTCAGTTGCACTCTCACAAAGCTAATGCAATTTTGCAAACCTAACCTTGCTACCTAAGAGAACACACAGATTGGGAGCTTTTTATAAAAAGGGCACCTCATTCGAACTAACACTGCATGGTTCCCCACAACTAGCCAAAAAGACATAAACCTTATAGTAATTTCTGTCAACCTTGCCACCTCCATGTTTGCATGTCTTTGACCATACTCCATATCCAATCTGGACAAGAATTTCGTCTATCTTTGGCCAGCCAATCAGCCTCAGTCCTTACTTAACATTTTCCACTGATAATCAAAATGCCATAAACACACTTCATAGAAAACATCTGTGACACATCACCAAAGAACGAAGTGCCACTCTCCCCTCAAAACTGCTTCATTACCTTAAATAATAGCTCACAAACTACTAACTAGCACAATTTGCGATGCGAGCTTTGCACTAGCCTTCCTCTTGAAAGCTGGACCAACGAATTTAAGTTTTGACAGCCAAACACGGATTTACTTTGTAAGGCACGCTTTCCCAATACATCAAATGCAGCTATTTGATAGTCCCAACAGTATATGGAATCCTGCTCATTCTAATAACACTACCGTGATGACTTTTCATGCCAAATTAACTACGGCTTTCAATCAATTTCTGAGCAAGTTACAACCTTACATTAGATTACAATACCTTGCAGCATAGGCACATCAAACCTAGAAAACAAACAAATAAAATTCAAGTTCCATTTCTACAGAGGGAAGAGGGCAAGGCAAGTACATGCTGTGGGCATACAGCATCACCATTCTTGCGGAAGTAAAAGTCCTCTAAACTCTGTCCACAAGTAACATGGTAGCTTCTATTACAATCCTTATGGCTGCAGGAGGTCAAATCAGCTGTTGCAACGTATGCTTTACAAGAAAAGCACTCCACCTGCACAAAAAAAAGAGATTTACATCAGAGCCATTTGTAGGATAAGCACAGAATCAAGCATTGGGGTCCGCATAAGCAAAGAAAAGGGACCCCAGCGAAACTATTTGAGAAAGAAAATGGGCAATGCTCCGCTCTCTAGGAACCAAGTGAAGACTTCCACAGAGTCCCACAAGATGTCGACTTACTTTGTCCAAACATTGGTAAGAGAATCGGGCAGTGGAGGAAGGCTGATTACGAAGGATGTGCACACAAGGAGCCCGAAAGCCTAAAGGGTAATGGACCTTTACCATAGTTGCCTAAGCTTATTATCTTGATATACACCTGCCATGTATTTAGGTACAAAAATGTACAACTGAAAAGCATGGCATTAAATAACCAAAACCATCAAACTAGATGGATGCATGTAGGATTCGTGATGAGCATTAAAATAACAGCATGAGCAAACCTGCAATCTCTACTAAGGTCAAGTTTAGATTCTTCTTTCAAAACTGCCGAGACTAAGTATTTTATAAACCAAAGACTTACCCTTCTACCCGCTTCACCATTGAGGAAAGGCAAGCAAACTTCTCTACGACTTGGGGTCCCATACTTCAACCTCCTATTCCATAGGTATTTCTCCAAAAGAGCTTTCACAATAAATTTTTTGGATCCATAAGTTGAGAGGGGGCGCTCTTTGATTATTTTCTCCCCTTGTGTTTGCGCATTCTGAGAGCTTCTCAGAACTGGGCCTGACCTCACACATCTGTTTTTTTGGACCATGTCTAGTCTGGCACAGCATCTAGTTTTCAAGATTCCTGTGCAGCCAGCGACACTAGCTTGCTTTAATGACAGAATCTGTTCTGGCCTCAGCTTTCTCCGGTTCTTAGTCTTCTTGAGGCTCCTGTACACAAGAACTGTTTGGCTATTTGACTTCAATGCTGGTGGATGATTTTCCTTTTCTTGCTCATCTCCTGGAAATTGGAGCTCCGTCAGTTTGCTTGAGTTGATAAGCAGATTACCAGTATCACTGCAAGGCACAGAATTGGGTTTATGTGATTTGATATCTTTTTCAGAGTAAGGGACAGAGCAACTTGGCGATGCTATGTACTTGTGTTGCTGCTCTTCGAGGCTTACAAAGGAAAGAACTGGAAAATTATCCCGACAAGGGCTTTCCAAAAACCTAAATGCAGGATTTCGGTTGATGGGATAGGGCGTTTCAGTACAAGACTTAGGGAAGAAATCCTTCTCATTTCCATGTGGAAAAAGACTTGCAGGAGATTCACAGTTTGTGATGTCCCTTAGGGACACTTCGTGAGGAATATTATGAACTTTGGTTCTGCTGTTCATCAGCTGCACAAATTCTTTGATGACTGCCACATTAGGCAAAGTCTCTGAGATGCAGGCAGGCTGCAAGCAGTTTTCTGTCTTCTCATCCTCCTTGTTGGAGAACTGCAGAGACTCTGAAGTGAGCATGCCACATGCTCGCCGCTTAAACTTGGGATAAAAGAACTTTCTCGCATGCAGCGGTGTCTTCCTTTGTGGGCCAACACCGGATGAGAGCAAAGTAGATGCTTCTATGGCTTCTTCATGGTCGGGGAGAGTGCCTGGAGAAAACAAACTGGGGCTGAGGGGCATCTTAATTTGGAAACGACTGCATATTGTTCCCTGCTGGTACAAATCGTCTTTCCCCTTCCCCTCTGCTTGATTGCAGGTAGAATGCAGTTTTTCTGTTTGGGGGCTCATCGTGAAGTAGCACAGGAAGCATGAAACCCACAGATCTGTCTTACATACCTTGTCACGTGGCAAATTACGCAGATCATAGCGTGAATTCGAGCTGATTTTAGCTAAAACAGACTAGAGTGTGGATTGAAGTTTGAGAATTCTGCGCAGAAAATGTGTCTTATAGCACGCATCCTCTCTCCAACGCTGGTCGCGCGCCATTAGCGCTGGCTAGAGAAGAATGCAACGCCAGAAAGCTGCGGGAGCTTCGCTAGCTGCAAGTCGAATTTGAGCTGGGAATCGCAGGCGAAGGCTCCAACTTCACCTGCTCCTGATTTCAAACCCCTGCTTTGAGCGCCAAAGTCCCTCTCTTCGAGGACAAAGGTAAGATCAAGGGCGAGGATCGACAATGCAGAACGCAGGCACGCTTTATCGCGACTACAGGATCCGTTGGATGGGTCAGTTTACCTTTTACGTCAAGGTTTTTACCTGTTTTGCCTCTTTTTGCACTGGGCGATGTAAAAGCCCTGCGTGCTGATTTTCATCGCCTAAAATGAGATGGAGGGAGTAGGAGGGAGTAGGAGGTACCAGCTGAAAAAAAATCCGAATACCTGAAGAATCTTTGAAAATGCTCTCCGTCGATTTCCAAGTGAGTACGTTGGTCGAAGGTGGCGTAGGGTGAGCTGAGAGCACGTCGCCTCCATGCGGGATGAGGGATGAGGAGAAACTAGCAGGGGCGGGAGGCGCAGGGACAGCAAGGCGAAAACGCAGTTGTGAAGAACTGTAATTAGTATAGGGTGGTGGCGTTGCAACGAAACAGCATCGACGAAATGGTTTAACTCAGCGCCCTAGTTCTGTCCACGTCCACATGCGTTCGAAACTTGCTTGAGGGTGTTACTATTTTGACCTCTAGACCTAGCAGCACACGATGGTTGGGAAAGGATCTAGTGAGATTCCATACCAATAAAATGGGGAATGAGCCATTATGTTGGTTAGATGGAGTGAATAGGTGCTACGATCTTTTTTAATATTTTATTAGTGAGAATCAAAGAAGATCCGCATTGGCAAAGCGAAGGGTTGCAGAGCTGAAGGGTGCCGCAGTGCAGTGATTGCTCGCAAGCAAGTGGCAACCTGGTGACGGGGGAGGTGTGGCCATGAGAGCGAAGCGGCGGCAACAGATGACGAACACCAGCAAGGCATGGCCAGACGATTTAGTTTTGTAATAAAATAAAGTGAAGTAGTGGCGGCAACTTCGTGTGCCAACGCGACTGGTTACGAGATTGTTCGCAGAGCCCTTAAGCAGACGAGTTGAGTTCGATGCCTGTCCTTATTTTTGGAAGATAAGAGATAACGCCTTTCAAAAGGTAGGAGATGATGAGTGGGAGGAATCTTGACAATAATGGAATAATATCGAAGAGGAGCGAGTAGTAGTAACTAGGGCTAAACAAAGCCAAAAAGTAATTTTTTGCCTCTTTCGTCTGCGTGGCAATACACTGCGTTGGGCGATGCAAAAGCCGTACATGTTGATTGTCATCGCTAAAGAGATCGAGTGACTAAACAAGGCCAAAAAGTAATGTTTTGCCTCTTTTGTCTGCGTGGCAATACATTGCATTGGGCGATGAAAAAGTCAAGCGTGCTTATCGTCATCGCTAAAGAGATCGAGTGACTAAACGAGGCCAAAAAGTAATGATTTGCCTGTTTCTTTTGTGTGGCAATACACTGCATTGGTCGATGAAAAAGTCTTGCTTGTTGATCGTCATCGCTAAAGAGATTGAGTGACTAAACAAGGCCAAAAAGTAAAGGGACGAGTGGGGAGGAGGATGTGAATTGTCGACCCACGCGAGGGAGAGGCACGTCAACCGCTAAGCTAACATGTCTTCCATGTAATGAGTCACTGCCCGCAATATTATATGCCCACAGTAACTCTTGTAAAGGGGGCCGCTACTATATTGGCCCCCTTCACTTAGTTGTGAAGCGAAGTTTGGACAAGCAAACCCATGTGGGCATGCGATTAGAGGAGCAGCTCGCAAGCGAGGGGGTCGAGGGTTTCAGACTCGAATAGTGAGTGAGGAAGTCAACACGGATTACTTTTTGAGGGTTGTCAATTTTGCTCGAGATCTGCATAAAACTATGCCCATTTTAGAGCCCACCTCTTAGAGGCTCATTTATGACCGTGTGTTAGATAGTGTCGACTAGACGACAGTAGTTCATTTGTTATTTGTGTGTGTGTGTGTGTGTGCAATATTTTTGGTGCGGATCACGATAGTGCCAAATTAACCTACATGACATAGGCATGTCACTGCACTATTGGATCACCAAGTAAAACACCCCCCCCCCCTCTCTCTCTCTCTCTCTCTCTCTCTCTCTCTCTCTCTCTCTCTCTCTCTCTCTCTCTCTCTCTCTCTCTCTCTCTCTCTCTCTCTCTCTCTCTCTCTCTCTCTCTCACAGAATTCATTCATTGTATACAAAAAAGAGCCCCTTGAAGTGGTAAAGAGCTTCAAGTACCTTGGCCTTGAGGCTTCAGGCAATCGTAAATGGAATAATTTTGCTGCATAACACTTGGAAGTAAAGAAGAGAGTCTATGGGGAGGGATCAAGTGTTGGGCTCTTAAGAAATACCCTTTTGACACCTTAGTGACAGCGGTGGTTCTTTATGGAGCATCTCTATGTCCACTTTTAGAGAGTTTGAGAATATCCAAAAGTGTTTTTTGTGAACTTTCTTCAAGAGGAGACACAAATACGATACACGCTCTTACTTCTTAATTTTGGATCACTTTCCATCGAGGTTGTGAGCATGGAGAGAGTCACTATCTCATAGAGAGTCATGACAGGGAATCTAGGGCCCAAACTAAGCAATATGACACGAGAATGATATCCACTATTGTCACCAGGTAAAGTCGGGAGTGAACTAGGGAAGCATACACTCGCCATGCTCGCACGAACATGTAAGGCACAATAGCATGGGTGGTAAGGTTTTGCACGGGAACCATGAGTTCACAGGTTTATCCTTGTGGAATGCGAGTGTGGTAAACTAGGTGGTACGATTATGTGAAGGTAAACTAGGGATGCCATTTTTTCTTCGCTAGCATACTGCTTCCAATTAAAAGAAATCACTCTCAACTATAATGTTTGGTTGATTGCAATTTTTGAGATTTTTCATAGTTGCAAAGCACTTAGTATTTACATATCGTTCATCCGAGATTTTGCTCAAATTAGGCTATGTGACATAGGCATGATCTCCACCATTCAATCACCATACAAACTAGGGTAAAATACACTCACCGTGTCCACATGGACATGTGATGCAAGTAAGGTTTCCACATGGGGACCATGAGTTCACAGGCTCAACCTCGTGCAATGTGAGGGCAATAAGTTGGGGGCAAACTAGGGATGCCATTTTTCCTTAGTTAGCATAATGCATTCACTCAAAAGGCAATTCGCTAGCCACATCAAAATTGAGAATGATTACACTTAACTTACAAAACAAAAGACAAGGAACACAATGTACTTTTTGGAATCAAAATTTGACTACCACAACTTGAGAAAAATGGATTACACTGTGCTTTAGAGTAGCCACTCTCAGTCGTACACCTAAGAGCTCTTCAAACTTTGGATAATATTCAAAAGATATATTTAAACTTGAAAATTTGAACTTTGTACCTATGGCTCATTTGGCTAGTGGGCTGGCTTACAATGCTTTTTAGCTCAGGATAAAAAGGATTACAACTTAGAATTTACAATGATGTGGTGCAATAATCATCTTGTTTAATAATCATAACTCCTCTTTTTGACAAAGCTTTCTCAAAAAATTACTATGATTACAAAAAATAATGGCCTTGTGATGGTTTGGCTGACTAGGAGCGTGCCCGTCGGGTACATATGCTAACATTCCCCCTTCCTAATTTTTGCCCACCCTCTTGCAAGCTTTGGTAGTGGCTCCAATAGCCAAAAGTGCTTTTTTCTAGCGTCTTTGTAATCCCTCTGGAATTTTTTGCTTTCGACAGCATGTTTGCTTAAATAGCTAGATCTTTGAATGGATTGTTGAGAACCACGCTCTAATAGTGTAGAGATATGTAGAGGGGAGAGAGAGAGAGAGAGAGAGAGAGAGAGAGAGAGAGAGAAGAGAAGAATGACACCGGATGGGATCCCAACCAACCCCCTCAAGGTCCCCCCCCACACCGTTGTCGATTTGGTATTTGCTTTTGATTGCGTAAATGGAATGTACACACATGCAATACCTCAAGTGCAGAGTGTATTGACTCGAATGATGAATGTCATTATGGTAACTCTTCAAAATGAAGCACCTACGGAGCTTCCTTGATGATGATGAAGAACACCTATATATACACTTTTTTGTTAGGTTTCACCACAATTTGACTAGGAAGATTGTGCTTCCGAAAGCCATGGATCCTAACCAAAGATGAGCTAGATCGAGGGAAGGGTTCCATTGCGAGTATCAACGAGGCACATGAGAATGTGGTTAGGTTTTGGCTTGGAAAAGTAAAAAAGGTACATGGATTGCGATCCATGTTTAGCAACCCTTTGGTTGGCACACATGTTCTTATAGGCTATCCTAGTACACCGGTGAAATCCTTTTAGATTTAAACAAGTTTTTCCTTAGTTTACCCAATTTCCCAGTTTTATAGCCCAATTTGTTCTGACTTTGCCATATTGGGTTTTTTATCCGAGTTTTGACATCTCCCTGTGTTTGTACTACTCGAGTACAAACTTTTTTTCTAAGTTTACCCAATTTCCCAATGAATGGCCCAATTTGGATCGACGTTACCATATGAGAGATACCCCTCCCTAGGGGTCTATGCATAAAATACACAATTTACTCTTTTATACAATTTTCAATATACATCAGAGTTGCGAAAGTGATTGCATAAGGGAGGAGTTCTCAACGTCCGACCTAGCATGGAGTTTAGGCCATGAACCGGATTGCATCCAGAGGCACCTAGCGACTAGTGCTACCTCTGAATGGATGATATGAATGAAAGTGTACTATAAAAAAAACATTATGAAGGGTGAATGTATGTGTACACCGCATTGCGGGAATAGAGAAAAAGGGAGAGAGAATAGTGGAGGGTGAAATAGAGTGCACATAGACATAGGAGAATGACAAAAGAGAATCTTTAAATGTCCCATTTAAATGAAACACGAAACCATGTATTAATGCAATAACAAAATATGGGTATGCCATAACATCAAAAGTATAAATGACTAGCAGAGCACCGGACCTTGTGAAGGGATCGACCGGTCCACCCATCTACTTATGCTCTACTATGGACAAAGATAATTTCACTTCGTTAGAAGCGAGCTAGAACACCTCCAATCTACCTGAGCCACACATAGGCTGAGGCTGCTTTGCCTCCCTCCATGAGCTCAAGCTCTGAAAGGATCCCAAATCCCAGCATGTGCCTCTTTGATGCCCCAGCATCGAGTGTTTAGGCAAAGCCAAGGCAGGATCCCTGATGCATTATCCGTGTAGGTCATTCAACCCGCTATGCACTAACCATGTAGATGAGCCTAACAAAAAAAGAAGACCTAGGAAACACCCCCGATCCAGTAAAGTCCCAAGTCATCGATTCTTTTGTCTAAGGCTAAGCGATGTAGGTGATCGTAGTCTTGTAGCAATGTTGCCATGAGGAACATAACACATGAGTCCAATCACAATAGCATCCATCATATGCACAAACAATCCGTTCCAAGCAATCAAACTTTACAGGGTCTCTACCCTTACACGTCCACCATAAACCATCATAACCACATTATGTTCCAAATACAAACCATAAACCATAATACAATCACATCACATGGGTGAGCATCCACCCAACTCAGGGTGATGCACATCCAATTCTACAAAATCACTTTAGCACATAACATGGCTGCAAAAATTTCAACAACATATTCATATCCAAAAAAAAGAAATCTAAGAGCCACACTGACTTCCACAATCAAAATCACAACCATGATTCAAGAGGGATCTCAGCCCTTGACCATAAACCATATTCCATACTAAGCCAACTCCCATACTTGGAGTTTGACATATCCACTACAATTAAATTGAGCCCACACACATGGACCTTAAGACATGAACTTTTTATGCATAAAATAAGTCTGACCAACAACTAAATATAATTTCGAAATCTTTTACAACATCCGATCATGCATACGTAATGCTCCATGACTGCACCTTAACCCCTTAGCACATAGAGCTAGTTTTGACCTAGAAAGGGTGGAAAGTAACATACACATGCACATGAGGCATCCACACTCATCCTGAGGTTCCATAAATCACATAATATCATTTCATCAACATAAACATGATGCAAAACAGCTCCGTCACTTTGATCAACCATAAACCATAACTTCACATATATGTAAAAAATAACTTTTTGCCATTTTTGAGTGTATGCATAACACGTAAATAAAAGTATTTGACCTCAAACAATGCATCAATTTCAAACCCATAATATAAACTTGACACCTTATCACATCACTTTTCCCATCTGAGACTCGTGCAACAAACAATAACACAAAAAGAAAGCCACTTTATTCATATCTGCATGTACGGTTTGGGTTGGCTAACCATATATCCCCATATAAGTTTATGGAAATCAAACACTTGAAATCAACTCACCCAAACAAACTATAAATCATACATAAACAACTTGTTCAACTCACAACGTCATATGGTACTCCCCCTAGGTAGCACCCCTATACGTGTAGGTAAAACCGTACATAGAGCTATTGATAACTCACACTCACAAAGTGATCTCAAAGGTCTAAATACATTTATCAATGAGTTAAATCAAGGTTTTGATTTGGCTAAGTGGGTTTGTTCATCCGATGAGTCTATATAGTGGCTCTCCAAGGAGCATGGGGTCCAGAATTTTGACAGTGGAGTGGGCAACAAGCTGTTTTTTGACCATAACTCTTAACTCGTGCGGATTTTTCACATGAAACCCATAGAGAGATTGTTATAAATGATATGTTTCATCTTTTGTTTAAAGGGTTAGACTTGATTCATAGAGCTATGTGAGATATAACCAAAATCGTGTTCTTATCGCCTACGTGACATGAGAGAAAAACCTTTCTTATGTACACATGTGACCATAAACATATTGTGTGCATAAATCAACGTGCCAAATATGATCAAATAAACATGGAGCAACCTCATACGTACCTTGCAAGTCCATACATGCACTCGTATACGAAAAAGCAACCACCGAGAGGATAGCTACTCTGAAAACGGAATCAAGAGAGAAAGAGTTGATGGCTATTTAGTTTAGAGATTCTGACCGTGCTTTAGATTTGATTAGGAGCTGTCAAAAGGCTTCTTGCTTTGTTGCAAGAGAGCGATGATGAGAGCAATGTAGAGGTTTTCACCATGAAGCCGTCGAAGAGCGCGCACACCGTGACGATAGAAGAGGCGATAGTAAACTAATAGAGAGAGAGTGTTTTTCTTCTTCTTCTTCCCGAAAACAAGAGAGAAGATCTTATGGAGATATAGAGGTTGCACCACTCCATATAGTAGATACGTATTGCCATACAATAGTATATGCAACTGTCAACACTACAAACTGAGCACTACATGCCAATATAGGTACTTTGCCAAGTTGAAGTGTGCCCCAAGGTAAGACATGGCGTCCCTCTTCTGCCTCGAATAGCTGCAAGCTTTGGAAAAAGCATGGCACACCTTTTGGCAGTCAACTCTCAAAAAGAAACTTTTTTACAAATTGCAACCATGGGTCCCTCTTATCCATCGGACAAGAAAGCGGGCTCGCTTTTCACTAAAAAGCATTAAAAAACATGCAAAGCTGAAAATAGCGTGAAAAGCGATCGAAAAAAAGATTTTAATAAAATTGAACTATAGCTTCCGCGGGACTTGTAGATTATGGATTTGGCCTCGCTTTTTGTAAAAAAGCACCAAAAAGCACAAAAAAACATAAAAAAGCTAAACCAAAGGTCCGTCTGACCTATCGAAACATGGAAATGACCTTGCTTTTCACTTTAGAACCTTACAACACTGCCAAACAAGCATTGTAAACCAAAACTTGACGAAATGGATATTGAAAACTATTTTTCTTATTTTTAAAAGAGACCCAAAAATTAGGGATCTTACATCCCCCCACACTTGAAAATTTTGAGGTGTCCTCACCTCAACATAAATTCTAGGTAATTTAGTCTCATCACATTCTCGCGTTCCCAAGTAGTATCTTCCTCAGGATATACATTAACCATTTAGCAAGGTGTTCAATAATGGTTCAATTACGAAGAGGTTTAGTTCTACTTTGAAGAATCTCTTCAGGGTATACTTCAAAAGTTCAATCGGTGGAAGTAGACAATAAAGAATTGTCCAGAATGTGATTTGTATCAGATACATACCCTTTGAGAAAACTGACATGAAAAACCTTATGTATTTTATGTGCATTGGTAACAAGAGTGTGTAAGCTTGATTATTGATTCTCTCTAAGATTACAAAAGGTCGACAATATCTAGCACTGAGCTTCTTACACTTACCCATTGATAAAGAGCTACATTTAGGTTTCACTCTCAAAAATACAATATCTCCTTCTTCAAAGAGTTGAGTAGATCATTTAGGGTCAACGTAACTTTTCTCTCGATCTTGGGCAATCGATCTTGGGCAAGCTTTATGTCTTGTCGTACGATATCCGTCTGCAGTTGTATTTCATCCAGCATACATATCCTTGGATGCTTGAACTCGTATTAGAGGGTCTGCCCATTTTAATGGAGTAAGACACTCTTGTCCATACAACGCTTGAAAAGAATACATTCCAATTGAGCGTTGAATGAGGAATTATAGACAAATTCAATCAAATATAAGTATCTGGTCCATTTACTCTGTTCATGCATACAATAAAGCTCTTAACATATCCTCAATGATTTGGTTGGTTCTCTTCCTTTGTCCATTAGTTTGAGGATGATAAGCAGTACCGAAGGCCAATTGGGTTCATGTAGCCGAAAATAAGGCTTTCCAAAAATTTGAGGTGAACTTTGAATCACGATAAAAAATTATGTGGTGAGGTAAGCCATGATACACGAAGACACCTTTCATGAAAACTTGAGCTATATTCTTAGCCGTAAATGTCGTCTTGACTGGAAATAAATGGGCCATCTTTGTAAACATATCAACAATCACAAAAATAGAGTCATATCCCAGAGATATAGGAAGTCATGTAATAAAATCCATGGATATGCATTCCTATTTCATTTGTGGTGCATCAATAGGTTGAAGTGTACCAGGGTATCGAATTTGTTTAGCTTTTATCTGTTGACATGTTAAACATCTTGTAACATAGTTCAACACATGGCGCTTTAATCCTGGCTAAAAGAAACTCTTCCTTACAATAGCGTAAGTTTTAATATATCATGGATGTCTTGCAATAGGTATATCGTGAGCTTCTTGTAGTATTTGAAGTTTGATCTCACCATGATTTGGGATACAAAGACGATAGCCGAAGTAAAGGTTATTTTCTTGAACATGGAAGCCTTTGATTTGCCTTTCTTTCTTCTCCCTTAAATACAGAACCTTTGTGTGATATGGATCTAGAGGCATACCTTCCTGAGTAAGGTCAATTAAAGAGGTAGTAGAGGTTGTCATAGCCGCTACAATGCTTTTTCTACTTAAAGCATCGGCCATGAGGTTTTCCTTTTTAGGTTTATATTCAATTTCAAAATCATATTCGCATAATAACCTCCTCTATCTTCGTTGTTGCATATTAAGATTAGACTGAGTGTAAATCCATATGAGGCTCTTATGATCTATATGTAATTCAAATCTCTTTCCAAGACGATAATGTCACCATACTTTAAGAGCATGAACAATGGCCAACAGCTCCAAATCACGTGTCGGGTAATTCAAGTCATGAGTACGTAACTCACAAGATTCATAATCTATTGGCTTTCCTTCTTGAGATAGAACGCCACCGATTGCTTGTTCACTTGCATTAGTGAGCACAATGAATGTCTTTGAGAAGTTTGGAAGTTGTAATATTGAAGAATTCACTAAAGCTTCTTTTAGTTTCTCAAAGCTAACTTGAGCACGTTCATTCCAAGTAAACACTTTAGTCTTATTAAGGGCATTAGTCAATGGAAGTGCAATCTTAGCATACCCTTCAATGAAAGTACGATACAATCCTTTTAAGCCAAGAAATCCACGTACTTCTTTGATAGATTTAGGTATAGGCCAAGCCACGACAACCTCATTCGTATGTGGATTAGTAGAAGCACCGTCCTTGGATAAAATAAATCCCAAGTAGTCTACTTTGTCAGTGAAGAAGGTGAATTTTCTACGCTTAGCATAAAGCTGATTTTGATGTAGACGTTCAAGTACTTGTTGTACGTGTTGTTCATATTCTTCTCTGCTCTTTGAGTAAACCAGAATATCATCAACAAAGATAAGAACAAAATAATCAATATGCTCTTTAAACCATTGGTCATAAGACAATTAAAAGTTGTAGGAGCATTCGTAAGTCCAAAAGACATGACTGTAAGCTCATAATATCCAAACCGAGTGTTGAAACCGGTCTTTGGCATATCTTCCTCCTTGATTCGGATTTGATAATACCCTGATTAAAGATCAATTTTTGTAAAGATAGAAGCTATGTGTAATAGATCAAGTGACTGATTAATCCTTGGTATTGCATACTTGATTTAATCCATGATGACCAATACAAAGACATAGAGTACCATCCTTTTTTTGATTAAAAAGAACATGAGTACTCCATGGGGAAACACTGAGTTGAATGAAGCCTTGTTCAAGAAGCTGAGCAAGTTGCTCTTTGAGTTTTGTAAACTCATGTATCAACATCTTGTATGGTGTACAAGCAACTGGTTGAGCTCCTGGAATAAGCTCTATTGCACAATCAACCTTACGCTTGGGTGGTAGCTGTGAAAGTTCTTTAAAAAATACATCATCAAATTATGTTAGCCACTCGGATTGTTTCTAGCTTTTTCATAGCAAATTTAAGCTTTACTACATAAATCATTTTATTATTTCTGTAGCCCTTCATCAGTTTGATAAAATTTACTAATTGAAGTTTAGGTTTCTCTCTCTTCTCGATGAATGTAACTCCCATGTAACTCGAGAGTTCCTCTCATTTGTGACCATTTAAAACAAAATTCAAGTTATCCACCACTGAAGTTCAGGACTTAACCTTTCTACCCATAGCTAATTCCAATGTAAGGTTTGAATTAGGATATTCATGCAGTGAGGTTTTGAATTCATCTAGGAGAGATGAAAAAATATGTACTCTCGGGTTCAATCAATAAGGTAAAGTGGTTACATTGATACTCTGATGGGGTTTGAATTACTGAAAATTGTTCATTCACTCCTTGATGTTCGATCGCAACATGAACATATGCATTTTCTTGATTCCCTTCACCTCTAGCACCTTGAGCTATGCTAGCTTGAGCTCTTTCCTGAGGTCTTTCATTTCCTCTTCCTCCTTCTAGACAAGTTTGACGATTGAAGCTATTCCCATTGTTGTTATTGTTTTTGTTGTTTTTTTCGTTGGTATGGTGGTCCATTTCACACAAAAGGTGGGTTTCCTAATCTAAAGCTCCCTTGGTTTTGAGATTGTCTCTGATTTTGGTTGAAATTCTGATGATTGAAGTTTTGTTGAGCTGTAGGCGCTGTACGTCTATAATTCCTGAAGTTTCGATTTGGGTTGAAGTTCATAATTGTCCACCAATCCTATGAAGCTTGAATTGTTGAATAGACAATCTCTAGATTGATGATCAGGATCAAGACAAGTATAACATAGATGATCTCGTCTGGCCTTTATATGCAAAAAGTTTTTCCTTCTCTGCTGTGAGTTTCCAGACCTTTTTGAATCCTCAGAACAAGGTCTTTTGATTTGACAAATAGGAGAAAGCTCCGTTTCCCTCTATTTGATAATTTGAGCTCAATAGGTTTGCTCGCATCAAGGACATCTGCAAAGTCTGTAAGTTGTAGGCTCTGAAGTTTGATCTTCATACGATTAAATAATCCCAACATGAATCATGCTTCTTTGACTTCTTGAGTCATTCCTCTTGGAGCATGTTTGATAAGAGTCAATAAACTTTTGATAATACGACTCTAGGTCTCCAGTTCCTTGAGTGCAATCAAGAAACTCATTCATGCAGTCCGAATGATATACTTCGTTGTGATAGTTCTTCTTTAGTTGAGTTTTCAGATAATCCCGAGTTGCTACATTAGGGTCAACATTATTCTCAATAAAATGGTCTCTCCACCAACGCTTGGCTACCTTTTCTAATTTGAACTTAGCAATGGTAGCCTTGTTCTCTACAGATGGATGAGCCAAATCAAAGTAATCATCCATGCACTCAATCCAATCTTTAAGAGCCTTGCCTACATCTATGCCTTCCCTACTAAAGTTTCCAGCTTGAGACTTGCAGAGCATAGAATCAATGTGTCTATCAATGATTATTTGTTGAGGTGCAATTGGCACATTGACTTTTGCAGCCACTGCATTTTCTCTAGGAGGCATGGTAACTTACTACACCATAGCAACCAAGATAATTCTTGACACAATATCCTACTCTGCTCGAAGTCCCTCTTAGCAAAATAAAATAGACAGTTGAGAATAAAACAAGAGAGGAGAAGAAAGAATAACGAATGAATTAAATCAATTCCATATCAAAAAAATTCCGAGGCTCAAAATCTACAAAAGTACAATAAATTTTAATGGCTCTAATGTAATGTACTTTGTAATAACCTTTGTTACAACCTTCAACTAATGGATCAAAATGGTCTCATTCTAGAAGTATTTCTAATGGATTGTCCCAATAATCCTTCACGATCTTTGATTGAAACATCTTCTTTTGGCATGAGAGTCGTACCGCTCCTACGTGAGAGAATGGTTAGTCACAAGTACTCCCATTTTGTTGTGAACCATTGCATTTTTGTAATCAAAGTAGTCATCAAAATAAGCAGAGTCCTTAGGAAACGCGTCTGGTGTGTCCCATCCATCAGAGCTTTGTATGATTGCACAATCTACAAGGCACTGGGGTCTGTTGTAGGCGTTGTACAAAATATTTACATTGTCTAGGTTATGGATTTTCCAAACAAGTCAAATATAAATTTCCAAGGTATTGGGCTAAAGGAATGTTTGTCATTGGTTTAATACAATATTGAAGCACCCTATGGCCATTACTAAGGGAAGTATATTCCTAGCAATCCATGTTTTCTTTGTTGGTCTCAAGGTAAGTTCATGAACATTTATATACAGCAATTCGTTAGTGACAATTTCCTAGCTTGGATCACACCCACTCGATACTCACACGAGGTGAGGGTTTATACTTTGCTTGGTTTGAATTTTAGGTTTCTTACAATATAATGGTACCATGCTTGGATGATAAGCCTTGTACTTCCACTCCTGTCTAAAGATGCTCTTCCACCATAAGACGAGAGAGTATATCCGTTCATATTGCTGGAGGTAAAATATCAACCATCTATACACACACACACACACACATACTCATTGCTCAAGTTAGTTAGAGCTGATAAAATGTATGTCGAACTCAAACATTGTGGTCTTTAAATAATTTAAATCATATCAAAATCAAAATTTCCAATTTATAAATGATAAAGGTTACATGCTACTTTGAAGAAGGTGTGCAAATGCGAAAAGGTTCGATGAACCAATTCTTGGTTCTTACAGTTGAGGTTCTACCTTTGTTTTTATTTACATCTCGGGTTTCAAAGTTTAGAACTTCTACTTGTGTAGTGATATATGCATCCTCTTTCTTATATCACTCTTTCCCTAGAGAGATATTCATGGGTGGTAATGTGTGAAAGCAATTTACATGAGCGTGTCATTCATTGATATCATCTCTATAGAAATACCTACTCGAGTTCGTTGCCATTGGATATGTCTGAGTAAAATTCCAAACACATCTAGACTTCTCATAATCATTACTAGTGACAATGACATTGTAAGGATTGGACTTAAGGATAGGTCCGCAGACTCTACTGAACCAATCTTGAGGTACATAGTAGAATCAATTTGCCACTATTTGACTTCTTCCAGACTTGAATTATGATATTCTCATAGAAGCCATATTGTAGGTTGAGCATGAGTGCCTTCTTACTAAGGGTGGTTTTGTGGCTTGGCATATCCAAGAGTGAGCATAGGTTAAGATATAGAACATATCCCTGTACTTTGACGTCACCCTCTTGAATCTTCTCTTTGATTCATACTTGTGGGTCGATTATGTACCTATCAAACACTTGGGTTAAATGTTCAGGTTGTGCTTTGACATACATTTCCCATGCTACATAAGTGCTTGGAACAAGGTAATCTCTAGTCCCCTTTAACGCTCGAACCACCTCAATCTCCCAATGAACATTGGCATAGTTGAAAAATACATTTCGTGCAAAAATCACTTGGGAGTTCATTTAAACGATTAAGAAGATCTATCTAAAAACAAGACAAGACTTAGTACACACGTATACCAAAATTGAGTCTATGCTCTTTATCATCAAAATTTGATTTGTATGATTTCTTACAACATTACTGATGCTTTGGGACTAACTCGTTAAATACTCTTTTAACTCTCATGACTCGATATTCCCTTAGACCTTCCACACGACAACATGGTCTATAGCTATCTTCTAGATTTTCTTTCCCTATGATAGCTGCAAGTACTTCAAAGTTCTTAGCAACCTTAGCAATCCTTAACATTTTGTGATCACATTGCCAAGTAGTAGTACATATCTTCTAAGACTAGCCACATCCTAAGTTGAAGCAATCTAAGGTTGACAAACCAATCCCTTGGGCTATCATCAATATAAATAAAGAATTTGCAGAAGGGTTCTTGATGATGCGTAAGGTAACTACGATCAACACTCTTCCAACAAATCGTGTTTCCTGGCATTGCAAAGACTTTCATCCCAATCTCTAGATAAAAGAGTTCCCTCGCATCCCTAGGTAACAATGTTGCCATATCGTTGAAAACTATGGCCAAAACCTCGTTTCCCTTACTTAAGCATTTAGATATCACTTTAGAAGCCATTTGTTACTACAAAACAAACATTCAAAGAGATTCTTAAGTTAGTCGTTGAACACTTCAATCACTTCATCACAACTCAAGACCACATAACCCATACAAAAAGACAAGTCAAACAAATAGCACCAATCAATGTCACTTATAGATACATCATGAATACAATATTCTTTCTCAAACAGCAGGCATGAATGCATACATGATGCATAACTAACTCGACTAGCATCAAGTTTTAGGCTATCCCCATAACCTTAGGCTCTAATATTAGGTGAGAGATACACCTCCCCAAGGGGTCTATGCACAAAATACACAATTTACACTTTTATACAAATTTCAATATACATCACAATTGCGGAAGCGTTTTCATAGGGGAGGAGTTCTCAACGCCCGACCTAGCATGGAGTTTAGGCCATGAGCCGGACTGCATCCAGAGACACCTAGCGACTAGTGCTACCTTTGAATGGGTGATACAAATAAAAGTGTACTCAAGAAAATAACATTGTGGAGGGTGAATGTATGTGTATACCGCATTGCGAGATAGAGACAAAGTGGGAGAAAATAGTGGAGGGTGAAATAAAGTGCACGAAGACACAGGAGAATGAACAAATAGAATCTTTAAATGCCCCATCTAAATGAAACAGGCAACCATGTATTAATGCAGCAACAAAATATGGATACCGTAACATCAAAAGTATAAAATGACTAAGTAGAGCATTGTACCTTGTGTAGGGATCGACCTATCTACCCATGCACTTCCGCTCTACTACAGACATAGAGAATTTCACTTCGCTGAGAGAAAGCCGAAAAACTTCCAACCTACCTGAGCTAGACATGGGTTGCGGCCGCTTTGCCTCCCTCCATGAATCTGAGCTCTGAAAGGATCCCAAATACCAATAGGTGGTAGGGTATCAACACCAAATATACTAGTTTAGGTTCCACGCCTCTTTGATGCCCAACATCAGGTGTTTAGACAAAGTACAGACAAGATCTTCGACGTGTTCTCCGTGTAGGTCATTCAACCCCCGACGCACTAGCCGCATAGATGAGCTTAACAAAAAAAGAAGACTTGGGCAACATCCTCGATCCAGCAAAGCCCCCGGTCATCGACCCTTTTGTCCAAGTTTAAGCGATGTAGGTGATCCTAGTCTTGTAGCGATGCTGCCATGAGAAACATAAAACATGAGTCCAATCACAATAACATCCATCATATGTACAAATAATTCTTTTCAAGTAGTTAGACTGTATAGGGTCTCTACCCTTACACATCCACCATAAACCATCAAAACCACTTCATGTTCTAAATACAAATCATAAACCATAGTACCCATCACATGGGTGAGCATCCACCCAACTTAGGGCTATACCTCCAATCCTACAAAACCACTTTAGCACATAACATGGCTGCAAAAATTTCGGCAGCACATCCATATCCAAAAAAATATATCCAAGAGCCATACCGGATTCCAAAGTCAAAATTACAACCATAATCCATGAGGGATCTCAACCCTTGACCACAAACCATATGCCATGTTGAACCAACTTCCACATTTGGAGTTTGACATATCCATTGGAATCAAATTGAGCTCACACACATGGCCCTTAAGACATGAACTTTTGATGCATAAAATAAGTTCGACCAGCAACTAAACATGATATCAAAATCCAATTTTTACAACATCTGATCATGCATAAGTGACGCACCATGATTGTACCTCACCTCCTTTGCACATAGAGCTAGTTTTGACCTAGAAAGGGTTCAAAGCAACATACACATGCACATGAGGCATCCACATTCATCCATGAGGTTCCATACATCCCATGATATCATTGAACAACATAAATATGCTACAAAACAACTCATCACTTTGATCAACCATAAACTATAACTTCACATACATGCAAAAAACTACTTTTTGCCATTTTTGAGTGTATGCATAACACGCAAATAAAAGTACTTGACCTCAAACCAATGAATTAAGCTCAACCACATAATATACAATAACACATTATCACATCACTTTTCCCATATGTGACTCATGCAACAAACAATACCACAAAAATAAAGCCACTTTATTCATATATGCCTGTACGGTTCGGGTTGGCAAACCATATGCCCCCATAAAAGTTTATGGACATCAAAAACTTGAAATCAACTCACTGAAACAAACCATAAATCATATATAAACAGTTCGTCCAACTCACAATGTCATATGGTCCTCCCCCTAGGTAGCATCCCTACACGCGTAGGTAAACCCCTACGTAGAGCTATTAATAACTCGCACTCACGAAGTGATCTTAGAAGACTTAATAAATTTATCAACGAGTTTAATCAAGGTTTTGATTCGGCTAAGTTGGGTTTGTTTGTCCAATGAGTCTATATAGTGGTTCTCCAAGGAGCCTGGGGTCTAGAATTTTGACTAAGCCGTGGACAACAAGTTGTTTTTTGACCATAACTCTTAGCTTGTGCGGAATTTTTAGATGACATGCAAGAGAGAAAATGTTTAAAATGATGTGTTTAATCTCTTGTAGAAGGGTTTGACGTGATTCGTAGCGGTTTGTGAGATATGACCAAAATGGTGTTCCTATCGCCTACGTGACGTTGTCAGGAGTTTTTTGGAGCAAGGGATTGCGCATATGTACATATACATGCATGGTGCATGAAATAAAGAATTGCCCATTTTTCAGAGCCAGGTGGTTACGTGGGGCCCACATGTGTACAGGTAGGACAACATGTACATAGTGCATCGATTTTCACTATTACCAGTACCAGTGTGTTTTTTCTACAATAATGAGGAGTTGGTAGCGCGTAAAACTTCTTGAGGAAGCTATCCACGGGCCGACGACATGAGGTAAGAAGGTGCGTCAGATGGCATCTAGTGGCGTCAGGAGGTCGAACGGGGTCAATACTTGCACATGGAGAAGTACGGACACAACGTGGGTTTTTTCTTGTGAGAGTTATGCAGAAAGATCATCATTAGGACCACTTTTTGGGGCCACTTCACGTGGTTGCGAGACGCATTATTGAAAAGAAATGAGTGCCAGGTGTGCGGATGATGCAAAAAGGTGACAACTATGCACTGCGAGGTTAGTTTTTGGCCTGTTCAGGGTCCGTTTGAGGTCATCTAAAAGGCCAAGGGTGCCCAACTAATAAAGCTAAGTGTGGGAACTGAAAAAACCGAGAGAAGACCAAAAGAAGAGAGGAGGAACAGCCGCAGGTGTGTTTTTGGGGTTTTTGGAGCCTGTTTTGGCCGTAAACTGCTCATCCGAGGTCGGATTTGAGCACTTTGACATTGTAGACTGGGGTTTTGGGCCGTTCCGGACGCAATGGCGCTGTCCATTTTGCCAAATTCCTCACTGTTTTTCTGCTGTTTTGGCTGTGTAAGTTTCTCCTATGAGCGAAGCTTCTGCTCCTATTTGTGATTGTATCTGGCATATTTTACCCATATTGTGTGAGCTATTTGCCCCATTGGTGTTGGCCCAAGCTCAATTGTATCTAAACATCAGAAATTCTCCTCTTTTGAGTTGAGTTTTTTGGGGTGTGTGTGTGTGTGTGTGTGTGTCTGTGTGGAGTGGGCAAGTGGATAGTCTCTCTCCTCTCACTCCAGAGGTGTGTTCCCTGTCTCGGCCAGGTGTGTTGTGTAAGCCGAGTGGTGCCCCATAGTGCGTGTGTGTATCATTCCAAGAGTGTGTGTCAGGTCGTTATAGAGGCGCTGTGTGTGTTTTCATCCCGCTCACATTCTTTTGGTGCCCCAACGGAGGATCTTCTTCGAGTACCTTCTGCTTCGAGCTTCGGGATTACAGGTTGCAGGTTGCAGATTACAAGTTACAGGGACAGGTATAGGTACAGGTGATTCACACAGGTACAAGTAGCTGGAGTACAGTGATATACTAGCATTGGTGTCACTTGCAGTTGTTGTGGGTATGCATCACTTGGCGCCTGTTTGAGCGCATTTTTTGTTGGATTGTACGTTACTTGTGGAAACTGCCATGGTACGCCTTTGTGGAGCCATATATGGTTTTATTTGGCAGTCCCAGCCATTTCTGAGACTTGGTCTGGAAGATAGTCATTTCTGAGACTTGACTATACGCGATTTGCATTAGCCTTCGTGTGAGGGTCGATAGCATGAGGTTTTATTGAGCTGGGGGATTCTCAAATGTGGAGATCCTTTCGGTGATATAGGTAGCTGGAGCACCCTTTTCATGACCTCGCCATAGGCTATGTACTAGTGAGTCCTATTTGATGCTCGGGTTCTATTGTTGACAATTTATGCATACATATACAGTCTATATTTTGGGTTCCTACTGCTCTACTTCTGGGGAAACTTTGCCAAAATTTTTCCGAGTTGTGATGGCTAGTTTTTTGGTCTTTTGAGCCATTTATGCTGTGATGCTATTGAAATTTTGGCAAAATCAGAGGATAAGTCAGGTGTGCCTTCTTGGGAGCTGCATGGTTGGCTTTAATGGATGATCAAAATGGCCCTCAATTCACTCCTTTTCATTTAACTCAAAGAATCCAGATAAATGTTCATGTGTCCAGGAATATTTTTTTCCAGCAGCGCATAGTCTTTATGTTTGGGCCAAGAAGATTAAGAGAGATCTTGGAATGTCCTTTGCCTGTTGTAATTCCGATGATCAACTATGAAAACTCATTTGATGTGCATGTGTTTGTCCTTATCTAAAGTTGAGCTCCATTGAAGTTTCTGGGAATTGAGTCAATAAAAGTTTTGGGTTCTTGCACGTGTGTTCAAAGGGGTTCTCAAAGCATTGAAACTTGGGTAGCCATGGCTTTCTCTTATCCGAAGTTTCATGGAAGAAGTGATGAAGATGTGAAAGACTTTCTGGAAAAGATGGAGGTTGCCTGCATTAACAACCAGATTCATGACCCTATGCAGATGTTACGTCTTCTCCAAATTTGTTTGAAGAGTGATGCACGAGTCTGGTCCAAAACATTTGAAGAGGAGTTGCGTGCAGCGGATCCACCTGTAAGATTGAGTTGGGACAATCTAAGGTATGGGTTGGAAGTGGAGTTTGTGAAGATAGAAGATCCTGACAAAGTGTGGCAAGAAGTACAAGGTTTGGTGCAAAAGGAAGGTGAGCCAGTAGATGCATACATACGTAAGTTCTCATTGGCATGGGAGCGGATGTGCAAGGCCTTAGCACCACATGTACCTCCGCTTGACATGATGAAGAAGGACAGGTTCTTGGCTAGTCTTTGGGAGAATATACGTTGGAGAGTGGAGCTAAAGAAGCCTAGGACATATGAAGATGCACTAGAGATAGCAAGGAACAAAGAGTGGAAGTTGAGGAAAATGAGCCAGTTAGGGGTGGAGTCTTTGCCCATGAGGTCTGAATTTCAGCCTATAGAGTCTTTACAAGGTCGCATGTCAGGGGTTCATCATGAATCAGTGGTTCCTGTTACTACTCAGGTTATGCCAGCAGTGGTCACTACATCGGTGCAAGATGATGGGCTAAGGCAAGACATGAGGCAAGTGGTAGATTTGATGAAGAATATCAGCCTAAACATGCTAGGTCAAGTGGGAAATAATCGAGGTCGAGGGGGGTTTGCAAATCAGCCAGGAGGTGAAGAAAGGCCTAGATATGGTGTTGGACAAAGCAATGGTAGGTTTTGGAGGCAGACGCCCACATGTTACAATTGTGGAGAGTTGGATCACATCAGCCCGCAATGTGATAAGCCACCAAGGATGGGGGGAGACATGTATCCATTGCCAAGACAGGTGTTAACTAGGTCAAATGATTATGGCATTGAAATTAAGGGAGATGAAGGAACTAGTGGATTAACCCAAGAGGAAAAGGGAAAGACAAAAGTGCTAAGTGTAGTCACCTTGGAGAAGGCATCAAAGCTAGAGGATATATTAGTGATGCCTATTGGGAAGAGGACCACAGAGGATAAGGAAGGAAGAAGTGCCCCAGGTCCTAGTAAGAAGAAAGGAAAGAGCCATGAAGGCGAGGATGTCAAGGCCAAGAGGAAAAGGAGATCTCGTCGAAAGTTTCATGTTTCAGATTTTCCACTAGGGGATGGGCAATTAAGCTATGACTTGAAGGAGGATCTGACGAGCAGGAAGGCAGATGTTACTTTTGGGCAACTTATAGAGATGGTGCCTAAGCTAAAGCGACAGTGGAAGAGGATGGTTAACCCAATGGAGAAAGAGCCAGAGAGAGGTTCAGTAAAGGTGTTGGCAATGGATGAGCCACCAGACATTTGTCCAATAGTAGATGTGTGGCATAAAAGGAAAAATTTGGGACAAGGTTATGTGGATGGCGGAGCCCAAATATGCGTCATAACACACTCATGCGTTGAGAAGATGGGTCTCACAGTGGCTGGGGTGTCAGGTTTTCGGATCAGATTGGCAAACCATCAAAAAGTAAAATGCTTGGGTGTTGTAAAGAGCTTAGAAGTGGAGGCATATGATGCAAAGGCAGTGGTTGATTTTCATGTGATGCCAGCAGGGTTGGGAGCATATCCTATTATACTGGGCAGACCATGGTTACGTGCAGTGGGAGCTGTTCAAGATTGGCGACATGGTACGATTAGCCTCTATGGAAAGAAAGGTACCAAGAAGCTTTATAATATGGACACAAGGAAATGATTAGAGGAGCTTTATGAAGATGAGGATGAGTCTAGTGATGGAGACTATTCCACGGTGACAGATGAGGACAGTGATAACACTACCAACAGTGATAAGGATGCTGATGTTGCATTTCTTTTGATGGATAAAGAAATCCAGGAGTCTGGTTTAGTTGCATTTGCGAATGAAGTTGAAGATGAAAGTGAAGGGCCTTATGAAGTGATTGAAGGGCTGATGCAAACCAAGGTTGAATTGTCAAAGAAGCAGGAATTGATGACACAAATGATCAGTGGAGACCTCTCAACTATGGAGAAGGAGATATATTTGCAAATGCTGGCTAGTTTTCCTGATTTGTTCATTACTTCATATGAAGAGATCAGAGGGTTCAAGGGCAAAGAGATGCATATAGAGCTGAAAGAAGGTGCTAAGCCAGTACGACAAAGGCTAAGAAGGATGGGTCAAGAGCAAATGGAAGCCTTGCGGGTAGAGGTGGACAAGTTATTGAAGGCAGGGTTCATAGTCCCTGTGGAGACCACAGAATGGGTGAGTCCAGTTGTAGTCAGTCCAAAGAAGGATGGGAAGTGGAGGATTTGTGTAGATTTTAAGCCCTTAAATTCAGCCACTAAGAAGAACCCATATCCTCTTCCATTCATCGATCAGATCTTGGATTCAGTGGCTGGTTATGAGAGGTACAATGTGTGTGATGGTTTTTCAGGCTATTTTCAATTGAAGATTGCTCTTAAAGACCGCACAAAGACAACTTTTATTACGCCATGGGGCTGCTATTGCTACACAGTATTGCCATTTGGGTTGTCAAATGGACCATCTTTCTATCAAGAGAGAGCAAATTGGGTATTGGAACCATTCATTGGTAGTTGTGTTAAAGCTTTCATGGATGACTTCTGTGTCTACAGCAATAGGGTTGAACATCATGAGAAGCTCCAGATGATATTGGCTCGATATAATGAATGTGGAGGACAACTAAATCCAAAGAAATGTCATCTAGCACAGCCAAGGGTGAAGTTATTGGGCCATATGGTGTCAGAAAATGGCATTGAGGCTGATCCAGATAAGGTTAAGTCTATTATTCTTCTTCCATCACCTACGAGTACGAAGCAATTGGCAACTTTTATACACAAAGTGAAGTACATGGCATGGTTTATTCCATTGTCTTCGTAGCTTCTTTATCCATTACAGCAAGTGGCAAAGCATGATCCATTGCAATGGGATGACAAGTGTGAAGAAGTGTTTCAAGAGGTGAAAGAGGTGTTAGGGGGGTTGTCAGCCATCCAGGCTCCTGATTGGGAGCAAGTGTTTTATGTAAATCCATCAGTACGGGATGATGCCATTGGAGCCATGCTATTGCAAAAGGGGAAGAACATCCATTATATGAGGCCAGTGTATTGTGCAAGCCGTGTGAAGCTGGTAGTAGAGAGAAAATTCTCGAAAGTAGAGCTAGTGATGGCCAGTGTAATATTTGCTTGTCGACGATTTCGTCATTACTTGCTACCACGACCTTTTGTTTTCTTGATGAGTTATGCCTTTTTGCCACAATTAATTAATGGTACTAACATGTCAAATGTGGTGAAGAAATGGGTAATTGAGCTGCAAGAGTTTGAGTTCTCTTTTCTAGTGGAAGATAGTACAAGGGCTACCCTAGCTGATTTGTTGACCTACAAGGAGAATCCCCTTATTGTTAAGGAAGAGGTGGTGAGAAAGGTAGTTGAAGAAGTGTCACAGATCAGCAATGCACATGTGTTGTTCTTTAATGGTTCATACAGAAAGAGCCATGATGTAGCTTCAGGGGGTATAACACTTTATGATCTAGAGGGGAAGCTAGTATGCAAGAGAGGGTTCAAGTTGGATGCACATAGTAACAATGAGGCTGAATATGCTACGTTGGAAGCTGGATTACACATTTGTTTGAAGCATGGGGTTAGAAGGTTGAGCATAAAAGGTGATGCCTTGTTAGTTGTGAAGCAAGTGTTGGGTGTGTGGAAGAGCAAGAACACCTCATTGAAGGAAAAAGGCATGTTAAAAAAGTTTGAAGCATGGAGCATCAGACACATTGAACGTTCTCTAAATGGAGAGGCACATGAAGCGGCTCAAGGCATGATTGGGGAGCTATTTGTGTTGAGGACCAACTTACCTCTTTACCATGGTCGGGAAAGTTTGGCTCAAGAAGAGGAGTTTTTGCAAACAGGAATCATTCCAAAGGAGATTCAGAAATCTAAGAAGTATGTCTTTGTGCGTAGAGCATATAGGTACAAATTGATTGGTGATGTCTTATACATGAAAGGGGCTGATCTCGTGTTGAGACGTGTACCTTGGCGAGAGGAGCTTTATAGAGTGTTGGAAGAGAATCACGAAGGCGCATGTGGTGGCCATTTTGCTGTAAAGATCACTTTGCATAAGATTTTGCAAGAGGGGTATGTATGGCCTAATTTGCACAAGGATGTTCACCATTGGTGTAGGTCTTGCAGTAGGTGTCAAGAATTTGGGAAGAGAGTGTTGAAGCCAGAGCTACGAAAAACCATTATGGCGTTTGATGTGTTTGAAAAGTGGGGGATTGATGCAATAGGCCCGTTACCTATCACAAGCAGGGGCAAAAGCTATATTTTGACTGCGGTGGACTATCTCTCTAGATGGGCAGAGGCTATAGCAGTAAAACAGATCACTGCAAAGGATGTGGCAAAATTTGTGTATGATGAAATATGTTGCAAGTTTGGGGTGCCATTAGAGCTACTTTCAGATAAGGGGCCAGGATTTAGAGCTAAACTGCTAGATTTTTTATGTACAAAGATGAAGATTAGGCATCAGCATACCACTCCTTATTACCCGCAGTGTAATGACTTAAATGAAAGATTCAATGGTGAGTTGGTACAAATTCTTTCTAAAGTGACAGAGCACCAAGGAAAGAATTGGGATTTGGAATTGCCTAGTGCATTATGGGCTTACCGTACTTCGGTGAAGACAGGTATAGGGTTTACTCCATTTCATTTGGTGTATGGAAAGGAAGCACTATTGCCTGTGGAAGTAGAGTTGCTTGCGGTCAAGATGTTAGAGAAGTTGCTTGGGCCGCCTAGTGATGCATTCAAAGAGAGGCTCTTGCAGTTACAAGAGGTTCAGTTGGATAGGATGAGCGCATTGGAGCATTATGGGCAGATGCAGGATAAGGATTTGGCAAAGATGAATGAAAAGGTCAAAAGTAAGGGTATCAAGAAGCATGAATTGGTTTTGCGCTACAACAGTAAGCAAGACAACACCTTCCAAAAGAAGTTTCAAATTAAGTGGGAAGGCCCTTTCAAGGTAGTGGAGTGTTTCTCGAATGGTACATATCAGTTGGCTAACCTGGATGGGGTTCTACATAAGTCAAGGGTAAATGGATTGCGTCTTAAATTGTATCATGCTAGATTGATGATGGTGGAGCAGGATGAGCTGTCTGTGGAGCAAGTGATGTCTGTGAGGGATGAGGAGACCTGTGACGCTGCGAGTCTCCTATCTCTCTTTGCTGCTGCTGATCATGAATGATCTAGCAGGCTAGGGGGTGGGCAAATTATGTCAGGAGTTTTTTGGAGCAAGGGATTGCGCATATGTACATATACATGCATGGTGCATCAAATAAAGAATTGCCCATTTTTCAGAGCCAGGTGGTTACGTGGGGCCCACATGTGTACAGGTAGGACAGCATGTACATAGTGCATCGATTTTCACTATTACCAGTACCAATGTGTTTTTTCTACAATAATGAGGAGTTGGTAGCGCGTAAAAATTCTTGAGGAAGCTATCCGCGGGCCGACGACATGAGGTAAGCAGGTGCGTCAGATGGCATCTAGTGGCGTCAGGAGGTCGAACGGGGTCAATACTTGCACGTGGAGAAGTACGGACACAACGTGGGTTTTTTCTTGTGAGAGTTATGCAGAAAGGTCATCATTAGGACCACTTTTTGGGGCCACTTCATGTGGTTGCGAGACGCATTATTGAAAAGAAATGAGTGCCAGGTGTGCGGATGATGCAAAAAGGTGACAACTATGCACTGCGAGGTCAGTTTTTGGCCTGTTCGGGGTCCGTTTGAGGTCATCTAAAAGGCCAAGGGTGCCCAACTAATAAAGCTAAGTGTGGGAACTGAAAATACTGAGAGAAGACCAGAAGAAGAGAGGAGGAACAGGCGCAAGTGTGTTTTTGGGGGTTTTTGGAGCCTGTTTTGGCCGTAAACTGCTCATCCGAGGTCGGATTTGAGCACTTTGACATTGTAGACTGGGGTTTTGGGCCGTTCCGGACGCAATGGCGCTGTCCATTTTGCCAAATTCCTCACTGTTTTTCTACTTTTTTGGATGTGTAAGTTTCTCGTATGAGCGAAGCTTCTGCTCCTATTTGTGATTGTATCTGGCATATTTTACCCATATTGTGTGAGCTATTTGGCCCATTGGTGTTGGCCCAAGCTCAATTGTATCTAAACATCAGAAATTCTCCTCTTTTGAGCTGAGTTTTTTGGGTGTGTGTGTGTGTGTGTGTGTCTGTGTGGAGTGGGCAAGTGGATAGTCTCTCTCCTCTCACTCCAGAGGTGTGTTCCCTGTCTCGGCCAGGTGTGTTGTGTAAGCCGAGTGGTGCCCCATAGTGCGTGTGTGTATCATTCCAAGAGTGTGTGTCGGGTTGTTATAGAGGCGCTGTGTGTGTTTTCATCTCGCTCACAATGTGAAACGAAAAGCGCTTTTGATATACACGCGTGACCATAAACACATTGTAAGCATAAATTGGCATACTAAACATGATGAAATAAACATGGAGGAACCTCATACGCATCGAGAAAGTCCATACATGCACTCATATACAGAAAAGCAACCACCGAGAGGGTAGCTACTCATAAAATGGAGTAGAGAGAGAGAGAGAGAGAGAGAGAGAGAGAGAGAGAGAGAGAGAGAGAGAGAGAGAGAGAGAGAGAGTTGATCGGTATGGAGTTTAGAGCTTCTTACCGTGCTTTGAAATTGATTTGGGGATGTCAAAAGGCTTCTTTATTTTCCATAAAAGAGCGGTGATGAGAGCTATTTAGAGGTTTTATATACGAAGCCATCGAAGAGCGTGCACACCGTGAAGAGAGAAGAGGAGATAGTAAGCAAGTAGAGAGAGTGTGTTATTCTTCTTCTTCTTCCTCCTCTTCTTCTTCATGCAAACGAGAGAGAAGATCTTATGGAGATGGTGATGGAGAGCTTGCACCACTCCGTATAATAGATACGTATTGCCTTGTAGTAGTAGACGCAACTGTCGGCACTGAAAACTGAGCACTACAGACCAATTTATAGGCACTCTGCCGGGCTGGAGTGTGCCCAAGTTGAGACAGGGCGCCCCCTCTTCTGCGAGGAATCCCAAACCTTGAGCAAGAATTTCTAAGTAATCCCTAAACCAAGCAAGACAGGGCAAGGTACACTATTTAAAACCCAAAGTCAAACAAGATGTTTGAGATGATTTCAAGAAAGGAAAACGTTACTCAATCCTAGACCTCTAGCCAAGGGTTATACCACGAGCCTTATGCTAAACAAAGTAAGGCTCTTGCCACTAATACAAATCTCAAGACTAAGTGGAGAGGAGCTTGACCTTCTTTTCACTTCTTCTTCTTCTTTCTAATTCTCTGTCTCTCTCACTCTCGCTCTCTCTAAAGTTATTGTGATTTGATGTACAATAAGTTGTTGTATAGATCATGGTGGGGGAATAATTATATTGCAATGTGGGCATTCTTTTAAGAAAATCCACATCATGGTATATATTGAGGTTTGCATCAACCCATCATATATAGCCAGCCATCGAGAGGGGGGGGGGTTAAGAGTTATTGCAGTGATTTGATAAAAGACTCACCAAGGTTGATAGTCATAATTGATGTACCGAGGACAACTTTGTGCTCGCACATGGCCTCTCCATTTCACTTACCTGTGTGTTTATTGATCATGGTTACAACCTCTCCCCTTCTGGGACAATCTCTTTGATCTCTTTTGCTTGTGTTGATTCGTGATAGTGTTGAAAAGCCTACTAGCTTTAGAGAAATTTAGTGTGAAACCCTTGATATATTGATATATATTCAATGCACCTCACAGTGTTGTTTTTTTTTAGCACGAGTTTGGAATCTATAGAGCTATCTGCCATAACCTCAACCCATTTTCCTCACGCAAAGATTGACCTTGTAGAGGAGGCTCAACTACTGAGCACCTCTCTCAGAGCCCAGTGCTTCATTGTCATTGTAGCCCTCTCTACTACTTGCTAACGGCATTGTTCCTAACAATGCCGTTAATATCACAATATTGTTCCTAACAATATTGTGATACTAGCATCTCGAGGCAGCCACAAGAATATCCTCCCACTTTTGTGAGAAGCCCACCCACGTAAACACCTTCACACTGCCTGCAGCTATTCGCAACGAAACTAGTACTGGTTCTCTCGACGGGCTTGTAGTGAGCCCGCCATTTTCTTGCTGCTAACGTTGGTGTCGTGGTTAAATCTGTCCAAGCAACACCTGCAAGCGTAGCCAACCCCGACGCATCCTCGCATGCTTCCACTAAGTTTCTTGGCACTGAAGCTGAGGGTGTCGCTACCTCCATTGAGGACCCTCTCTCAAATCACCCTGCTCTCGCGATGTAATCCACCCAAGCCCGGCTTGCCTCTACAGGCGATGCCAACCCGAGCGACTTGGTGGCAGTCAAAGTCAACATGTCATCAGGGAAGCATTTATTGCTTCATTAGAAGAGCTTTTCTTAACAGCCGACGATGATGGTGTTTCCCACGATGCGGCGGCAAACCCTGCAGATAATGTAGGACTTACAATCAAAGCTCTTGCGCCACCCTCCGAGGCCTCTTGCTGTGGATGATAATGCTCCTGCAACTATGACCTTGCTGCTTGAGTTACTGCACCAATCCAAGCCACACACTCTACATGGGTCCTTTAAGACGATACACACCTTCCATACGACCTTCTTGATGGCAATAATAGAGCCTTTCCAGGCACAATCCAACAAAACACATGCCAAGCTCATGAAGTCCCTCACCATCCTACTCTCGCTACACCCAAACTTGCATCTGCTCAAGGCTACCAAAATATCTCTCTCCCTGGTGCCATAAACCAATCTCAACAAGCCCTTGGAGATCACTCTTTACGTGCTGTAGTGCCTGCTGTGGCTCAACACAACTGCAAGCTGGCACCAACCCCTTCTGGCTCACCCATGCCTTGCTCTTTCCACGAGGCCGTGCAAGATGACATGGCTTATAGCCAGCGATACATCCTGTAGGCCATAGCAAGGTTGCACATGGATAATTATAGCCTGCGATACTTCCTGCAAGATGACATGGCTGCACCCTGCGAGGTCGCCCATAGCGAGGTTTCCTATAGCAATATCGTCATCCAGTTCCGCCCACCCTCCAGAATGCATCGTGAACCTGCAAAACCTCTCTCTAGCCATCCATGCCGGCGTGGATCGCTAGAGGGAGATGATTGCACGTTGTGAAGCTGCGTACGAACATCGTAATCCACCTTTTCCCACCCTCTAAAATGCAAATTGAACCTGGAAAAAACTCTCTCTACCCATTCGCGTCAGCGTGGATGGCTAGAGGGAGTTTGAACTTTCTTAAGAGCTGACTCCTGCCGCGGATTTGCAATAGTGGGAAAATGATCACCCTACTAAAATGGGGTCGCACTTGGGAAAAAATTCTATTGTAGTTCTCAAACTCTCACTACTACCTTGTGAAAGTGGAGGCAGTAACCAAAGTTCACGGGTAGATTGCCTATCCACCCCAACTTTCCTTGCCTTTAACATGTAGATATCCGTCCACCCCAACTTTTCTTGTGTCATCTTGGCCTACCTTGGCATATTACTGGCTGCAAGATTCTCCAATTTCCAAAAGATATGGTCACCTTTTCTAAACCCATTGGATGCGGCCTGCTTTTAGGGGAAGTAGCTATGTAGCTTCACATTGATGACTCAATGTGTGCATTCATACTGTCTGACCAAGGCAGCTTCATAGGGTGCAATCCATCTCCCCACTACCCCCATGCATGACTCAATGCGTGCATTCATACTGTACATGCCACAACACCCCAACATCAAAATTCCTTTTTCCAATAGCCTCGCATTTAGATTATTGTTGTAACGTCTAGGTACAAAAGCAAACAGTAGCTTTTGAAGCAACAGATCAGATACGAGCTTGTGGTTATGTGATTCGTAGCTATAGGTGAGGGTTAGAGATCAAACCCTTGTCTCCATTTTGCACCAAAAAGTACCAAACTTGGCTTTGTTCCGAGGGGAAAGGTGTCCTTCTAGTGGGTCCCAAAACTGAGCGCCTTTTTTTGAACCAATGGAGGCTTGCCAGCTCAATTGAGGGTACGAAGGTCTAGGTAGTTCAACCCCCCCCCGCCCCCCAAATTTATTGCATGAATAGCCAAGTTGGATCTCTCTCTCTCTCTCTCTCTCTCTAACAAGCTGTGCTAGCTCCGATGGCTAAAGAGAGATTGGCCTTCAACCTAGCTACTCTTTATTGCTCTAAAGAGAGGTTGGCCTTCAACCTAGCTACTCTTTGTTGCTCTAAATCTACTCCTTTTGAATAGCATGTCCTGAGGTGACTCGTTGGATAAATCTTTGAGGTCACTTGGCATTGTTTGTACCACATGAGAGCTTCACTTTTCTCTCTCTCTCTCTCTCTCTCTCTCTCTCTCTCTCTCTCTCTCTCTCTCTCTCTCTCTCTCTCTCTCTCTCTCTCGATACACACACACACATGTGTATGTGTGTGTGCGCAAACATATGTATAGAAACATATATTATAGGCATGGTTAGAGATAGGTGCAAAGGAAAAATAAAAACCAATGTGTTGACAATGGAGCATTATGAACATCACCATACAAAAAACAACACATCATGGTGTGAAAGTTAATAAATTTAGAAAGCTAGAGTTGAGCTAGATGCTTATACATGCATACTAATATTTGCTCGGCTTTATCTTTGCTCGAAAAAACTCACTCGATGCGTGGTAAGATTCTCTTCTGCTTGGAATAGTTGAAAGCTTTTGGGAAAAGACTCCAATCTTTTCTAATAGCATGGCAGCTTTTGACAATCAACTCTCCCACTTAGCATTCAATTTTTACAGTAAAAATTGACTAATTGGTTAGTATCTTGGTGACTAATGTGACCGTGACTACACTTGCTACACCGTGATGCCCTGACATAGTTATGACTTTCCCGTGCTATCCCGGCGTATTTACTACGTTACTTTTTCAAAAAATAATTTCGTAAAAATCTTGTTTAATCTCGTTTTTTCTTCAGGTGGTCGTTTTAAAATTTGACGGCGACTAAAAATATTATATATTTATATTTAGGTCATCCTAAAAAGCACGTTGCTTTTCAAAAATGCCAAAAAACACGAAAAGCTTAAAATATCGTAAAAAGAAAAAAAAAAATCTAAAATTGAACCACGGGTTGTCCTTGTCCAACGTAACAAGAAAGTGGGTTTGCTTTTCACTAAAAAGCAGTAAAAATCATGAAAAGCTAAAAATAGTGTGAAAAACATTCAAAAAGTATATATTTCTAAAAATTGAACCATAGCTTCTTCGAGACTTGTAGATCAAGGATCCGACTCTGTTTTTTGAAAAAAAGAACAAAAATCATGAAAAAAGCTAAAAGAAAAAGGATTTTTCCAGAACTAAACCAAACGTCTGTTTGACCTACCGGAACATGGAAATGGCCCCATTATGCATCTAAACATTTAAAAACTGGCATGTGCTTTCATATTTAACTTGTACAATCACTTTGCAAACAATCCCTAGCAATTTTGCTATGAGGGTCTATGGATCGGTAATCAACTTTGAACAAACTTTAGGGGATGGATCTGGGCATGTTCCCTAAGCTATTGGACAACATATTTATGAATTTGGATCAATGTTTTACCTCTTGGGTAAAAATGACCAATTGTAGATAGGTTTTCGTTTTGCTAAGGTTTTTGGGTGATCAGAGGTCCATTTTCTCCCAAATTTGGAGGGCACTACTCCCAAGGTTATATCTAATTGTGGGTCCACTTTTTACCACTGTTTCACTAGTTGGGGGTGCATGGATCGTGATCCATGTTGAGCAACATTTTCAAATTGTGATTAGATCAGTGTTAAGACACTTTTGTGAGGATCCCTTTGCACAATAAATTTCTAGCTTTGGAGGTGGGGAGACATGGATGGGGATCCATGCTGCACCATCTTTTGCAATTGTGATTACATGGGTACATTCTACCTTATATGGGGATTCCACTAGTAAAAGAGTTTTGATTTTTGACTTCATTTGGTGCCCCAATGGGCCTCTGACAATTTGCAAAATTTTGGCATTTGATTTGATTAGTGCAACTAATGTGATGATTTTTGCGCAATTTTGACCATACACAATTGATCTTGCATAGGTAAGGTTCATACCTATGAAATCTGGTGGTGTAAGAGAGTCCCGGGTGTTCGTAGCAAGCAAAAATCCGATAGCTCTAGGTTGCCAAAGCTCTCTCTCTCTCTCTCTCTCTCTCTCTCTCTCTCTCTCTCTCTCTCTCTCTCTCTCTCTCACTCACAAAATGCAAGGGAGCTCTAGTCCGCCCAATTTTGCCTATATGTGTCCTCCATAGGCCGAGTGATGAGTGTATACTTACCTTGTTTGCTCATATTTTTCATAGCACTTCAAACTCCCAAGCCCAAACAAAGCGTCAAGTCACATTTATAACAATGGTTGTTGGACCTCATGGGTATGAAGGCAACGAACTAAGTACTGGTACTATCACTATTGTCAAGCTTGCCTTTGCCGTTGTCCTCTTAAGAACTCATGCATTTGCTTTTGGCTTCACAATCTCAAGCCAAACAATTGTTGGTTTCCTTGAGAATTGTGGTTGAGCATAGGCTGCTAATTGGATGGTTGATATGCTTTCCATAGCCGATAGTTGGTTTTGGTCAATGTCGTTGGCATTTGAGCAAGGGGGGCTTTGTTGAAGTTGCAAGACTGGACTTGATACCCTCTCAAACTCCAAAAGCCACATAAAACTCCACCAAGCCGCTACGTCCTAAGACAATTCTCTTTCACTCCTCTACTTCAAGGCTCTTACAAGCCACCTTCCCAAAGCCAATCTGTACTACTTAAACTTTCCTTGGCAAACCTCTTCCTCACTTCCCCAAGGCAAGAATAACCTCCTCCAATGCCCCTCTCTTGGGTTGATATCTCCCAAAGCAAAGCTGCTTTTGACATCTTGTAGGAAAGCCGTGAAGCTGTGGTGACACCCGCAAGGAAGAATGAGTGCATTTCTAAAAATTTTATAGATAGAAAAAAAGAGTCCATTTATTCATTTATCTTGAATGCAAAATCAATAAAAAGGCGTAAGCCTTTAATGAGAGAATTTTATTTTTTGAGAAACTATAGTGCCTTTAGGTTAGTTCCAAAATTTTAAATACTCAATTGCCTTTGATTTATGGCATTTATCTCTATT
This sequence comes from Adiantum capillus-veneris, assembly GCF_014529385.1. NCBI lineage: Eukaryota > Viridiplantae > Streptophyta > Polypodiopsida > Polypodiales > Pteridaceae > Adiantum > Adiantum capillus-veneris. Next base: position 75,570,820 of record NC_140949.1, read on the forward strand.
GAGTAGTTTAGATAAACAAAAAAGAGTAACTTGAAAGTCAAGAATAAATTTTTGCGGGGTTTAGGGGTAAGTATAGATATTAATCACCATTCATCATGCATACCAATTTGGATAAGTATGATCTCCATGCACCTATGGATAAAGAGAGTGCTTTCTACTCTCTCTAGGCCATATTAGCTTGGTACTCTAAAGAGCTTGAAATAACATCGTGGTCAGTGGTTAGTAACATTGTCAGTTAAAAGCACAAAAAATTAAAATAAATTGTTCTCCTAAATAAGAGCAAAGCTTGCTTATGGAAACATGAGAGCTTAAGCAGAATGAAAAGTAACCCAATTGTTTAAGATGTACAATGGGATGAAGATGACAAGAAACTTTACCTTCATGTATGTATGGTAGAGTCTTCTCCTACCTTCAAGGATTATTGAAGAAGTGTGTTGGCGTAGCCGGCTCTCTCGCTCTTCACCTTCACTTGAAGGCCACCAATTGTGCTACTTGAATTGAGAGGAAGGAATGAGACAAGTGAGATTCAAGCTATGGATAGCTTGAGGGTTAGGAGAGAGGAGAGGGGAGAGTGTAATGAGAAGAATAAGATCAAGCTATGGCAAGATTGATTAGGGATTTGGCCATGGCTTCTCTTGGAGAGGGACGTGTGTGAAAGTGGCTCAGGCTATGGCTTTCCCAAGCTTACTCTCAAATTCGCACCTTGAAAACTGAAGGAGAGAAGTGTGACAAGTAGAGAAGCCCCCTTTTTATGCTTATTTTTTTATAAGAGCTTTCACTCTTCTTAATAGCTTATCCTCCTTATAGATAAGTTATTTTTACTTATCTTGATAACTTTTTTCATTTCAAAGCTTCTTTAACAAGTTACTTACTCTTCTTTCTTTTTACTTATGCTGACTTTTTTGAGAGGAAAAAGCTAATTTCCCATGCATTGGTTATACCCATGTCTCCATGATGTAAACCAAAAGTGTCTTGTGAGTAAACTTTGGTGCTTTGATTTAACCCGAATTTACCCGAACTTTTTTTTGTTTTGTTTTTACTTTTGAAAGTCGATGGCTTAGATGCATTGGAAAAGAGTAAGAGCTACTAGGAGGAGGCCCTTACAAAATCCCCAACAAAAAGAAAGAGTTGTCCTTAGCTTAGAACAATAAAGGAAGGTGGTAAATCATCAACCACAAGTTACTTCTTTAACTTCTAGGTAATGCTAATTCATTCTTCGCTAGCTATGTCATCTATATAAGCTGCAGTCCATCCTCATCTCGTACAGTAATCTTACCTCCATCTCTTTTTTTTTCCCCCATCTTCTTGCCAAGAGCTTCTTAGGATTATCTCTTTTAATCCGTTAGGGTGTGTCTTTGCCCATTAACTTACTTTATGGATGAATGGCAGGAGCTGGTTTTATATGTGGCCATTCCTCACCTTCAACAAGCAAGTGAATCTATAAGGATAAATTTTGTGGAGTGATATGAGCATCTGATCTTGGGAACTTCAATAGTGCAAACCAAATGATGGACGTTTCGAGGAATAACAAGGGTGACATTTTGGGGTTGAGATCAAGTTTTGCAACAATGTTCGCTTGGATATGGTTATTGAAGCTATGGGTTTGGGCCCTCAATATTAGTGCGTGTTGAGGTCAATGCATTGTGGGTTCTCTGAGCGAGTCTTTTTGCTTGCAGAGTTCCTTCCTCACCACAAGATATGCTTTCATCCTCATTTTGGCTTACCTCTTAGAGATTCTTTTGGCATATATCACCTGATACTAATGAGGCGGGTGTTATGATATTATGTCGAATTATTCCAATAAATGAGTTACCTAATATGTGTCTTACTTGTGATAGTTTCTTTTGTGATCATGTGATGGACGTACTTATTTTCTTGTAGAAAAATCTATCTTCATTGTATCTCTTAACAAGTTGAGTGTATATTAATATCTTGATTCTTGTCTTGAGTCCTTCTTTTTTGATTTCTCTTGACAGGTATAGTTAGATTTGTCCTTGGTTTCCTATATCTGGTATTTTTAGAAGTCCTTGAGAGAATTTCAAATGTAACAAAATTTAGAAGTCCTAGAGAGAATTTCAAATATAACAAAATTGATTTATATATTTATTTTACAATTCCATATAGTGACCTAAGTTACAAGTTTTAAATGATAACAATAATCTTGCTATTATTTACCTAAAAGCAGTCATATTACCAAAAGGCATTTGTATTACAAAAGGTTGCATTACTTGAGTGACACAAAGGGTAACAAGATGGACCTTGTATTCATCAATTTCATAGAGTCACAAAAAGGAGAAAACAGATTATGAAAGGTGAGAAAACTGAGAAATAAGACGTTTCTTAGTCCTCCTAGGAAGCATCTTCGGTGGGATAGCCGTTCCACTAGACAAAAACCTCCTAAACCATGGAGCAGCTTCGAGTCCATGTATTAAATTTTCTCTAGCTCCATCCTCATACACTTCCTTAGTCTTGAGAATGGGAATTGTCGACTTTGATTACTAGCATCCAAGGCATCATCTCATCCTTTACTGAAATGTAGTCTATTGTTGCCGATCTAGGTGGTTCAACGGTTGGCCTTTGTTGGAATTAGGGTTGCAAGAAAACACACACAATTTGTAGAAGACGAAGGAAGCTCAAGGCACACAATAGAGAGTGTATTACTTAGTGTGCAATGGAAATATAAGTTAGCCCTAGAGTGATGGGTGTATATACAATGCAAGAGGAAAAGAAACTCTTAGTGAGGGAAAAAATTCCCCGGTGGTCCTAAGTGTGTTCACACACATCACTACCACATATATATGGAAGTGCCATGCCTTGAGGACATGATCGAGTCCACAAAGGGGAATAAGCCCAAAGCTTTGCGAAAAGCTTTGAACTTCTCACAAGACAATGACTTTGTGAAAAGATATGCAAGGTTGTACTGTGTTGGCACATAAGCGAAGTTGATATCTCCTGCTAAGAGCCTCTCCCTGACATAGTGGTAATGCATCTCAATGTGCTTTGTGCGAGCGTGAAAGACTGGGTTTCTCACAACTGCCAATGCGCTTTGACTATCAGTGTAGATAGTGTTGGCAGCGTCCTCTCCAACACCCAAATCAGCCATAAGGTGTTTGAGCTATACACACTCAATCGTAGCTGTAAAGATGGTCCTGTACTCAGCCTCACAACTGGAAGTGACCACAATAGGTTGCTTCTTGCTCAACCATGATATGCATGAGCTGCCAAGCATGAAACAAAAACCACTTGTGGACACTCGTGTGTCAAAACAACCAGCTCAATTTGAGTTCAAAAAAGCATGCAAATCAGGAAGCAATAATCCCCCTTTGGTTAGACAAGCCAAGACGTAAAGTGCCACTCAAGTAGCAAACAATCCTCTTAACAACCTGTCAATGCTTAGACCTTGGGCTATGCATGAATCTGCTGACCTGTGAGACTGCAAACTAAGTATCCGGCCTAAGGTTGCATACATAAATGAGGCATCCAACAACAGTTTGGTAAAGAGTGACATCTGCAGGATCATCGGCATCATGAAGACTCAATTTCAAGACTGTTTCCATTGGAGTGGCAATAGGTTTCCAATCCTCAAGTCCAAACTTACATAGCAATGTCTCTATGTAACTTTTTAGACACAAGGCAATACCACCATCACACTGCTTAAATTGTATACCCAAGTAATGATGCAACAACCCCAAATATTTCATCTTGAAAGTAGCATTCAAATCAGCCTTAAATTCAGCAATTTGTCTCTCATTTGGTCCAATGATTAGCCACTCGTCCACATAATGAACCACAATGAAAAGTACATCATCCTCACACTTTACAATCAATGTGCTTTCTATTGGACTGTTATGAAAGCCTGGTTTGACCAAATGAGTGCCAGCCTTCTCATACCAAGCATGAGGAGATTGGTTCAACCCATTCAAATATTTGTTACATTTGCACACCTTATCCTCTTGTCCTTTCTTGACAAAACCGAGAGGCTGCATTACATAAACTTCCTCAAATATGTCACCATTCAAGAAAGAAGTAACAATGTCTGATTGATGTACACTCCCAACCAAAATGAGCTTCCAATGCACATAGAAAATGCACAGTAGTCATACGACAAGTGGGAGCAAAAGTCTCTTCATAATCTAGCTGTGCATCACCCTTTGCAACAAGTCTTAGCGATCAATCTGACCATCCGGCTTGCATTTCAACCTGTAAACCCACTTCGTACCAATGGCCTTTTTTTGAGAAGGCAAATCACATAAAGTCAATGTGTCATTTTCTATAAGTGCATCATATTCTCATTACATGGAAACCATCCAATTTTTTGAATTTTGTGCTTCATCAAAAGAGATAGGTTCCTCAGCATCATGTAAGCTAGAAACAGCCAAAGCATAACAATTTGATGCATAAGATGCATGGCGAGAACCTTAACGAGTGCGACTAGAGAAAGGTGCATCCAATTTACTGTCATGCAATGCATGCACCAACCATTTTAGCATACCTCTAGCCTGCTCATTTTCAGCCCTTTCCTCATCAAGTACATCATGTACATCTGCATTAGTAATAGGCTAATCTGTAACATTTTCAAAAACCCCCATTGGCTGTACATTGCCTCACTGGAATTTACATTCAAACTTCCACCACAGGAAAGAGGCAACAAAGTGTCATAAATATCCTGTGAGCTTATATTAATGTCTCTAATACATGACAGCAAGGGCTGAACAGAATCTTCCACAAACACAACATCCCATGAAACTAGAATATGCTTTGTTTGTGGATGATACAGCCTATAACCTTTGCTTTCAGCTCTATAACCAACAAAACTACATTTGACAGCCTTATCATCCAAATTAATGCGCTGTGTTTGTGGCACCAAAGCATATGCCAAACAACCAAAAACATGCATGTGCTCAATAGAAGGCTTTCTATCATGCCATGCTTCCTATGTAGTCATAGACTGCAAAGCTTTCATAGGACACCTGCTAAGTACATAAATGGCACACATGATGGCCTCAAGCCAAAACGAATGCAACAAAGCTTGAATTTTGATCATATACCATGCCATTTCTGTAAGTGCCCTATTTTTCCTCTCAGCAACACCATTTTGCTGAGGTGTATAAGGCATTGTACATTGGTTTTTATCCCATGACTAGCTAGAAATGCATTAAATTCATGAGACATATACTCCCCCCCTTGATCGGAATGGAGGGTGCCCATAGCACATTTTGAGACATTTTTTGCCATAGCTAGAAATTGTTTGAAGCACATAAATACTTTGGACTTTGCTTTAAGCGGAAATACCTATGCATGCCTGGAGTAATCATCAATGAAAGTCACAAAGTAAAGGTAATTGCCCAAGGATGAAGTTTGCATGGGCCCACAAACATCACTATGCACAAGTTTCAACCTGCATGTGGCCCTAACTGAACCATCCTTTGGAAACTTAGAACCCTGCATCTTACTGTAAAAATTCAATTACCAAAATGTGCATGCCAAAGTTTTTCATTTGAAATAGACTTTGAATCCGCAACTGCATTTGCAAAATTTTGCCCACACTTGTCATACAAAGTGAGCTTATACAACCGACGACATAAAATGCCAGATGCAACAATTTCCTCACCAAAACTGAGATCATGTATTGTACAGCTATCATCCACAAATTTGACTACAAGACCAAGTCTAGCAAGTACAGATATAGACAAAAGCATCTTCTTGATCCCATGTACATAAAGTGCATCAACAAGTGTGAAAGAACTGCCATTTGCAGCAGTAAGCACAATCTTTCCAACATCTTGAATCAGATAAGAGACATTGTTGGCACAAGTAACCGAATTCCCATGAGGGACACATTCAATAGAGGTGAACAAATCACGATGTGAGCTAATGTGCTTTGTAGCGCCACTGTCAAAATACCACACATGTGAATTTGTAGCAACTAACATGCATGCATCATGGCCAACAGGATAATAAGTGCACTCTGCACTAAAAGTGCATTCTATATCAACATCAACATCAACATCATAGTCTCCTTTCACAGAAGACTCAACAATAGCTGCATTTGTAGTGGAAGGAGCATTAGTAGTGGAACTAGCCTCTTTCTTCTTAGATTCTTTGGCCTTCAAGTTAGGACATTGCTTGAGCAAGTGAGCATTAACTTTACAATAATGGCAACGCATCTTATTTTTTTGGAAAATGATTCTTGCAACAACAATGTGGATAATGCATCAAACTTGACAACTTCAGGATTTCTTTGGGTCATAAGTATCCAAGTACTAGCAAAAGTCTGGTAAGAATCTGGTAAGGCATCAAGATCAGTTTGCACAAGGGAACTGTATGAAGCGACTTCTCCTGCAGAAATAAGTTGCTCATTGATATCCTTGACACCAGCAAGGAAAGTGTCCATGTCATCTTTTTCACGCATAATCTTCGACTCGAGCTCTTTACGCAACAATGCAGTTTTTGCCTCGTTGCGACTTGCATAAAGACCAGCCAAAATATCCCAAGCCTGTTTTGTAGATTTTGCTGAATGAATGTGAGGAGTAATAGTGCGCTTCACAGACAATGCAATCAATGCATGAGCCTCTGCATCTTTTACATCCTAATGAGCTTCTTCTACCGTAGGCAAAACAACTCTAACAAGAGCAATCCTTGTAGCAAGACCTGCAACATCCTCAACATCGCCTACATCCTTAGAACCAGGACGTATATCAATACCCTGCACAATATTCCAGACATCGTTTGACACAAGAACATGTTGCATCATGTAAGCCCACATAGAGTAATTGTCCCCATCCAATTTGTCCTCAGCAACAAACATCTTGAACACATGTGTGGTGTTCTTGTCAGCCATGGCGAATGCCTTCACCTGATGTGAAAACTTCTTGAAAAGAGGAGAAACAAAGCGGGAACAACACGTGCTATATAGCACAAACCATAGAAGACTATAAGGGACCTGTTATGCAAAGAACGGTAGTGATAAAAATTCTACACAAAATGATGAAATAGCCTGTGTAGTACTGCTTGTAGTGGAAATAGAGGCCGAAATGAGCCCAAATCAAAATTTTGAGTGGACCAAGGTCTTCAAGCTTTCCCAAAATCTTTGTCGACCTACGAACGCTTGCCAAAGCTCACAAAAATTGGAGAAAGTGAGAAGGCATGTGCTTGGGCTGCTAGCGACTAAGTCTGGGAGGACGCAACCTACTATGATACCAATTGTTGGAATTAGGGTTGCATGAAAACACACACAACTTGTAGAAGACGAAGGAAGTCAAGGCACACAATAGAGAGTGTATTACTTAGTGTGCAATGGAAATATACGCTAGCCCTAGAGTGATGGGCATATATACAATGCACATGGGGGGGGAAAAACTCATAGTGAGGTTAAAAATACCCCGGCGGTCCTAAGTGTGTTCACACACATCACTATCACATGTATATGGTAACAACCTTTGAGCACAAAAATGAGTGGTAGGGGAAGTTCTTACTTGGGTTGGGTTTCTTTCTCTTGCTGCAATGTTTTTGAATTGTTCCCCTTGATTGGGGCAATTCTAAAAGTTAACATGGGTAGCCAAAAGACTAGGCCATTTCCTTGTGGGAATTCAACCTTCTTATGGCCAAATTCTAGGTGTTTATAACACTAAATTTGTCTCTCATTGGTCAAAAGAGCAGCATTTGCATGAACAAATGTGGTGGAGACTGGGGTTGGACAATTGGCTGCAGTTTAAATGGCACTTTTGGCGCTCTAGAGGGCTGATTGGGGTAAGAAGGCAGTTCGTGCTTTTTACTTGTGGTAGTACCTCCCTTAAAAATGCTCCTGTGTCTACACTTGGCTTGGATCACAATATCTGCCAATGATGCAAGTCGAAGGGACTCTACTTCAGGAGCCAAATCTTCTCCAAGCCCAATGATGAAGCGACTTAGCTTTTGTTCCTAAAGCATATCCTAAAAGTCGGACAAATTCTTTATAGTAAGCTTCAACAAACCTATTCCCCAGTTCATAAGAAATAAAATCATTCATCATCTTAGTGGTGGAGTAGTCTAGGGAGCATAATTCCCTACCTGGTTGACAAAAAAAACACATATTTGGATGTGCGGAGCATCTAAATGTGGAAGCTTGACAAAGGAAGATTGTATCCTAGAGCGATTAGTAGAAGATAAAAGCTACATGCGAGAGCCATTCTTAGAGGAGCTATTTGAACCCTTTGGATGGGAGCAAATACTAGAGACTCTAGATGTCTATGTGAACAAGCTAACACCCATGCAATTTTATGATGCAGACGGTTTTGACATAATGCGCTTCGAGATGGTGAATATTATCCTGAAACCAAAAGTGGAAACCAAAATGATGGAAACTCATGAAACGATCGATTGTAAACGAATAGTGGACGAGGTTTCCATTTGGATGTGAGTAACAATTATAAGGAGGAGCTTCATGATGAAGGGAATGGGATCGTGCTAGCTAGGGTGGATGAAAGACAAACATCGTGTACACAAGTGAGTGTGTAGGCTAGGTTATCACTCAAGTGAATTATGTTCCAAGATGAATTAACTTAGACTCATAAACACAATCTTGAGTAGTTGTTAAGCCATTACAAGCTCACCATAAACAAGAGAGACGTAACTTAAACAAGTGCTTCTTTCCCCCTTTTGTTGTGCAATCAGGTTTTATTGAAAAACAACTACAACGCAAAAATACTGATGTAAAAGTATTGCTAATGCTGTTATCGGTTTTCTCTCCCCTTGAAGTGAAATTTGAAATTTCCCCATGGTGCCTTGGAGCAGTGTTTGTACTTGGAGACTCTCCAAGGCCAGTGTCTAGGCTCCGTACAATAACACAATGACATTATCCTCCGTAATGATGGATGTAGTGACATACATTGCAAAAATTGTTATTGGCTGCAAGATTTTCAATTTTAATGTGTACTTTAAAATTTTCCTTCAATGTGAAGTACCTCTTCACTCAAGGTGAAGTCACTCTTCATGATCTTCGATTGCTTGGGGAAGCCTTTGAGGTTCCATGAAGCCTCGAGGCTTGGCTGTGAATAGTCTTAGAGCCCCTTTTAAAGTGCTTGAAGATTTTACTGGGCCTGACAGCCTACGATGCTTGTGCTCATTAGAAGGGCTCTTACAAGATCTTGATGCTTCTCTATGCGGGATTGCACCCCCTTTTATGCTCGTCTCCCTTTGTGTGCTTGGACCTTGGCGGTGCAAGAACTTCCGCGTGAAAGGAGTGCCTTGGTGGCGTGGGACTAAGGGCCCTTTGAGGGTGGAGCCGGGTCAAAGGTAGCACCTTGGTGTTGTGGGAGCGTCTACTTGTGGAGCCAAAAACGTCTTCAAGTGGATTTTATAAGTCACGTGCGGATGTTGACCAAAAGGGTGTGCTTGGTGTGCACGGTTGCTTGGGGACCTGCCTTCTAAACTCTCTAGATTTCACTACCAAGGTCAAGTCCGACCATAGTCCCCCACAAAATCCACAAAAGGTTTTGACCACCAAACCTTGCGGAGAGCAATACTCTACTTTCAACGGAGTAAGCCAACTAACCCTAGGTGCTTGGTTGTGACTGTGTCCAAAAATAGCCAATATAAATGTGCAGTAACAGGGCTTCACACACATTACACAGAACTAATAATAACATAAATTTGGGAAAGGAGAGGAGGGGGCTCTCATGCGTGGTTTGTAGAGTTTGAGGGCTGTATGGGAAGCTATCAATGAGCACTTCAAATTGATGTGCGTGATGCTAGAAGAAAATGAGTTGGATGAAATTAATTGAAGAGGCGAACCATGCAAAAATCGACACTAAAAAGAAATGTAAATGCAAATGTTAATTTAGGAAAACACTGATTTGCTAGTAGTTGCGATTTTCTCTCATAGATGAATGCAATGAACATGCCCAAGATCCATGAGATTCACAATGCGATTGTGTAGCTTATTGCTACTAATACTTAATGAAAGAGAAGAGAAATCAAGTGTGTAATTAGAGGAATTAATTCGAGAATGCTAATCACTAACACACAAATGCATTACAACAATACTAGCTAGCAAACCATGTAGCTCTGATACCACTTGAAGGGAATGGGATTGTGCTAGGTACGGTGGAGACAAACATCGTGTACACAAGTGAGTGTGTGAGGCTAAGCTATTACTCAAGCAAATTAGGTTCCAAGATGAATTAACTTGGACTCATAAAACTCACCATAAACAAGCAATCATAAAAGGATTCGAGTATATGTCAGCATACAATACCCCTTAATAGTGATGCTAAAGCGCACATACAAAATCCTACACTTACAATGAGAATTTGCAAAGAAAATCAAAGAGGAAATAGATAACTTAAAGAGGTGGAGTTTATCTATGAGATCAAATACACAGATTTGGTGTCGCCAATTGTGGTAGTGCCAAAAAAGATTGGCAAATTGCAAGTGTGTGTGAATATCAAGTAGATAAATGCTACCGTTATAAGAGACAATTATCCCTTACCCATCACATATCATGTGATTGAGAGATTTGCAGACAAGGAAGATTACAAATTTCTTGATGGATTTTCAAGCTATAACCAGTTTACTATAAAGCCGGAGGATCATAAAAAAACAGCCTTTGCAATAGAGTGGGGCATATTTGCTTGTAGGGTGATGCCATTCGGCTTGATCGATGCACCTGCCACATTGTAGAGAGGCTGATGAGTCACGCGTTCAAAGAATATCTAAGAAAATTCTTAGAAATTTACATGGATGACTTATGTGTGCATTCTCTATTGAGAAACGAACATATTGAGCACCTAAAAAAGATCTTTGAGAAGTATAAAACATATCGCATCTGCTTTAATCCAAAAAAATGTGTCTTCATGGTAAGATAGGAAAAGATTTTAGGACATACCGTGTCCAAAAATAGCATTTCCATAGATGTTGAGAAGATACAAGTTATTGTTTCTCTTCCAAGACCCACAAAAGTTAAGAAGGTACAAGCATTTATGGGCCATTGTGGCTATTATCAAATGTTTATCTATATGTATGTAGTCATTGCAAAATCTCTCTATGCTCTCATCACAAAAGGGTCATATGTGGTGAGGTTTTTTGAGCGAGGATATTCTTGAATGTTAAGATACCCTCGGTGATACAGGTTGTTGAAGTTACCCATTATGGTATCCTCACCATAGGTTATGTACCTTACGTGATATTTTGCTTGACGTTATGTATGGCAGTCACTTTGTCACAAATAGTTAACATCTTATGCCTATATTTACTCTCTTGAGTTGATTTGATGCTTTTTTATGTGTCATTTGAATTGAGTTTTCACTCTGTCATACAAAGAAGACTCTGTCAACAAATTTTTCTCATGAGTCTATCAATGCAATTTTTTGACAGTCTAAGCACCGTGTTGGCTTGATATTTGCTCTTGTAAAGGAGGTCTGTCAAAATTTCACCAGGTTTTCTCACCATAATTATTGACATTCTCACCAAAGTGCTCAATTCTTGTTAAATTGGCATCTTCTATTGAGGACATTAACAATATTAGAAAGTTCAATGACACAAATTTTCTTGAGTGGAAAGAGAAAATCCATGATGTGCTAACCCTAAAAGGCCAATTAGAGCCGATCTTTGAGGAGTTAGTCGAATTTGTGTATTTCACCATAGTGGATGAAGCTATTGCTAAATTCTTATAAAAGTCATGCAATACATATGAGAGCAAAAGTGCAAGTAACAAGGTGCACTTGATAAAGAATCTCTTTGAACTTTGCATGAAAGAAGGTGACACAATTTCTAATCACTTGAATGTGTTCAATATACTTTTTGATCAATTGACATCACAAGGATTAGAGTTTGATGTTGGCAGCCAAACCAAACAAGCGCCCTTCAAGTTGACCTCTTCATTTTGAGACCCAAATTTTGATGTCCATCATTTTTTGAAAAGATTTGTAATTTTTTGACAGTCTCTAATTTTATTTAGATCACTGTTTGTGCTACATCCGAGTTGTATAATTTATAAATGAGTCCAAGCCTTGTAAAGTCAGCCAGTGGCCAGGCGAGCCCTAGGTATAAAACTCATTTTTGTTAAGTGGGAAAGGGACACTTATCATTCTTAAAAGTTTTGAGTTTTGAGTTTTGGAGCATATGACTGAGAGCAACTACTCTCATGCGCCTTGTAATCCTTATATCTTGAGCTCTAGTAATCACATTTTGATTTCAAAACTTGCAATGTGTTCCTTGTCTATTGTTGTTTCATTCAAGTATAATAATTGTTGATTCTGTTGTGGTTTACGACTACACATTAATAGGCTAAATCTGCTGTTTTGAGTGTGTTAATGGCTGTTTTTGACATTCCAACCAAAGGAGAGTATTCCTAGATGATAGGGCGACCATTCTGGTATGTTCTATTGTAGTTTCCAAGACCTTGATCATGATGGATCGTGATTTTGGTACCTCATCAGATTGCAACCAACCTTGGTAGGTTAGTGTCTCTAAGTGTCTTAGATGTACTCCCAAAGTTTTGTAACATTTGGACTTCATTTGAGTGCCAAAATGCGTTGATGACTGAGTGCGATGGCATAGGAAATAGGCAGGTTGCCAAATCCAAGAGTGATAGATTTGCTAGTGTTAGAGATATCGTTGATGTGTAGGTTCACTTCTGGAGGTTGACACACTCAAAGAGTATCTGTGCTCCATCCGAGTCGCTTCCTTGAGTATTGACATTATGTAAGTTCCAAATAGCTATGCTATAGACATCCATCACAGCGATTCGCTAACATTGGCACCGTTGCCAGGGATAGCAATCCTTAGGTGGTGAGTGACCTAATCGTAGCTTTTTACTTATAGACCTTTGTCAGATGTCACCGATGTTGAAACGAGGTTGAAATAAAAAAGCGAGAGCATGGCAGGGCAAAGATGTCCAATGCCAAAAGTGAGCAGTTTGGTGAAGATTGGTCCGATGGCTTGCCACATAATATGGGTGGCTTCCTGGAGTGCCGATCGAAGATTACAAGAGGCTTTGGCCTAGTTTGGCCAAAATAAGGAATAAAGCCAACAAAATTAGGAATTTTTGGAGGGTAAAGAAGCAAGAAGGGACTTCAGCAAAGTGAAGATGATGGCTTCCACACCAATTTGAAGGAGAGGGTAGACAACTCACGGCAAGGGGAGATCAAGGGAGAAACTCAGGGTCCACATCCATTGCTCGAAGAGGAGTTCAGGAGGAAGACTCATATTAAATTTAGGGCACCAAGAAGAGAAGTCAGATCTAGAGAAAGGTATTTGGGAGGGGAACACTCAAGAGAAGGAAAGCTCTCATGGGCAATCCTTAGAGGCACTTGCATGCAAGGGAAATCCAAGCAAGGATCATCATAGAAGGGAAAACCTCAACTCATAAGGGAAAGATTCATCAAGGGAATCATTCAGGATCTTTGACAAGGCAAGATCTTCAACATTCAAGGCAATCCAAGAAGAGAGGGCATTCAAGGGCATCCAATAATGATCATGAAGTGAAGGCATTCAATTAAGGGAATTCAAAGTCAAAGCATTGAGTGGAGAAACTTAAAGTAGGTTACTCAATAGAAAAAGACATAAGAGATCACCAAATTGGAGGAAGAGAAGGAGATTCAAGAGGAGAAAAAGAGGGAAACATGAGGTATTTGAGCCAATGGAAGACCATGGGAGTAGGGGATTCAAACCAAGTGTAGGGAAAACTCAATGTTTCAAATTTTTAGGGAAATTGAAGGATATCAAGAATTTGTAATTAGAGATTCACAATGATGTGCTTTGTATTAATGTGGAATTAATTTAAGTTTAGTGTTTCAAATTGCAAGGTTCCTTGTTGGATTACATTGCCAGTGTGAGTTTTGGTCGATTTTCTCTCTCAAATCTCACATGGCAAAAGGAACACATATTCTCGAGTAAGATTTTTTGACCTGATAATATGGCACTTGATCCACTGACTTGTCACACCATGAAGGCATCAAAGTGGACGAGATATGATTCTGTTTGCAAGCAAGTGTGGATTCAAATCAAGATGAAAGATCTTGATCCAAAGAAATCACTATCAATGAGCGTGACGCCACAACCCGACTTCAAATTAGACAAGCCAAATGTACTCATACTCCAAATGCAATCACACTCCAAATTTGGAGGAGCTAGTAGAGCTGGAAAACCCTCCTATTGTTTAAGAGAGTGTTGACTCTTGGAATGAGGTTTTCATCACTGAAGAGTACATCTTCATGGAAGCAACTACTAGATAAGAGTGATATCTCTAGGGTGACTTTACAAATTGATTCATAAATGGAGCAAACTAGGAAGGGGAAAGTCCACATGTAGATTTCTCCAAGACATTCTCACCCTAATCTCGAGTTAAATTTTCAAGCCAAAGGTCTCCCATTATTCCAACTTTTCATCCTATGCCAACAATGCCAAAGCCTAGTGCAACAAATGCCTGAGCATATGCTGGTAGGCCAATTCCCATTGAAGCATTTTTCTTAATTTGGTAAAAACCTCTACCTATATAAAAACAAGAAGGGAAATACCTTAAACTTATCTCATTCAATACAAGCAGACTCCATTCACAATGGTCATACTGTGTTCAACTATTTTTGTGTGAAAAATTTCACTTATAAATACATGGATAGAGAGGGCAATGCCTATGAGATTCACCATCTTCCAAGTGCTTGTGAAGTAAAGTCAAGTCTAGGGAGAAAAAATGGTGCCACCATTCCTATCTTAGGTAGGGTGTAGTGAAAGCACATAGCTCCAAAAGCTTCACTATGGGATTGAACAAAAACAAAATCAAATGGTCACTTGACAACTATTCTAGACCTAGAGATTGAGAGTCAGATGCCAAATGTTGAATTAGATCATATAAACATAATCAAAATTCAGGAGATAGATTGCAAATGTAGATAGACAACTGATTGAAATGAAAGATTTTAGATGATACAGAGTGAGACAATTGGAAATGTAGATAGAGATTCATAAACTGGTTTAGTATTACAACGTTCACAAGTACAATTTGTACAACATGTGCTGCTCATAAGATCTATCAAATACCTGTTCCAATCCCCAAAATGAGATTAATGGGTCCTACTTATAGGCATCTAGGACTAGCTCCACAATTACCAAGTGCTGATCAATTGATAGTAACTTCACCAAGTAAGTGTTGGTAATTCCGCTAGGTGACTTGTCTCATAAACCCTTGCCAAATTTAGTCCTAGAGCCGGTTCCCACCTTCTACATCCTCCTCCCCTTTCTTGAATTCTGTCATGTACAAAATCTCAGACATCTAGTCTAGCTTCATGTTTTTTACTTCGCTTTCCTTTTGTTTGGAGCTTTCTTCTTTTTAGGCATGTGAACTTGTTGAGCTGGTGGTTGGAAAAATTTGGCCATTACTTTACTGAGGAGTTCTAGAGGTAGAGTTCTCCTTTTGAATAATCTTGTAAATGGCCTCCCGCTCCAGTTGCTCCCTCCTATCAGTGAGAATCCCCACCTTGCAAGGTGTTAGTGCATGCCAAGTTTTTGTGCCACGGTCATATAGAGTCCTTTTGTCTTTGGTTAACCTTGCCCTAGCTAGCTTATGCTAGATGGACACCATCTTTATCCATCCAGCTTGATCTCATTGATTAGCTTTAATCTTGGATCCAAACAAAACCTCAACCATTTCTTTGAATTGTGGTTTGGAGCTGGCTTTGTTGGAAAGAGCATCTGCATGTTCATCCTCATTGTCATCCTCCTCATCATCTATCCCTTGGCTTGCTTTGACATGTTGGTTAATAGTGAGATTTACTTTAGTATCAATGATGTCTACTAGAGACTAGTAGATGTATTGTCCATACTGGGCTACTTTAGTCCCTTCAAGCCATCATCGGCTACTTGTTTGTGGTCCATAGCAAGGACTTGTGTTCTATGAGCTGTTTGGTGAGACTCCATTTCTCAAAACTAAGGTTGGAGTTGAGTATTTGTAGATTCTCTATTTGATGTCGTAACTCCTTAATGGTCTTTGTATGTTTCTTTCTTTCAAGTTCTTCTTCAATCAAAACTTATTTGAGCTTGAGGGCCTTTAGGTTAGTTCCAAAATTTGAAATACTCAATTGCCTTTGATTTATGGCATTTATCTCCATTAAGTAGTTTGGATAAACGAAAAAGGGTAACTTGAAAGTCAAGAAGAAATTTTTGCGGGGGTTTAGGGGTAAGTATAGATATTAATCACCATTCATCATGCATACCAATTTGGATAAGTATGATCTCCATGCACCTATGGATAAAGAGAGTGCTTTCTACACTCTCTAGGCCATATTAGCTTGGTACTCTAAAGAGCTTGAAATACCATCGTGGTCAGTGGTTAGTAACATTGTCAGTTAAAAGCAAAAAAACACTTGAATAATTTGTTCTCCTAAATAAGAGCAAAGCTTGCTTATGGAAACATGAGAGCTTAAGCAGAATGAAAATTAACCCAATTGTTTAAGATGTACAATGGGATGAAGATGACAAGAAACTTTACCTTCATGTATGTATGGTAGAGTCTTCTCCTACCTTCAAGGATTATTGAAGAAGTGTGTTGGCGTAGCCGGCTCTCTCGCTCTTCACCTTCACTTGAAGGCCACCAATTGTGCTACTTGAATTGAGAGGAAGGAATGAGACAAGTGAGATTCAAGGAATGAGACAAGTGAGATTCAAGCTAAGGAAAGCTTGAGGGTTAGGAGAGAGGAGAGGGGAGAGTGTAATGAGAAGAAGAAGATCAAGCTATGGCAAGATTGAATGGCTTCTCTTGGAGAGGGACGTGTGTGAAAGTGGCTCAGGCTATGGATTTCCCAAGCTTACTCTCAAGTTTGCACCTTGAAAACTGAAGGAGAGAAGTGTTGGACAAGTAGAGAAGCCCCCTTTTTATGCTTATTTTTTTTATAAGAGCTTTCACTCATCTTAATGGCTTATCTTCCTTATAGATAAGTTATTTTTACTTATCTTGACAACTTTTTTTCATTTTCAAAGATTCTTTAACAAGTTACTTACTCTTCTTTCTTTTTTCTTATGCTGATTTCTTTGAGAGGAAAAAGCTAATTTCTCATGCATTGGTTATACCCATGTCTCCATGATGTAAACCAAAAGTGTCTTGTGAGTAAACTTTGGTGCTTTGATTTAACCCGAATTTACCCGATTTTTTTTGTTTTGTTTTTACTTTTGAAAGTTGATGGCTTAGATGCATTGGAAAAGAGTAAGAGCTACTAGGAGGAGGCCCTTACAAAATCCCCAACAAAAAGAAAGAGTTGTCCTTAGCTCAGAACAATAAAGGAAGGTGTTAAATCTTCAACCACAAGTAACTTCTTTAACTTCTAGGTAATGCTAATTCATTCTTCGCTAGCTATGTCATCTATATAAGGTGCACTCTATCCTCATCTCGTATAGTAATCTTACCTCCATCTCTTTTTTTTTCTCAATCTTCTTGCCAAGAGCTTCTTAGGATTATCTCTTTTAATCCTTTAGGGTGTCTCTTTGCCCATTAACTTACTTTATGGATCAATGGCAGGAGCTGGTTTTATATGTGGCCATTCCTCACCTTCAACAAGCAAGTGAATCTATAAGGATAAATTTTGTGGAATGATATGAGGGTCTACTCTTGGGAACTTCAATAGTGCAAACCAAATGATGGATGATTTGAGGAATAACAAGGGTGACACTTTGGGGTTGGGATCAAGTTTTGCAACAATGTTCGCTTGGATATGGTTATTGAAGCTATGGGTTTGGGCCCTCAATATTAGTGCGTGTTGCGGTCAATGCATCGTGGGTTCTCTGAGCGAGTCTTTTTGCTTGCAGAGTTCCTTCCTCACCACAAGATATGCTTTCATCCTCATTTTGGCTTAACTCTTAGAGGTTCTTTTACCATATCACCTAATACTAATGAGGCGGGTGTTATGATATTATGTCGAATTATTCCAATAAATGAGTTACCTAATATGTGTCTTACTTGTGATAGTTGCTTTTGTGATCATGTGATGGACGTACTTATTGTCTCGTAGAAAAATCTATCTTCATTGTATCTCTTAACAAGTTCATTCTATATTAATATCTTGGTTCTTGTCTTGAGTCCTTGTTTCTTTGATTTCTCTTGACAGGTATAGTTAGATTTGTCCTTGGTTTTCTATATCTGGTATTTTTAAAAATCCTTGAGAGAATTTGAAATGTAATAAAATTTAAAAGTCCTTGAGAGAATTTCAAATATAACCAAATTTATTTATATATTTATTTTAAAATTCCATATAGTGACCTAAGTTACAAATTTTAAATGATAACAGTAATCTTGCTATTATTTACCTAAAGGCAGTCAAATTACCAAAAGGCATTTGTATTACAAAAGGTTGCATTACTTGAGTGACACAAAGGGTAACAAGATAGACCTTGTATTCATCAATTTCATAGGGTCACAAAAAGGAGAAAACACATTATGAAAGGTGAGAGAACTGAGAAATAAGACGTTTCTTAGTCCTCCTAGGAAGCATCTTCGGTGGGATAGCCGTTCCACTAGACAAAAACCTCCTAAACCATGTAGCAACTTCGAATCCTTCATGTAATAAATTTTCTCTAGCTCCATCCTCATACACTTCCTTAGTCTTGAGAATGGGAATTGTCGATTTTGATCACTAGCATCCAAGGCATCATCTCATCCTTTACTGAAATGTAGTCTATTGTTGCTAATCTAGGTGGTTCAACGGTTGGCCTTTGTTGGAATTAGGGTTGCAAGAAAACACACACAATTTGTAGAAGACGAAGGAAACTCAAGGCACACAATAGAGAGTGTATTACTTAGTGTGCAATGGAAAGATAAGTTAGCCCTAGAGTGATGGGTGTATATACAATGCACGAGGAAAAGAAACTCTTAGTGAGGGAAAAAATTCCCCGGTGGTCCTAAGTGTGTTCACACACATCACTACCACATATATATGGAAGTGCCATATATGTGGTAGTGATGTGTTCACACACATCACTACCACATATATATGGAAGTGCCATGCCTTGAGGACATGATCGAGTCCACAAAGGGGAATAAGCCCAAAGCTTTGCGAAAAGCTTTGAATTTCTCACAAGACAATGCCTTTGTGAAAAGCTATGCAAGGTTGTCATGTGTTGGCACATAAGCCATGTTGATATCTCCTTCTGAGAGCCTCTCCCTGACATAGTGGTAATGCATCTCAATGTGCTTTGTGCGAGCGTGAAAGACTGGGTTTCTCACAACTGCCAATGCGCTTTGACTATCAGTGTAGATAGTGTTGGCAGTGTCCTGTCCAACACCCAAATCAGCCATAAGGTGTCTGAGCCATACACACTCAATCGTAGTTGTGACGATTGTCCTGTACTCAGCCTCACAACTGGAAGTGGCCACAATAGGTTTCTTCTTGCTCAACCATGATATGCATGAGCTGCCAAGCATGAAACAAAAACCACTTGTGGACACTCGTGTGTCAAAACAACCAGCCCAATTTGAGTTCAAAAAAGCATGCAAATCTGCTAGCAATGATCCCCCTTGGGTTAAACAAGCCAAGATGTAAAGTGCCACTCAAGTAGCGAACAATCCTCTTAACAACCTGTCAATGCTTAGATCTTGGGCTATGCATGAATCTGCTAACATGTGAGAGTGCAAACTAAGTATCCTGCCTCAGGTTGCATACATAAATGAGGCATCCAACAACAGTTTGGTAAAGAGTGACATCTGCAGGATCACCAGCATCATGAAGACTCAATTTCAAGCCTGTTTCCATGGGAGTGGCAATAGGTTTGCAATCCTTAAGTCCAAACTTACATAGAAATGTCTCTATGTAGCTTTTTAGACACAAGGCAATACCACCATCACACTGCTTAAACTGTATACCCAAGTAATGATGCAAGAGCCCCAAACATTTTATCTTGAAAGTAGCATTCAAATCAGCCTTAAATTCAGCAATTTGTCTCTCATTAGGTCCAATGATCAACCACTCGTCCACATAAAGAACCACAATAAGAAGTACATACAATGTGCTTTCTGTTGGATTGTTATGAAAGCCCGGTTTGACCAAATGAGTGTGAGCCTTCTCATACCAAGCACAAGGAGATTGCTTCAACCCATACAAAGATTTTTTACATTTGCACACCTTATCCTCTTGTCCTTTCTTGACAAAACCGCGAGGCTGCATTACATAAAGTTCCTCAAATATGTCACCATTCAAGATGTCTGATTGATGTACAATCCCAACCAAAATGAGCTTCCAATGCACATAGAAAACGCACAGTAGTCATACGACAAGTGGAAGCAAAAGTCTCTTCATAATCTATGCCCTTTTGCTGTGCATAACCCTTTGCAACAAGTCTTAGCAATCAATCTCACCATCCGGCTTGCATTTCAACCTATAAACCCACTTTGTACCAATGGCTTTTTTTTGAGAAGGCAAATCACATAAAGTCAATATGTCATTTTCTATTCATCATATTCTCATTACATGGTAGCCATCCAATTTTTTGAATTTTGTGCTTCATCAAAAGACATAGGTTCCTCAACATCATGTAAGCTAGAAACAGCCAAAGCATAACAATTTGATGCATAAGATGCATGGCGAGAACCTTAACGAGTGCGACTAGAGAAAGGTGCATGCAATTTACTGTCATGCAATGTATGCACCAACCATTTTGGCATACCTCTAGCCTGCTCATTTTCAGCCCTTTCCTCATCAAGTACATTATGTACATCTGCATCAGTAATAGGCTAATCTGTAACGTTTTCAAAAACCCTTATTGGCTATACATTGCCTCACTGGAATTTACATTCGAACTTCCACCACAAAAAAGAGGCAACAAAGTGTCATAAATGTCCTGTGAGCTTACATTAATGTCTCTAGTACATGACAGCAAGGGCTGAACAGAATCTTCCACAAACACAACATCTCGTGAAACTAGAATATGCTTTGTTTGTGGATGATACAGCCTATAACCTTTGATTTTAGCACTATAACCAACAAAACTACATTTGACAGCCTTATCATCCAATTTTTTGCGCTGTGTTTGTGGCACCAAAGCATACGCCAAACAACCAAAAACACGCATGTGCTCAATAGAAGGCTTTTTATCATGCCATGCTTTATATGGAGTCATAGACTGCAAAGCTTTCATAGGATACCTGCTAAGTACATAAATGGCACACATGATGGCCTCAAGCCAAAACAAATGCGACAAAGCTTGAATTTTGATCATATACCATGCCATTTCGGTAAGTGACCTATTTTTCCTCTTAGCAACACCATTTTGCTGAGGCGTATAAGGCATTGTACATTGGTTTTTATCCCACGACTAGCTAGAAATGCATTAAATTCATGAGACATATACTCCCCCCCTTGATCGGAATGGAGGGTGCCCATAGTACATTTTGAGACATTTTTTGCCATAGCTAGAAATTGTTTGAAGCACATAAATACTTTGGACTTTGCTTTAAGCGGAAATACCTATGCATGCCTGGAGTAATCATCAATGAAAGTCACAAAGTAAAGGTAATTGCCCAAGGACGAAGTTTGCATTGGCCCACAAACATCACTATGCACAAGTTTCAACTTGCATGTGGCCCTAACTGAACCATCCTTTGGAAACTTAGAATCCTACATCTTACTGTAAAAATTCAGATTACCAAAATGTGCATGCCAAAGTTTTTCATTTGAAATAGACTTTGAATCCACAACTGCATTTGCAAAATTTTTCCCACACTTGTCATACAAAGTGAGCTTATACAACCGACGACATAAAATGCCAGATGCAACAATTTCATCACCAAAACTGAGATCATGTATTGTACAACTATCATCCACAAATTTGACTCCAAGACAAGTCTAGCAAGTGCAGATATAGACAAAAGATTTTTCTTGATCCCATGTACATAAAGTGCATCAACAAGTGTGAAAGAACTGCCATTTGTAGCAGTAAGCACAATCTTTCCAACATCTTGAATCAGATAAGAGACATTGTTGGCACAAGAAACCGAATTCCCATGAGGGACACATTCAAGACAGGTGAACAAATCACGATGTGAGCTAATGTGCTTTGTAGCGCCATTGTCAAAATACCACACATGTGAATTTGTAGCAACTAACATGCATGCATCATTGCCAACATGATAATAAGTGCACTCTGCACTAAAAGCCCATTCTGCATCAACATCAACATCATAGTCTCCTTTCACAGAAGACTCAACAATAGTTGCATTTGTAGTGGAACCAGCATTAGTAGTGGAACTAGCCTCTTTCTTCTTAGACTCTTTGGCCTTCAAGTTAGGACACTGCTTGATCAAGTGAGCATTAACTTTACAATAATGACAACGCATCTTCTTTTTTTGGAAAATGATTCTTGCAACAACAATATGGATAATGCATCAAACTTGAGAACTTCAGGATTTCTTTGGGTCATAAGTATCCAAGTACTAGCAAAAGTCTGTTAAGAATCTGGTAAGGCATCAAGAATAGTTTGCGCAAGGATACTGTATGAAATGACTTCTCTCGCAGAAATAAGTTGCTCATTGATATCTTGGATAGCAGCAAGGAAAGTGTCCATGTCATCTTTCTCATGCATAATCTTCGACTCTAGCTCTTTACGCAACAATGCAGTTTTTGCCTCATTGCGACTTGCATAAAGACCAGCCAAAATATCCCAAGCCTGTTTTGCTGATTTCGCTGAGCGAATGTGAGGAGTAATAGTGCGCTTCACAGACAATGCAATCAATGCATGAGCCTCTGCATCTTTTACATCTTTTACATCCTAATGAGCTTCTTCTACCGTAGGCAAAACAACTTTAACAAGAGCAAGACATCGCCTACATCCTCAACATCGCCTACATCCTCAGAACCAGGACGTATATCAATACGCTGCACAATATTCCAGACACCGTTTGACACAAGAACATGTTGCATCATGTAAGCCCACATAGAGTAATTGTCCCGATCCAATCTATCCTCAGCAACAAACATCTTGAACACATGTGTGGTGTTGTTGTCAGCCATGGCGAATACCTTCACCTAATGTGAAAACTGCTTGAAAAGAGGAGAAACAAAGTGAGAACAACACATGCTATAATCATAGAAGACTATAAGGGACCTGTTATGCAAAGAATGACAGTGATAAAAATTCTACACAGAATGATGAAATAGCCTGTGTAGTATTGCTTGTAGTGGAAACGGAGGCCGAAATGAGCCCAAATCAAAATTTTAAGTAGACCAAGGTCTTCAAGCTTTCCCAAAATCTTTGTCGACCTACGAAGGCTTGCCAAAGCTCACAAAAATTGGAGAAAGTGAGAAGGCATGTGCTTGGGCTATTGGAGACTAAGTCTGGGAGGACGCAACCTGCTCTGATACCAATTGTTTGAATTAGGGTTGCATGAAAACACACACAGCTTGTAGAAGACGAAGGAAGTCAAGGCACACAATAGAGAGTGTATTACTTAGTGTGCAATGGAAATATAAGCTAGCCCTAGAGTGATGGGCATATATACAATGCGCATGGGGGGGAAAAAATCCTAGTGAGGGAAAAAAATGCCCTGGCGGTCCAAGTGTGTTCACACACATCACTATCACATGTATATGGTAACAACCTTTGAGCACAAAAATGAGTGGTAGGGGAAGTTCTTGCTTGGGTTGGGTTTCTTCCTCTTGCTCCAATGTTTTTGAATTGGGGCGATTCTAAAAGTTAACATGGGTAGCCAAAAGACTCGGCCATTTCCTTGTGGGAATTCAACCTTCTTATGGCCAAATTCTACGTGTTTATAACACTAAATTTGTCTCTCAATGGTCAAAAGAGCAGCATCTGCATGAACAAATGTGGTGGAGACTGGGGTTGGACAATTGGCTGCAGTATAAATGGCACTTTTGGTGCTCTAGAGTGCTGATTGGGGTAAGAAGGGAGTTCGTGCTTTCTACTTGTGGTAGTACCTCCCTTAAAAATGCTCCTGTGTCTAGACTTGGCCTGGATCACAATATCTGCCAATGATGCAAGTCCAAGGGACTCTACTTCAGGAGCCAAATCTTCTCCAAGCCCAATGATGAAGTGACTTAGCTTTTGTTCCTTAGTAATAAGAAAGCATATCCTAAAAGTCGGACAAATTCTTTATAGTAAGCTTCAACAAACCTATTCCCTAGCTCGTAAGAAATAAAATCATTCATCATCTAAGTGGTGGAATAGTCTAAGGGAGCACAATTCCCTACCTGGTTGACAAAACAAACACATATTTGGATGTGCGGAGCATCTAAATGTGGAAGCTTGAGAAAGGAAAACTGTATCCTAGAGCGATCAGTAGAAGATAAAAGCTACATGCGAGAGCCATTCTTAGAGGAGCTATTTGAACCCTTTGGATGGGAGCAAATACTAGAGACTCTAGATGTCTATGTGAACAAGCTAACACCCATGAAATTTTATGATGCAGATGGTTTTGACATAATGCGCTTCCAGATGGTGAATGCTATCTTGGAACCAAAAGTGGAAACCAAAATGATGGAAACTCATGAAATGATCGATTTTAAATGAACAGTGGATGAGCTTTTCACTTGAGATGTGAGTAACAATAATAAGGAGGAGCTTCATGATGAAGGGAAAGGGATCGTGCTAGCTAGGGTGGATGAAAGACAAACATCGTGTGCACAAGTGAGTGTGTGTAGGCTAGGTTATCACTCAAGTGAATTAGGTTCCAAGATGAATTAACTTGGACTCATAAACACAATCTTGAGTAGTTGTTAAGCCATTACAAGCTCACCATAAACAAGAGAGATGTAACTTAAACAAGTGCTTCTTTTCCCCTTTTGTTGTGCAATCAAGTTTTATTGAAAAACAACTACAACACAAAAATATTGATGTAAAAGTATTGCTAATGATGTTATCGGTTTTCTCTCCCCTTGAAGTGAATTTTGAAATTTCCCCATGGTGCCTTGGAGCAGTCTTTGTACTTGGAGACTCTCCAAGGCCAGTGTCTAGGCTCCGTACAATAACACAATGACATTATCCTCCTTAATGATAGATGTAGTGACATACATTGCAAAAATTGTTATTGGCTGTAAGATTTTCAATTTTAATGTGTACTTTAAAATTTTCCTTCAATGTGAAGTACCTCTTCACCGAGGTGAAGTCACTCTTCATGATCTTCGATTGCTTGGGGAAGCCTTTGAAGTTCCATGAAGCCTCAAGGCTTGGCTTTGAATAGTCTTAGAGCCCCTTTGAAAGTGCTTGAAGATTTTACTGGGCCTCATAGCCTACGATGCTTGTGCTCATGAGAAGGGCTCTTACAAGATCTTGATGCTTCTCTATGCGGGATTGCACCCCCTTTTATGCTCGTCTCCCTTTGTGTGCTTGGACGCTTGGCGGTGCAGGAACCTCCCCGTGAAAGGAGTGCCTTGGTGGCGTGGGACTAGGGGCCCTCTGAGGGTGGAGCCGGGTCAAAGGGAGCACCTTGGTGTCGTGGGAGCGTCACGTGCGGATGTTGACCCAAAGGGTGTGCTTGGTGTGCACGGTTGCTTGGGGACCTGCCTTCTAAACTCGCTATATTTCACTACCAAGGTCAAGTCTGACCATAGTCCCCCGCAAAATCCACAAAAGGTTTTGACCACCGAACCTCGCGGAGAGCAATACTCTACTTTCAACGGAGTAAGCCAACTAACCCCATGTGCTTGGTTGTGAGTGTGTCCAAAAATAGCCAATATAAACGTGCAATAACAGAGCTTCACACACATTACACACACCTAATAATAACATAAATTTGGGAAAGGAGAGGAGGGGGCTCTCATGCGTGGTTTGTAGAGTTTGAGGGCTGTATGGGAAGCTATCAATGAGCACTTCAAATTGATGTGCGTGATGCTAGAAGAAAATGAGTTGGATGAAATTAATTGAAGAGGCGAACCATGCAAAAATCGACACTAAAAAGAAATCTAAATGCAAATGTTAATTTAGGAAAACACTGATTTTCTACTAATTGCGAGTTTCTCTCATAGATGAATGCAATGAACGTGCCCAAAATCCATGAGATTCACAATGCGATTGTGTATCTTATTGCTACTAATACTTAATGAAAGAGAAGAGAAATCAAGTGTGTAATTAGAGGAATTAATTAGAGAATGCTAATCACTAACACACAAATGCATTACAACAATACTAGCTAGCAAACCATGTAGCTCTGATACCACTTGAAGGGAATGGGATTGTGCTAGCTAGGGTGACAAACATCGTGTACACAAGTGAGTGTGTGAGGCTAGGTTATCACTCAAGCAAATTAGGTTCCAAGATGAATTATCTTGGACTCATAAAACACAATCTTGAGTAGTTGTTAAGCCATCACAAGCTCACCATAAACAAGCAATCATAAAAGGATTTGAGTATATGTTAGCATACAATACCCCTTAAGAGTAATGCTAAAGCGCACATACAAAATCCTACACTTACAATGAGAATTTGCAAAGAAAATCAAAGAGGAAATAGATAACTTAAAGAGGTGGAGTTTATCTATGAGATCAAATACACAGATTTGGTGTCGCCAATTGTGGTAGTGCCAAAAAAGAATGGCAAATTGGGAGTGTGTGTGAATCTCAAGTAGATAAATGCTACCGTTATAAGAGACAACTATCCCTTACCCACCATCACATATCATGTGATTGAGAGAGTTGCAGACAAGGAAGATTACAAATTTCTTGATGGCTTTTCAAGCTATAACCAGTTTTCTATAAAGCCAGAGGATCATCACAAAACGGCCTTTGCAATAGAGTGGGCCATATTTGCTTGTAGGGTGATGCCATTCGGCTTGACCGATGCACTTGCCACATTCTAGAGAGGCTGATGAGTCACGCGTTCAAAGAATATCTAAGATAATTCTTAGAAATTTACATGGAAGACTTATGTGTGCATTCTCTATTGAGAAACGAACATATTGAGCACCTAAAAAAGATCTTTGAGAAGTATAAAACATATCGCATCTGCTTTAATCCAAAAAAATGTGTCTTCATGGTAAGATAGGAAAAGATTTTAGGACATATCGTGTCCAAAAATAGCATTTCCGTAGATGTTGAGAAGATACAAGTTATTGTTCTCTTGAGAAGATACAAGTTATTGTTTCTCTTCCAAGACCCACAAAAGTTAGGAAGGTATAAGCATTTATGGGCCATTGTGGCTATTATCAAAGGTTTATCTATATGTATGCAGTCATTACAAAACCTCTCTATGCTCTCATCGCAAAAGGGTCATATGTGGTGAGGTTTTTTGAGCGAGGATATTCTTGAATGTTAAGATATCCTCGGTGATACAGGTTGCTGAAGTTTCGCATTATGGTATCCTCACCATAGGTTATGTACCTTACGGGACATTTTGCTTGACGTTATGTATTGCAGTCACTTTGTCACAAATACTTGATAGCTTATGCCAATATTTACTCTCTTGAGTTGATTTGATGCTTTTTTATGTGTCATTTGAATTGAGTTTTCACTTGTCATACAAAGAAGACTCTGTCAACAAATTTT
This sequence comes from Adiantum capillus-veneris, assembly GCF_014529385.1. Lineage (NCBI taxonomy): Eukaryota > Viridiplantae > Streptophyta > Polypodiopsida > Polypodiales > Pteridaceae > Adiantum > Adiantum capillus-veneris. Next base: position 75,598,269 of record NC_140949.1, read on the forward strand.
TCTCATGAGTCTATCATTGCAATTTTTTGACAGTCTAAGCACCGTGTTGGCTTGATATTTGCTCTTGTAAAGGAGGTCTGTCAAAATTTCACCAGGTTTTCTCACCATAATTATTGACATTCTCACCAAAGTGCTCAATTCTTGTTAAAGTGGAATCTTCTATTGAGAAGGACATTAACAATATTAGAAAGTTCAAAGACAAAAATTATTTGAGTGAAAAGAGAAAATCCATGATGTGCTAACCCTAAAAGGCCAATTAGAGCCGATCTTTAAGGGGTTAGTTGAATTTGTGTATTTCACCATAGTGGATGAAGCTATTGCTAAATTCTTATTATACAAGCCATGCAATACATATGAGAGCAAAAGTACAAGTAACAAGGTGTACTTGATAAAGAATCTCTTTGAACTTTGCATGAAAGAAGGTGACACAATTTCTAATCACTTGAATGTGTTCAATATACTTTTTGATCAATTGACATCACAGGGATTAGAGTTTGATGTTGGCAGTCAAACCAAACGAGCGCCCTTCAAGTTGACCTCTTTATTTTGAGACCCAAATTTTGATGTCCATCATTTTTTGAAAAGCTTTGTAATTGTTTGACAGTCTTTGATTTTATTTAGATCACTGTTTGTGCTACATCCGAGTTGTATAATTTATAAATGAGTCCAAGCCTTGTAAAGTCGGCCAGTGGCCAAGCGAGCCCTAGGTATAAAACACTTATCATTCTTAAAAGTTTTGAGTTTGAGTTTTGGAGCATATGACTGAGAGCAAGTACTCTCATGCGCCTTGTAATCCTTATTTCTTGAGCTCTAGTAATCACATTTTGATTTCAAAACTTGCAATGTGTTCCTTGTCTATTGTTCTTTCATTCAAGTATAATCATTGTTGATTTTGTTGTGGTTTACGGCTACACATTAATAGGCTAATTCTGCTGTTTTGAGTGTGTTAATGGCTGTTTTTGACATTCCAACCATAGGAGAGTATTCCTAGACGATAGGGCGACCATTCTGGTATGTTCTATTGTAGTTTCTAAGACCTTGATCATGATGGATCGTGATTTTGGTACCTCATCAGATTGCAACCAACCTTGGCAGGTTAGTGTCTCTAAGTGTCTTAGATGTCCTCCCAAAGTTTTGTAACATTTGGACTTCATTTGAGTGCCAAAACGCGTTGATGACTGAGTGCGATGGCATAGGAAATAGGTAGGTTGCCAAATCCAAGAGTGATAGATTTGCTAGTGTTAGAGATATCGTTGATGTGTAGGTTCACTTCTGGAGGTTGACACACTCAAAGAGTATCTGTGCTCCATCCGAGTCGCTTCCCTGAGTATTGAAATTATGTAAGTGCCAAATAGCTATGCTATAGACATCCATCACAGCGACTTGCTAACATTGGCACCATTGCCAGAGATAGCAATCCTTAGGTGGTGAGTGACCTAATCGTAGCTTTTTACTTATAGACCTTTGATTTTGATTTTTGATTCATTTACACTTTAGCAGTCAGGCAGCTAAACACGGGGTTTAGTGCTTGGTAGAGGCTAGAAGTCGGGGACTTGCTAGATCTACTCTTGAGAGTTTTTAGGAGTTATGGGTTAGATACAAAAGCATTTCATTCTGCATATTTTTTGATTCTTTGAAATTATTGTTCCATATTTTGTTTTTCTTCCAGTTTTGCATCATTTGTTGTAGAATTAGGTTAGGTAACATCTATAACCATCAAATTGAGCAAAAAGGATAAGGGAAAATACTGTCAAAACCATATTTTGGTTGTCGAGACCATAAACTCTGAAAATCTTAGAAATTTGATGGTTGGAGCTCAAAAGTAAAATGCAAACCCAAAAATAAGTGAGGAAAGGGGTGAACTAGGCTAAAGAAGACCGATTTGGAAAGTTTTAGTCCAAAATGTGCAGGAACATGGATCGTGACTCATGACCCCTTGAGACAATTTGGATAGAAACTGATACCAGACCAATGGGGTTCCAAATCTCCAGATATACACTTTTGGTGAAAAATTGACACATCTTACTCATCTAAATCAAGAAATTAGGCACACAAACCTTGGAAATAGACAAAAATTGGGCCTTTTTGACTTTTTGGTTTCCAAACTAAAAAATAAGTGAAAATCTAACCTCTACAGGATACAAGCATACAACCGACCGAATTTCATGACCAGATGAGATGGAACATGGATCATGATTCATGACCCCATGAAGCATCTTAGGTTGAGATTTAGGCAATGGGAAGCTGGCATCATTTGTAACAATATTTCTAAAGGCCACCATAGCAAGAAACAACAAAAAGTTGACCAAAACACCAAAATACAACCTGCAACAAGTCAAAGGCAAGTTTCACGAGAATAGAAACCCTACTGCTCAAGACCAATCAAGCCGTATTTCAATAGAGGGTAATGTCAATCAAGGGACCATACCTACCTTAGAGCCAATATTGCAGGAAAGTCTTTTTGATACTTCTTCAGAAAGATCATATACCTATATGGATGAGGGATCCGAAACTATGAGTTTCGAGGAAGAAACCAAATTGGGAGCGAGACCATCGCAACTTGCATCAAATCTAAAACTTTTGCAACTACAATACCATTTTGAAAATGAATAGGGTGGTCAAATCTACAAAGACGATATGGATCACCACTAACTTGTCAAAATTGAAGAGAGGCCTAGTGAGCTTAAGCTTGTAGTGCCCATAGATTATAGTGGTGATCGATATTTCAATGAGGAGGGAAACATGTATGTAGTTGTGCTTGACATTTTTCATTTTTGACAAGTGGGGATTAACAGACACAAAAGAAAAGGTTGACGTAGAGCTTGAGGAGAATCCATCAAAGTTGGACATTCCTAATGCTAACCTTAGACGAGTAAATGTGGCTACTCGCGTCAACACCGACAATACGCATGTGGACTTACATAAGCATGATAATGGAGAGAGAATACTCTGTTATACAGGTGTGGGAGCCCAATGTGAAGGAGTTGATAGAATAGAAATACTTGTATATATTCATGTTTGAAGTGGAGAGAGATGCGAAGATAGTCATGTTAGACAAGTATGGTTGAAAGGATTCGGTGGTGAGTTATAACGATCTTGGGGGAGATACATACTTTGGGGGACTATTCCATCAATACTATGTCACCCTAGTGTGCACAGACCTACTGTATCAGAAACAACACGACTGAAAACTACGAGAGTGAATCCTTTGAAATCTCATGTTGGAGACACTTTCAGTTGACCCCATCTCTCTAAATCAAAACTGATGGGATCCTTGGATTCTCGGGTTCCTATGTCTACACTTCAAGGTAGTGATATCCCATATATGATGTTAAGGACAAGGGTGCTGAATATCAGAACCAAGAGTCATGATGTAAGAATAGAGGAAAGGATGGCTGACCAAACCCATTCCAGAGCACCTATCAGTGGTTAAGAAATGAGGGATGGAATTCCAGGAGAACCTAGAATGATGAGGATGGTTGCAAAAACTCAAATAATGCAACCTTCTCAAGTGGCCAAATGTGTGTCAAAGAAGTACAACCGATTGAGGAAACCATACGCACATGTATCTATTTTTAAGCAAGCCTTAAGGGCGAAACAAGTAGCGGATTTCCAAACGTAATACAAGGGATTTGATTTAACACTAGAATGGTAACCTAACACGACATAAAAGTGTCCTTTCAGGGTTTTGGGAAAAAAATCCAAAACCATAGTAGATCCACTCATTTTGAAAAATCCTTTCACGAGCTTATAGTTCAATAACTACTACATAAGGAAAAAAATGAGAAACTTGTAATTTTTCTCATCCCTTGGTCACTACAAGCCTCCAAAGTTGATGGACCAGTGCATTTTGCCCAAAACAACAATTTCTTTGGTTGATTGCATATAAATAAGAGTGGAGATTTTTGTAGGACATGAGATAAAATGCCTCGTTAACTTCAATGGGTTGGTGACCAAAATATTTGGTTGCTTTTACCTCACTATTTTTCTTTTGGGCAAAAACAATAGGTACAAAAAAGTTGCATTTTTGCCATTCTTCGTGCCTATCATAAAAGTTTCTATAGTCACGCTCAATACAGATACTATATACATGTTTTGTTAGTTCCCTTTGGGCCTCTGGATTCAAAAGGAGCCATGGATCATGTCAAAAGGATAATGGATCTCTTACAATTGGAACCTTGGGGGCAATGATAAAGTGCTAAATACAGCAAACATGAAAAAACTGGGTTTAGCATTATGACCTCTAGAAACCCATAGAAACTACTCAATATCTAGCCAAGTTTGTAGTCTATGATTAGATATGGTCACTACCTACAAAATACAGACAATTGGCCTAAGAAACTAGCAATGTTGAGAAAGTTATACTTGCTACTCTAAAATGTATCGTATTCTTCAGCAATCAAAAAACTCAACCATCATCATATACTATGCTATATAGCATATTAGGTCCCCCAAAACTCAAGGAAGATTAGCTTTATGTTATACATTACACTTACACAATCAAAATTGAATTTGGAAGCCACCAAAAAAATCATAAAAGTGCTAATTTTGGCCAAAAAACAAGATTATGCAATTCTTGTAAATTGGTCATAACTTTCAATTTGAACACTTAGCTCTCCCTACAAGCATCAAAACATGTTGAGAACTATAAAGGCCTAACCTCTAGTTATCTAAACATGAAGTTTAGGGTGGTATAGTTGCCAAAAATTGAAAAAAAGCCAAAAACAGGACTCGTTTTTTCACACAGTTTAGGTTCAAAAATGTTGTGCAAGAGTAAAGTTAATGGTGAGATCGATACTAAAAAAAAAATGCTAAGTTTTTTTCAGCTCATAAGGCAACTTTGTGGATATATAGCACCTAAAAATTCATTTTCATACTCTTCAAATAATTCAAGCAAAATGGTCACTTAACAGGACACAAAAGTGTCCAACGACATAAAAGTGTCATGTTTACCATTCTAGTGTTAACATTAGAGGGAATGATATTGACTTGGTTCCAACTACTAAATAGTAGAGATTTTTTGAACATTGATCAACTCTTGCAAGAGTTTGCCAAGGAATTCTCTAAGAGGAGAATCAAGCACAACATTTCTCAAATTTATGCCTTTTAACAAAAGGAAAATGAACAGGTGAAAGAAGCTTCACTTCGCTTCAAGCAATACATCGAAAGATGTCCAGTACAAGAGTTACCACAGGACGATCGCTTATCGGTTCTCTTTATAGAGGGGTTGAGAAACAAAACTCTCAAAAAGGACTTACACTTGAAGGCATGCACAACATTCGAACAAGTCACTAGGGAAGCATTGTACCTGGTTGACAATTGCAAAACATAGAGGGAGGTAACGAAGGATGAAGAGACAAACACTGATAGTACCTCTTCTACCACCAGTGAGTCAACTGAAAAATGTAGTGCTTATGCTTCAATCACACAAACACTAGCAACACCTCTTCTACTACCAATGAGTCAATTGCAAAACGTAGTATTCCTCCTTCAATCACACAAGATGTGGATCAGCTAGTTGAAGAAATCGTATGCACGATGAATCAGACCTATAAACAAAACCCCAACCTGAGACCGCAGCAACCAGAAGTAGTCAATGCTCCAAGAGTGTTGAAGTGGTGCACCATTGAGCAGAAAATACATGAACCATGACACTAGTGATTGCTTCTATAATCATAATTACATGAGGAAAAGTCCATATGTGCTACCACCGGTACAAGAATTTCTACCACCTCTAAGGTATCAAATCAGACCCAACAACACTATACAAGAAGGAGGAGACAAATCACAACAAGTGTTGGGATAACATCCACCTTTGCCTCATGACACTAGAGCCATTGTGCATTACACATAGCCAACAAAGTCACTCATAGCCCAACCGATGATGCCACCAATTGTTTAATATGAGGAACCAATAAAAAACCATGTGAGAGAGACTAACAATGTAGCTTATGCCAGTGAGGAAAGTCCATTTTGGGTTAGTGTTGATGAAGCTATTGAACCTTCGTTTGTGACTCAAACTTCTAGAAATCAATTCACAATGGATAAAAATACGCTCATGTTCAGAACAAACTAGAACTACAAGCCTCTAGGGGATATTTGCTTAGTGCAGGCTAGCCAATGGGGATGCAACTAGCAGCCCAACTAGAGGGTCCATGCTATGAATGTGGGGGCGACCATTGGATACAAGAGTGTCCACATAAAGGTTAGTGAACATTCTTTTTGGGATTTTGTGACAGGTGTGGGAGAGATCACTTGATTCAAAATTGTGTGAAGAATTCTGAACTGGGGAAGGCAATTGTCAATGTCATTGGAATTTTATTGTGCATAAGCGGATCCAAGTCTAAGCCAATAGTTCCAATCAAAGTGGTAACACAAAAAAATCAACCTGTAGTAGCAGAGGATTTGAAACTTGAATTAACCAAGTTTGAAAATGGGGTAGTTAGGACTCAAAGAAAATCATGGAAAGCTAAATGAGACGAATAAAAGCGAAGAGGCTAAAGGAAAAAATAGTTTTGGAAATGGAATTAAACCAAACAAAGGAACAACTTAGACGTGAACAAGACAGTAAGGAAAATGCAAAAGGGTCAGAAGAGTCAAAGACTGATTTTGGCCGATTGGTCTTAGTGGAAAAGGTGAGCGAGCATTTAGATGCTATGCTGCAAGCCTACGAGGCAAGATTAAAGAACAACCAAATTTTAAAACAAAGACTTTTGACCTATCCGCATCCTTAATTTGATACCAAATGAATGGAGATGTGTAAAAAACTCATAGATACTACTCAAGCTCTGATACAGTCAAAAAGCTTAAAAACTCCTGAGCCTGTAATATATGAGTTGGAAATGGTAACACAGGAGTGCGTAAGAAAAAGAACATATGTGAAAAACTTAAAATCCAAGGATTCTGTGACCATCAAGGAAGGAATCATCTGCTCATACATTGCGCTAAGAATCCAGATAAAAAAATGAGACCTGCGAAAGTGGACAAGGAAGAACCATGGACTACGAGGGTTGTCGCAAACACAACGGATGAGGCTAAATCCCTGGAGATGCAACCAATTCCTGAAGTAGACAAGCTACGGCCACAATCACTATGGGAGACAATCGTAAACAAAAAAAATGAAAGCGCCATATTGCTGTCAGCACCAATCTCTAAAATCAACATGGACCATGAGATCTATCCGGGAGATATTTAGTCATCGTATGGCGATGCATGAATGGAGATATCTATAAAGAGTAAAGACGCAACCAAAAGAACTTTATCGTTCTTTATAGGGGAATATGAAACAAAATTTGAGATGCGAATTGTGCCATCACAATGGAATTCTATTCCATGAGTGACGGATACAAAGAGCTTACATGATCTAATGTCTTCTCCTATAAGATGTACAATCACTCTTGTAAAACTTCTAAAAATCAAACCATATTTGTGGGAGCAAATGAGCAAGAATCTGGAAAAGATGACCTCGTAGAAAAAATTAAGGAAACAATTCATCTTGAGAAACCCAAAGCAGAACCAGTCCCGGTGAATAAGGTGGGTGATTATTATGAGGGAGAAGAAGGAAATACCACCTTACCTCTAGAATACAAGGGGGTAAAGACAATAGCGATACTTGACAGTGGGGTCGGGATAGCCATCGCTACAAAAGGGATCTGGGAGAAATGGGGGAGACAAGTTCTCAAGAAAATGAGCATGATATTGCAACTAGCTGATGGGTATGTGGAGAAACCCTTAGGAATGTTGGAACAAATAATTGAATCGTCATGCGGGCCGGATAGAATACAAACATACATTTGTTGTAGTAGATTTTGGAAAAGGAAACAATTTTGAAGTTATTTTGGGGCGACCCTTTATGCATCAACTCAAGATGGTTCAAGATTGGGGCTATGACCATCTCTACTTAAGGCACAAGGGAATCATAACGAGGGTTAACACAAAGGACCATAGTTATAGGGACGTAAACCAAACCTCACTAGAAGATTTTGTTGTCACTACGGATGCTGGAACATAGTTGCTTGCTTGGCTAGTGAAGGATGTGCATATTTGGATGTGCGGAGCATCGGAATGCGGGAGCCTGAGAAGGGAGGATTGCATCCTAGAGTTCCATGTAGAAAATACTTGTTACATGAATGAGCCATTTCCAAAGGAGTTGTTTGAACCTTTTGCATGGGAGAAAGTACTGGCAATGCTAGATGTCTATGTAAACAAAGTAACCACTATGACATTTTGCGACAAGGATGGTTACAACATAATGCCCTTTCAGATGGTAGTCGCTATCCTGAGCTCAAAAGATACACCTGAAAAAACCGAGACCTTAGAGACAATCAATTGCAAATGGATAGTGCATGAAGTTTTTGTACAAGATCTCCCACACGATATTGAAGATGAATACCATGATTCAAGGAGCGATGATTTAGGGAACGATACCTTGGACAAACTTTCAAGTGGCTCAGAAAAAAATTTTAACAAATGAAAGACAAGGCTAAAACACCAATGAGGATGTCAAAAACTAAACGCAAAAGTGAATACAAAAAGTTAAAACAAACACTGAAGGAGGTTTGGACAACAGAAATGGAAAGTGAGGGCGACTCTAACTCAAAAAAATTTGATGCACCCTCTCATTACAAAAAATACACAATTCAAGAACGACGTATTGTGGTTGAGCAACCAATGCGAGAGCCAAGATAATCAGGAACATCATATGATGGGCTGAAAAATGCAGAGAGAATTGATCTGGTGGAACTAGGGGAGAACCAAGACCAACTTACATAGCCACGGATCTCACGGAGGAAGAGGAATAGCTGTTGATAGCTACCCTCAAACAATATAGAGATGTGTTTGATTGGTCATACAAAGATCTTAAGGGGGTAGATTCGAGCATATGCCAACAAATAATACCTCTCAAGAGTGATGCTGAACCGCACCAACAAAGATCCTACACCTTTAATGAAACATTTGCAAGGAAAATCAAAGAAGAGACAAACAAGCTTAAAGAGGCAAAGTTTATCTATGAGATAGAACACATGGAGTGGGTGTCGCCAATTGTAGTGGTGCCCAAAACAAATGGTAAATTACAAGTGTGCATAAATCTCAAACGTGTGAATGCGTCTATGATTAGAGACAACTATCCCTTGCCTATCACAAACCATGTGATTAAAAGAGTACTAGAAAGGAAGCCTACAGCTTTCTCAATGGATTTTTGGGCTATAACCAGCTCACAATCAAGTTGGAGGATCAACATATAATAGCCTTTGCAACGGAATGGGGCATATTTGCATATCGAGTGATGCCACTTGGTTTAACCAATGCACCCACCACATTCCAAAGGTTGATGAGTCATGCATTCAAGGAGTATCTAAGACAATTCTTAGAGATTTATATGGATGACCTGTGTGTGCATTCTCTCCACAGAAATGAACATGTAGAACACCTAAAGAAGATCTTTGAGAAATGCCAAACGTATCACATCTGCCTAAACTCTAAAAAATGTGTTTTCATGGTAAGACAAGGCTAGATTCTGGGGCATATTGTGTCCAAAGATCACATTTCTACTGATCTTTAGAAGATACAAGTGATTGTTGCTCTCGAGACTCACCAAAGTTACAGAGGTACAAGATTTTATGGGCCATTGTGGCTATTATCAAAGATTTATTTACATGGACATGGTCGTTGCAAAACCTCTCTACATAGTCATCACTAAGTTTGAATGGAATGAGGAATGTGAGAAAGTGTTTCAACAATTGAAGCAAAGGCTTATTTCTAATCCAAATTTGAAAGCTCCTGACTAGAACAAGATTTTCCACGTCCATGTAGATGCGCTGACTTATGCTATTGGATGTTTCTTAGCTCAACTTGGAGAAAACAAAATGGATTTTCCAATCTGTTACTCCAGTACACAGCTCAACATTACGGAATGGAATTACACGACCACAAAAAGAGAGGGCTTGTGAATGATCTATTATGTGAAAAAGTTTAGACATTACCTTCTTGCAAATAAGTTTATATTCTTTGTGGATCATCAGGTGCTATTGTATTTAGTAAACAAACCATGCAATACGGGATGCATAGTTTGATGATTCATAATATTTTTGGAATTTGATTTCATCATAGTAGTCAAGAAAGGGACCACACATTAGAGGGCAGACCATTTATCACAAATGATACATGAGGAAGCACCATTAGTGATTGAGGATGATTTTATCCGACTCTTATCTCTTCAATATCTAGATGGTATCGAGGTGGAGCAAATATGGTATACCATTGATCACCATTGGTTCTCTACGGATTCAGAGACAACCATCAACCATTAAACAATCTTGCTCCTTACTGGTGCTAATAGCCGAACGGTTATATAAGCTGGGGAACGATGGTATAATTAGGTTATGCATTTACACATCAGAGAAAGAAATGTATCTTAAGCAAGTTAATGTATAAACTATAGGTATTCACAATGCCAAAACACAAACATACGAAAGACTGATGCTACTTGGGGTGTATTGGCCTCACATGCAGAACAACATCCATAACTATGTTAGTTCATGTGATGCTTGTGCAATCTGAAAGCCAATCAAGCATGCTACACTGTTCTGGGTAGCAGAAGCACCCAAGTAGGGAAAGTACATTGTGGATTATATAGAGCAAGGAGTCCTGCTACCAAACTTGAGCAGAACCAGACTATGCTCAACAAGAAGCAAAAAACTATGTTATTGTAGAAATTACCTTTATCAAAGAGGGACATATGACAATTTGAGAGTTTGTGTAGTAGAGCATGAATTTTTTCCAATACTTGAACAAGCACACACCGGTCTAGCCGAAGGACACTTTTCAACTGACAAAACCGCAAAAGCGATACTCCTTGTAGGAATATGGTGGCCTACTTTGTTAATGGATGTAGAACACTATGTGAAACAATGTGATGCTTGCCAACAAACTAAAGTATTAATGCGACATGATAACATGCCGCTACAACCAATGATGGGAGCACGAGCTTTTTTATAATGGGGAATAGACTTTGTTGGGCCTATCTCACCACCACTGGCACATTGAATGCATTCTCAATACATTATAGTGACCACATATTATTTGACCAAATGGGTAGAGGCCAGGGCAACACAAAAAAATGATGCCGAACCACAACGCAGTTCTTGTATGAGAACATTTTCACGAGATATGGCCTTTCAATTGAAATCGTGAGCGATCAAGGAACTCATTTTCTCAATGACATGATTAATTATCTGTTGCATGAGTTTAAGGTGCTTCATTCTAAATTAGCTCCATACCACCCTGAAGCAACCGGGAAAGATGAGAGCACAAACAAAATTTTATGCACAGTGCTCACAAAAAATGTCAATGAATCTAGAATGGATTGGGAGCAGATAATTGCCATACTGCCTGTCGAGTTCTTAATTCCTACACTACGTGTACCATAAAACTTAGGATGGATGCAGCACGAGTTGTCTGGTAGAGTGGACGAACTAATACAATTGGACAAAATATGACTCAAATCAGTCACAACTATGTATGCACTCAAAGGACAAATGAAACAATTCCATGACCAACATGTAATAAACATGGAATTCCAAAAGGGGGATTATGTTTTAGTCTGCACCCTTAAGCAACATTCCAAGAAACTCAAAAAGCGGGGCAACAGCCTATTTGTGATCAAAGTGGTGCCGTCCAAATTGCAACATTAGAGGGAGAGGTAATGTCTAACAGGATAAATGGATGCAGATTGATGAAGTATCATCAACCTCTTTTTGCAAAAATGTTAAAGAAGATACATTGAGCTAAGAAATGGTAGCAGAAGGCTCAAGAAATCAAGATTAAGCTTATGAGGAAGCTCAATTGCAATTTTTAAAGTGCAAGGAACAACATCAACCATCACCTCCTATTATAGTAGTTTAGGTAGAGCAAAATTAGCTAGGAAGAATGGATGTTCGAATCAATGTCCTGCTAGCAGATGGCACAACTGAAAGAGAACTTGTGGACAATGGAGCACGTGTCAATGCTATGCAATATTCAACCTACCTGAAACTATCGGAGTCTATGACTAAAACAACTCAAATTGAGCTAAAACCGGCTAGTAGAAAACCATGGTTAGTTTGGAACAAGCCAATATCTCAATTAACATAGATGGTAACCATTGCCCACATCGGTTCCACACCATGGCAGATACAGATCTCAACAAGAAAATCATTTTGGGAGTTTCATGGATGCAAACTTACAAGGTTGTTCTAGATTGGCCATTTGTAGAGCAATTTTGAATAGCATGTTGCTTTTTTTCATTACAAACTCAGCAAACAACAATAAGCTTAAGGTGATCCCGTTTCCAAAAAAATCTAGTGGAAAAGACACCAATAGAGTAACTGTCAATATTCAGTTCAATGGATAGTTAGTTAGTGCGTTTAGTGAAGGAAATACCATTGACAGTGTCTTGTTCTAGAAAGGTGGGTTCAATCGCTAGACAAGGAGGATACATATCCACCAACACCTGTTGGGCAAAGTTGGGATGATTGATACTTAATATGTCATCCATAAATTTAAAAGTGCGATTACACTTTATAAGCAAAGATAGCCCATCCTCATGGGAAGTATGCCTAATAATCCATTTATATTCAAAATATAGCAAATAAAGGCTACACATAGCAGGAGAACAGGAGAATCCCATAGGAATGCCACGCGTTGGATGAAAGCAACAATTACCAAGTACAATATAGCAGTGGTTAAGAACCCATTAAATGACAATTTGAAACTGCATACTATTCATGTGAAGAGGAGAGGCCTTGCTTACTTTCTTTACCCACCTAGCTGTCTTAACAAAGGACATGCCAGAAAACCCTTCTTTGGCTTTATTGGAGAAGGCCAAGTCTATGAGAAAATTCAATATATTTATGAGACCATATTCACCTACTAGAGGGATATTTTCGTAGCATTGGGTAATATCAGCTGTATATACTGAATAAATGGCAAATGGGAGGTTTAAGATTACATTAGACACGTTACCAATCACCCAAAAAAGTTGGATGTCCACCTTTGAGAAGCGCCTAGAACATCTTCCCTTTTAATAGCACATATGTTTTGGAGCTCATCACATATCAAATTCAGTCCTTTAGTAACATGTTTCATAATATTGGAGAAAAGGCAATTGGAAGCATTTGAGATCCATCGAAATTTACTTTTATGACTTTTAAAAGTTGGAAATAGGATGGGAAGTTTAGTGTTATCCCCCTAAAACCCTAATTCAGTCATACTTTTGCATGTCCTCTGGGTAATAATATCCAGGTTTTCTTCAATGTAGTAGAAGTCACGACCTTTGAGGTGGTTTTCAATCGGTTCAAAAGCAAGCTTTTTGCAGATGACAGATGCCATAGAGTGATAACCATCTTGTAAAGTAAATGGTTCCTCAAAGGGAGCAACGAGGACACCGTCATTGCCACCCCTTGAGTAAAGTGGAACTCAATGTGTGCTAGAGAGAGAGGGAGACACCATCTTCAAAAATTTCCAAAAATGGGGACCCAAAGTGGACCAATTGAGTGAAAGCTTCCAAGATGTGAAGGCCCCGCCCAAAAAAACGTTTTTTTAAAGGGAGGGATTTCTTTTTGCAATCAAAGAAGAGCTCTATGGGAGAGAGAGAGAGAGAGAGAAGCAAAGCCAACGGTGTGTCCTTCGGAAATTGAAAGCTCGGTAGAGTGATGAGAGGAGAGAAAGAGCCACAAGCTCGGCTATATATGCCTTGTACACTGTTATTTGATCAAGGAGAAGCATTGTTGGCACCATTTTGTATCATTCACACTTCCCCCCTGTTAGAAAGAGGACGTAGTTGAATAGATAGTAGAGTAGCTTACTTAATGAAGAGAGACAAATTTTCACACATGAGAGATTAGAGCGAGAGAGAGAGAGAGAGAGAGAGAGAGAGAGAGAGAGAGAGAGAGAGAGAGAGAGAGAGAGAGAGAGAGAGAGAGAGAGAGCACATGATATACGTGGTTCACCCAATGTGGGCTATATCCACGGGAAAGCAACCACTCAATGGATTTGATACTTCAAACAAGAAGTAGGTTACAAAGGGATTATACCCTTAATAGATATCCCATCTTGCTTCACTCTCACCACGTCACAGCCACCTTGTTACATCAACTTCACAATGCATCACAATGATCCACCTCTTCAATCCATTTTTGTGTCTAGAAAAGGCCTTCTTTTATAGGCCAGAAGGGCTGCCCTCTCTCATGAGAGGCAACCGTGTGTAGCCACCCTTGTGTAGACAAGTCTAAGTTGGATTCTCCCATGTGCCCATGTGTGGCCGCCCTTGAGAAGACAAGTCCGATTTGAAATCGTCCAACTGGCCATTGACCACCGGCCAACCGGCCATTGACTATTGAAAACCAACCAATTGACCGACCGTTTTCTGACCACTTTTTGGCCGCATCCAACCATAATATTCCGACAAAAAGGAATATGTTGGCAAAACTCAAACTGGCCGTGGAAATTTTGGTTTTTCGGCAGGTAATCTTTCTTCTCGCATGATGGATTCTCCTCATAACGAGGGCCTTACATATGTGCATTTTAATACTAAAAATTACAAGGGGTAAATTAGGCTCCATACTTAACACCCCCTTCTTTTCCAACCTATCTTGAGCAATCCGCAGTGTTGTATGCGTGTGTGGGTGTATGCTGAACTGAGGGTGTTATGTTACAAAGAGGGTGAGAGAGAAGTTTTGTGTGTGCAAAGCATTGTGGAATGAGCGTTGTGGGATGAATGCACTCAAATACGGTGCTACATAGGGTGTGTGATTTTGTGAATTGTGTTAGCAATACCAGGTAGGTGTAAGTTGTATTTTTTGAAGGTGAACTCGAGAGGATAGGGGTGTTGTGAATACCCTGAGCTATATAGGGGCATTTTTGTGTGTGCTGGGTGTGTTCCCCATTCCCCTCTCCAACTTCCAATTTAACCCACTTACATGGGACGAAGCTACCTTCTAGTTGTTATTTTATATCTATCATGGAAGTGTAATACGGCAAAGGTGCTCCTCTCCCGCATGGTCCCCCCTTGGATATAGAGACTACTACTGAGAGGCGGAGGTGCAAAATGGACATTGATGGCCTCATCACCAAGACTATGCACAATGATGTCATCATGGGGAATACACAATAGGGGCACTATCTAGCTTGGGATGCATTTAGGATGCAGATCAAATATCCAAGATGATGAAAATGACACACTGTCTAGTTGATCCAAAAAGAAAACAAGTTATGATACATGAAGTAGGAGGAGCACACTCAAAACTATGATAAGGGTGGAACATGTGAGTGGTCTATATTGCAGATTGTTGAGAGGAACATATGGATAGTGGTGGCATTGTGGCATGAGAAACTTGACAAACTCAAACAGAGTGGCATGCTAAAACACTGCTAGCAAGATTATCCGCAAATGGAGAGCTAGGGAGAGAAAGAGAATCAACACAAATCATGAGAAGATCAAAATCATTTCATAATGATTCTTACAATGGTGACCATGAGATGACACCAACATCTAGAGAGAGAGAGAGAGAGAGAGAGAGAGAGAGAGAGAGAGAGAGAGAGAGAGAGAGAGAGAGAGAGAGAGAGAGAGAGATCATGATGTGAGACATGCAAGATGGAGTGATGACCGCCATATGGTGCATGGAAATCTCCAAAGTTAGTAGGTTAGTGGATTAGAGGTAAGATTAGTACAAGAAACATCATGGTGATGGGGATGTCAGTAGCAAGGTGAGCGATGACGATTGCTAGAAGTGCCTAACAGTAGAACGGAGTCAACCTCTACTATCCTAGAGTGCTCATGGTGCCTTCAAGTGCTTTCCTAATATCCTAGTGCATGATTTCTTTATGAGTACACGTGGATAGTGGTCGTGAATCCCACTGTGTTTCCATGCTATCTCTCTTGTATCGCATGTCTTGCATCGTGTCATTGCGTTGGTGTGCTCTTTGGTGATGTCTCTCTCTGAGAGTGATTGTGTGATGATAATGATGTTCGAAGAGTGACCTCTAACCCTCCTTATATAGGTGGAGAGGAGGAATCTCTTATAAGTTTTAATCGCCAGACAAAGAGGGCCATGGCACATGGACCGATCCACTAGAAAGATCATTGCTCTTGCGTTATTTAAGGATGATATGCAAGCTAGATGTCCCTCTAGCCAGTGGATATCCACCATCGCTAGAGGGAGGAAACGAATATACAATTAAATTTGGTTTCAAATTACAAGAAAAAATGCAGGTAGTCATAGATACGATAGAAGAAAAATTTACAAGTGATCGTGCCATCAAAATCAACACCCACGGCTTGTGCAAGATGGTCCCGACGTGCCCATTGATGCTCAATTTTGGTGAGTGATTCTTGTTTGAATATGTCTCTAGATTCATCATGTTGTCTGTAGTTGTCGTTGACTATTTTGGTTGCTTTTGTCATGGTCCCCGGTCTTCTTGTCAAGACCCCTTTCAAGGAGTGCGATGCATGCCAATGTGTACAAATATATGAGCGATGGTGGCTGAAAATTGGTTTTTTCCAGCTTCTGGGTTGATCCAAGAAGTTTTTGGAGGTGATTATGCGAGGGAAAATGATTGTGTGTGTGTAGGTGGTGTGTTTGCACGTGTATGCAAGTGTGTGTGGTTGAAAATCAGCTTATGGCTGATCAGAGATGGAGGGAAACACGGGAGAGAGAGAGAGAGTGGGTAATTGTGCCTGAGAAAGAGGGAGAGACAAATTGCCATTGAGGGAGTAGATCTAGGAGAGCAAGGTCTGCCTATATTTGTGTATGTGTGTGCGCAAGTGTGTATGTGAGAAGAAGAAAAGAGAGAACCATTGATTTTAGAGAGAGAGAGAGAGAGAGAGAGAGAGAGAGAGAGAGAGAGAGAGAGAGAGAGAGAGAGAGAGAGAGAGAGAGAGAGAGAGAGAGAGAGAGAGAGAGAGAGAGAGAGAGAGAGTTTTCAGCAATGGAGAGCTTGGAAAAATTATGAGAGGGAGAGAGGAGAGAGTGTGTGTGTGTGTTTGTGTGCACGCGTGCAAGAACACAAGAGATAGCTCTTTACCTTGTTGTCTGGGGAGAGAGAGAGTCAACGAGTTCGGGGAGAGAGGGAGAGAGAGAGAGGGTGTGGGGGGAGGTTTTGGGGTGATGGAGAGAGGAAGAGAGGAGACAAGAGGGCCCCTCCCTCCTCCTTTGTTGACTTTTTCAATGACAACTTCATTATTGGCCACACCATTTTCAAACTATATATATTCTATTGCTTTTAAAACTTCACAGTGGAGCCCCATGGGAAGAAAATCTTGGAAAGGAAGATGCTCTTGGCTTCTCTAGTGCCCCTCCAAATATTGACCACTTCTTAATGGTGAAATCCCTTGTTCTAGTGGTGAGTGCCAAAATGGAAAAAAATATTCTCAAATACCACAATTAACTGATTGTGTCCTTAGGAAAGGCCCACTTGCATCAATTCCCCATTTCTCAAATTGTCCATTACAGATAATAGGAGTTTGTGGCTCATAGGTGAGCCTCCTTACATATGTTCTTCACCGTGGGTGAACATGTCTTTGCAAACTAGGCCACACAAACCCTGCTTGTACAATCTTCCTACTGATGATATCAAGTGCAAAGTGACCTCCACAAACACCATCATGGCAACTTGAAACTATTTTTGTGATCTCCCAAGAGAGAGGTACCTGTCTAAGAATTTGATTCTTACCCTTGCACTAGAGTTCATCATCACTGATAATGCGGTATTATGTTGCCTTATACAAAAGCCATTCTTTTGGCCCTTGGTAAGTTCTTTAGAACACTCTCTCGTGTCTAGGAAACTCGTGACTCATTAGGCATAACATCGCTACCTTGGAAGAGAGGTAGATTTAATTTGATTACTCCCACTGGAACATCTTGTAGCCTTTCTCTAGCTAAAGCATCTACCTCTTCATTTTCTTCTCTAGGTACATGATGTAATTGTATAGTTCAAAATTCTCCTAGAAGCTCCTTAACTTGGTGTAGATGGCCTATCAAGCTATGATTTTCACAAGCCCAAGTTGCTTATACTTGTTTTATTAAAAGCATGGTATCACCAAATACATTAAATCATTGAATACCTTTGTGTCAGAGTTAAGGCTGCATAATTTTCCTCATTATTGGAGTGGGAATCCAAGAGATGCCCAATGGAGAATATTTTTTTCCCTTGCTCGTTGAAGATAAAAATGCCAGTTGTAGCTTTGTCCAATGTCCTCTTGTAAGTTCCATCAGAGAAGAGAGCGTGAGCCCCCTCTAGCTTAGGGACGTCTAACACAGGTGTTACCTGCTTATCATTTGATTTGATCTTCAACTTCTTTTCGTAATGGCAATGAGGGAGAATTCCTCCTATACTATCTCTTGTTGATATCTCTATATTGTGTAATCAAACTCTTGCAATCGTGTGAGCCATTTGGAAATCCTAGAAGAAACATCCATGTGCTGCATCACATAAGGAGACACTTCCTCCACTGTTAAGATTATGAATGCTTTAGGAAGTAAATAAGAGAAAACTTAGTGGTAGCAAAAATTAATGCAAGGACCATGTATTCCACTGTTGTTTATCCCTTCTCTGATGGAATCACCTTATGCGACTAGAGAAGTAGATAGGATGCATGAAGGAAGTTTGAGTATTCTTTTGCATCAACACAACCCCAAGTGTGTCATTGCCCGCACAAGGGTTAACATAAAATGTCTTGTTCCACTTTGAAGGTGCAATGGTGGGTAGTGTTACTAAAATTTGTTTTACTTCATTTTCACTCCAATATTTCTTGATGGGTAGCTTGCTGCAAAGGGAGAACCAGTTGAGAGACTAAGTGAATGAAACTACTCAAATACCTCACCTTTTGAATAAAAGAGACCAACCACTTTGTCATGGTAGGAAAGGGAAAAGTTACTTGGGTCAACTTCAATACCCTTGTTGGAAGAGATTACATGGCCAAGAAGAGTAACCTTCCTTTCACCAATGTGGCACTTTTCTACGTTGAGTTGGCCACCCAAAGCCTCCAGCATAGCTAGACCTTCATGTACTTTCTCCAAATGAAGAGAGTGAGAGCCATAGATACGAAAGTAATCAAACACAAATTGATTTTCCAAAGAATGGTTAAAAAACAAATGTCACATAGCATTGAAAAGTGGTTGGGGCATTAGTGAGACAAAAGGCATAACTTTGTAAGCAAAGTGTCCCCATGGTGTGATGAAGGTTGTTTTCTTTCTATCTTCTTTAGTGATGCTGATTTGGAAGTAGCTTGAGTAGCCATCACATATCGTGTAGCACTCACGCCGTGCTACCTCATTGAGTATTTCATTTTGTAAAGGAAGAGAAAAATGGTCCCTCTTTGTGGATGCATTAAGAGACTTGTAATCAACACAAATCCTCCACTTACCATTCTTGTTTGGCATGAATACCATTGGAGAAACCCACTTTGAGTATTCAACAAGGTAGATGAAACCTACTTATAATAGTTTCCTTACCTCCTTGATTAAAGCTTCTTGTTGAATTACTCTCAGCTACCTAAGCTTTTACACTACAATTTTACTTTCCTCCTTGAGCTTGATGTGATATTGAACTGCTGTGATGCCAATGATTTTAACATATTCATCAATGAACAATGTGGTAAAACTACTTAGCATCAAAATATAATCTTTATGCTCTTTGTCACCACACAACTTACTAGAGAGAATTTGATGTAGATTAATTACTTCTACAAGAGATTGTATACTTGGTGGCTCCCCCTAGTTTGATGATGATGCATCAGGTTGCTCCATCTTCTTAGGGTCTTTGAGAATGAACCCCATCACTTCAATGCTACTGTCACTTTCTTTAGTCATTGTAGACTCCTCTAAAGTGATTGAAGAGTCGCTAGAAAACTCATCTTTAGAGGTTTATAGATCCATGTCATGTTGCCAACCTGTCTCCATGTCATAGAGTATTGACTTTCCTTTGGTTCCTTTTTCTAGATTATGCCGGTGCCCCAATCTTGCTTAGCTTTCATAGCCATAAGTCAAGTCCTCTCGAGAATGATGGGATAGCCCTCTCCCTTGTGTGGCATAAAAAAAATTGTCTACATCCAATATGGTTTTTAATGCTTTTATCTTAACCGCATTTACAATGCCAACACATCTACCTTTGACATTATTTTCCATCTTAGCTTGGCATGATGCCAGCCTACTCACTTCTAGGCCCATATAGTGCACCATTTTCTCACTCATGACGCATATTTGTGTGTCACCATTGATGTAGATATTGGAAATGTCATGCCCCTTGATGTCAATCATATGTAGTATGTCATCTAGATTCCTCCCACAGATAGCCCCAACTATCTTTGGCTTTGGTCCTCTCGCACTTACCATATTTGTCCACTGCCTCCTCACCCTAGGTGCAAAGTGGAGTAACTGGGGCCAAGTGATCTTTGGGCCCTAGAGGATAGTGACATCTTGAACCAAATCATATGGTTTGGAACTTTCACCTAGAGAAAAATTCACAATGTCTATTTTATAGAGTGACTTGGATGGCTTTTTGCTAGACTCTCCCTTAGTCTGCATCTTTTCTTCCCTTTGGAAAGCTTCACCATGCCTAGCATGACTTACTCCCATGGCATCCACCTCTTCTACCTTGGTCTTACCGTTTTCCACTCCCTTGATGTGTTCCTCCACTTTCTCCTTTCCTTTGGCTTCAAGACTAATGACACTCAATTCCTGGTTGTTGATTGGTGTTGGGGGTAAGGGTGGAATGGGGGTTGCGATGGTGGTGGATGTGGTTGAATCGGTGGTTGTAGTATTTTCACGGGTGGTTCTTGTTGTGGTGGCCTAGATGGTGGTGGACTTGCTCTTGGTGTTGGGAGCTGGTTTTGTCTTGCTCCTCTGTTGAAATTTTGCCTCCTTCGGTGTGGATAGTAATACATACCATGGTCGTCCTCTCCACAATTGTAATAGTGGTACTCGTGGTTGTTCTACCTTTGTTGTCATCTCCCTGGATCTTGATTGTGTTTCTGTGCATGCCCTTGCTGCACCAAATGCATGAGTGCATTTTATTTGCAAGCTTCTAATTTTGTGCTTTTGTAATTGTTCAACTTTTTTGAGCTTTTAGCCATCATTTTGGTTCAAAATAGTATCCCAGTGTGTTGTAATGGCTTATTGCACCTTTGCTACATATTCCAACTCAGCCCAAGCCTCTAGAAATCTATACATTTTTTAACATCACTGAAGTCGGCACCTAAACACAATTTCTAAGAAAAAACATAGGACAGATCTTAATTTCATAATAATAACTTCAAAAGTCAGCCCCAAAACACAATTATTTTAAAAAAACATGGGACATATCTTACGTAGGTGGGTAGTGCATGTAGTCATAATAAACTTGGGTTCATATTACATGGTCCAAAATGACCAGAATATCTTTGGGGGACATTCAAGGGACAAGGTAGGCTGCCGGATTGTCATATGTTATTTGGGTTCAAATCCAACAATGTGCACATACATTCACAAAATACATGTGCTTACATGCAACAAAAGACTTAATGCATTACCTCCCTCTTCCAAGAGTCGGTACTTGAGGAAATTGGCTTTGGTTTACTGTGTACCTTGTAGCTCCTCTCTATAAGGGCATAAAATACGACACGCTCTCTAGTACACTTGACCAAATCATGCAAAACATTAGATGCCATAGTCTCAGCCACCTTCAAAGTTTTTGAGCATCCTTAAAAATTTCATGCCTTCCCATCTTATGCCTTGTTTTGCTTCCACCATCCATTTCATTCATAGTGGCAATATTTAAAGATTCCAACCTCTAGTGTAGTATCAAATCTAAATCGCATAATCCACCTTATAAAAGACAGTCCAAATCCTCTTGTGTGACATTTATTCCCTTTGCAATGACCAATGATTAGGTGGAAAAGATGACTGCTTCGTATTTGCTTTGTGTGCAACAACATGTTTTTAGAGCCACAACCAATGTGCAACATCTTATCCTTGTAGAATCTTTTGATCAAAATAATGGAGCAATCAATCAAATAGGGAAACTTTGTAAGGAGATATTGAAATTTTTCCACTCTGTGATTTTCCTTCACTAAAGTAAGGGTCAAGGGTTGACGGGAGCAAAGCGAACCCCGAACCCCGACGGCCTCTAAAACACCGGGGACCGAATGGCGCACCTCGAGCCTGTCATGGTAAAGCAAACAGGGGGCACCACCTAGCTTCAGCGGCTAGGAGGCAAACAACACACCACCATAACAAATTTTTCATCCAAGAGAGATGGATGCTTGGGAGTAATGATGAAAAGGAAAGGGAATGAGATCAAGTGACAGAGAGAGAGAGAGAGAGAGAGAGAGAGAGAGAGAGAGAGAGAGAGAGTGAGGGAGGGGGTATAGCGGCTTAGTACTTAGGTATCACAAAAGGATGGCGAATCCGCACACCCTTCACACATACACAAGCTCACTCCAAAACACAAGACTAGGTGGCAATTCCGCACACCTCACATGGGCAAAACATTGCAAGAAAACATACTCACAAAACCTCAAGCTTTATTTAGAGAATTAGGCGATGAAATGGGGAGCATAGGGTAGGAGAATGAGAAGGGAGAGAGTGGTAGAGCACATGGCGGATAGGTGGGAGTTGATGGCGAAGACTCGCACGAGGATTATGGCCATCATCCTTCATTTAGTTGCCCTTCATCTTCCATAGCCAAGGGTGTAGAGGTCATGCTCAAGACAAGCATGGTGATTGCGGTGATGGTGATGGTGTGGGTGTGTGTGTGTGCACTAGGCACACACAGTGCATAGTGTGTTCTTTGGTGATGTTGTGTGTTTTTGTGTGATGGTGACCCCTCTTTATATAGGGGAGGAGGGGGGGGGAGAAATTCTAGAATTTAGAAATGAAGAAATCATTATCTACATAGGCCATGTGACTGTGGGCCCCACTTGTCTGGCTGTGTGTATATGTGCCAGAACAGCAGTCTCATGAGAGAGAGACTAAGAGAGAGAGATGGGTTGATGGAAAAAAGTGAGAGGTGACATGGAGAATAAAGTAATTACAAGAGGGGAGAGAGCGGAGTGTGTTCAGAGGTGAATCTGTGTGCAGATGTGTGTGAACACAAGAAAAATCAGGTAACCACCCGGTGGGGATGGGTCTGTGGGCACCTTTTTTAGTGAAACTGAGTGTGTGTGAGTGTGGGGGAGGTTATTTAGCTACAAGACAAGAGACATGGCGCCCTTTAGAGAGAGGGGGGGGGGTATTTGGGTCATGGGATATGATAGGAGAGAGAAAGGGGGGGTGGGGTATACTATTTTGGAAGATAGGGTAAGTTGCATGTGAGTTAGGGTGCATTATTGGTGAGTTAGAATGCATTATTGGTGAGAGGTGGGGTAGCTTGAGGGGAGAGAGAAAGGAGAAAGGACAAGGGGAAGAGAGAGGGGGTTGACCTTTTGAGTGGAGGAGAGGAAAAGGGACACACGGCGGGGCAACAATGAAGAAAAAGGAGGCAAGGTGGGGATGGGCTACCCCGCAGGCATGAGGTGGCCTATTTTACCTTTCTCATATATTTACATAATCATACTTTATTTTTTTTCTTACTTTTTCCAATGTCTTTTATCACTCCCTCCCTAAGAGGGGGTTTTCATGGGGTGGGGACGAGAGAAGAGGGGTATGGGAGCTTGGCTTGTGAAAAGCCCCCATCATTAGCCCTCCCCTTTTGGCTAGAGGCATTCATGTCTCTAGCTCATCTGTTTGATCATTATCGTCGAAGGTGGCGGCTGATGGTGTGTCCTCATCTGGAATGTCAATAGGTGGAGCCTGGTCAAATCGAAGAAAATATGGTTTAAGTCGCCAACCATTTACCCTGGTTTTATGAAGTTTTCCATGAGCCTCCATAAGCTGGTAGCTTCCATTGGCATACTTTTTCCTGACGATGAAAGGACATTCCCATCGGAGTAGGAGTTTCTTATCCTTGCGCGTGTCGAAGCGATTGTCGTAGCGGAGCACCAACATTCCTTTCTTCAATTATTTTTTCCGGAGATGCTCGTTAAAGCTAAGCCGTCTATGCTCTCCTTGTGCTGCATAATAATTTATTGCTTCTTCTCTATCCAGCTGCAGTCTTTCCAAGTTGATGATGTGATCTCTCAAATGCATGTTGGGCTGTTGAAGCTGGCTTGCCATTACTCTGAGACTTTGTAGTTGCACTTCAATGGGCAAGATTGCTTCCTTACCAAATACTAGATGATACGGTGTGAATCCCAAGGATGTACGAAATGAAGTTCTGTAGGCCCATAAAGCTGGTAGTAGATACTTATCCCAGTCTCCAGGATGATTGTTTACCTGCTTGGTAATAATTTTAGAAACCATTCCATTTACCTTTTC
Source organism: Adiantum capillus-veneris (assembly GCF_014529385.1). Classification (NCBI taxonomy): domain Eukaryota; kingdom Viridiplantae; phylum Streptophyta; class Polypodiopsida; order Polypodiales; family Pteridaceae; genus Adiantum; species Adiantum capillus-veneris. Next base: position 75,622,637 of record NC_140949.1, read on the forward strand.
AACTAGGCCATTACATTGAGGGTAATATGGTGAACAGTGCCTCCTTGTAATGCCCAGTTTCTGCATTAATTCTCCTACCAAGTCTGCTCTGAAACCTGGCCCTCTATCAGAGATGATCTCTAAAGGTGTGCCAAACCTACAGCATATGTGCTCGTAGATAAATTTAGCTACCTCTACCGTTGTGATTCTAGTGGTGGCTGTAGCCTCTGCCCATCTAGTCATGTAGTCGACCCCCATGATAATGTAGAATTTTCCTGAGTTGGCCCTAGGTAATGGCCCAATGGCATCGATACCCCATTTTTCAAATGGGCCATATGAGAGAATAGGTGTCTGTGGTTCAGGCATAAGTGACCTAGTGCCGGCCTTTTGACACAACTTACATGTTTTGCACTAGTGGTGTACATCACGGTTGAGGCTAGGCCATATGAAGCCTGCTTGCAAGATTTTCCTACTTGTTATGTCTAGGGCAAAGTGACCACCACAAACCCCGTCGTGACAGCTAGCAATTACTCCCGTGATTTCCTGAGAGAGAGGGACCTTCCTAAGTATTTGGTCCTTACCCTTACAGTACAAACCGTCATTGATGAGTCGATACCTTGTGGCCTTCCGCGTCAGCCATTGCTTCTGTCCCTTTGTTAAATCTGATGGGCATTCCCCTGTTTCCAAAAAATGCATGACGTCAGGCAAGGCATCACTTCCTTGAAATAGAGGGAGCTTTAGTTTTATTGCTCCAACCACCACTTCCTGTAGTCTTTCACTTGCTAGGGCATCTACTTCTTGGTTTTGAGCCCTTGGGATATGGTGTTTTTGAACTTCTTCAAACTTACCCAACAAGGTTTTTACACCACTTAAGTGAGTCCTTAAACTAGGATTCTTGCATGTCCATGCTCCATTTACTTGCCTTACCAGAAGTAGAGCATCCCCAAATACATTTGTTACCATATACATGTGGTAGTGATGTGTGTGAACACACTAGGACCGCCGGGGCATTTTTTCCCTCTTTAGGAGGTTTTTTCCCCCGTGCATTGTATATTCGCCCATCACTCTAGGGCTATCTATCTTTCCATTGCACACTAAGTAACACACTCTCTATTGTGTGCCTTGAGCTTCCTTCGTCTTCTCCAAGCTGTGTGTGTTTCTCTGCAATCCTAATTCCAACAATTGGTATCAGAGCAGGTCACGTCCTCCCGGGCTTAGTCGCCAGCTGCTCCAGCACACGCCTGCTCACTTTCTCCGATTTCAGTGAGCTTTGGCGAGCGTTCGCAGGTCGACAAATATTTTGGGAGGACTCGAAGAGCTTGGTCTGCTCAGAATTTTGATTTGGGCTCATTTCGGCCTCCGTTTCCACTACGAGCAGTACTGCACAGACTATTTCGTCATTTTGTGCAGATTTTCTGTCAGTGCCGTTTTTTGCATAACAGGTGCCTTATAGTCTTCTACGGTTTGTGCTATATAGCACAAGTTGTTCCCGCTCCATTTCTCCTATTTTCGGGCAGTTTTCACATCAGGTGCAGCATTTACCATGGCTGACAACAACAACATAGATGTGTTCAAGATGTTTGCTGCTGAGGACAGGTTGGATGGGGACAACTACCCTATGTGGGCTTATATGATGCAACATGTTCTTGTGTCAAAAGGTGTCTGGAACATTGTGCAGAGCATTGATGTACGTCCTGGTTCTGAAGATGTAGGCGATGTTGAGGATGTTGCAGGTCTTGCTGCAAGGATTGCAGCTGTTAGAGTTGTTTTGCCTACGACAGAACAAGCTCGTTGGGATGTTAAGGATGCGCAGGCTCATGCATTGATTGCGTTGTCTGTGAAGCGCACCATTATTCCTCACATCCGTTCAGCAAAATCTGCAAAACAGGCTTGGGATATTCTAGCAGGTCTTTATGCAAGCCGCAATGAGGCTAAAATTGCTTTGCTGCGTAAAGAGCTAGAGTCGAAGATTATGCATGAGGAAGATGATATGGACACTTTCCTTGCTAGTGTCAAGGATATCAATGAGCAACTCATTTCTGCAGGTGAAGTCATTTCGGACAGTTCCCTTGTGCAGACTGTTCTTGATGCCTTACCAGATTCCTACCAGACTTTTGCTAGTACTTGGAGACTGATGACCCAAGGAAATCCTGAAGTTGTCAAGTTTGATGCATTATGCACATTGCTGTTGCAAGAGTCACTTTCTAGAAAAAACAGGACTAGGTAGCGTGCAGTTGAACAGGCTTTTATTGCTTCTCAAAGAAAGGGTGGTAACAGTAATGCAGCCACTTCTTATGGTTCTGCTGCGAGTGGCAAAAATTCTGTTCCTAATACTTCTGGTGGCAGCACTTCGTCTAGCAATTCTGGTGATAACGGCAAAAAGAAGATGCGTTGCCATTATTGTAAAGCCAATGATCACTTGATCAAGTCGTGTCCTAAGTTGAAGGCCAAAGAGGCTAAGAAGAAAGAGGGTGGTTCCACTGCAAATGCTGGTTCCACTACAAATGCAGCCATTGTTGAGTCTTCTGTGAAAGGAGATTGTGATGCTGATGTTGATGCAGAATGGGCTTTTAGCGCAGAGTGCACTTACAATCCTGTTGTCCATGATGCATGTTTGTCAGTTGCTGCAGATTCACATGTGTGGTATTTCGACAGTGGTGCTACAAAGCACATTACCTCACATCGTGAATTGTTTACCTCTCTCGAGTCTGTCCCTCATGGGAATTCAGTCACTTGTGCCAATAACGCCTCTTATCCAGTTCAGGGAGTTGGAAAGATTGTGCTCACTGCTGCTAATGGCAGTTCCTTCACACTTGTTGATGCACTTTATGTACCTGGGATCAAGAAGAATCTCTTGTCTGTATTCGCACTTGCTAGACTTGGACTTGTAGTCAAATTTGTGGATGACAGATGTACTGTTCATGATCTCAGTTTTGGTGATGAAATTGTTGCATCTGAGCTTTTGTGCCGTGGGCTGTATAAGCTCACTTTGTATGACAAGTGTGGACAAAATTTTGCAAATGCTGTTGTAGATTCAAGGGCTATTTCAGATGCAAAACTTTGGCATGCACGTTTTGGTCATTTGAATTTTGCCAGTTTGCTGCGTTTGCAGAAATCTGATATGGTTGCTTCTTTGCCACCTCTTGAAGCACCTGTCAAACATGTTTGTGAAGGCTGTATTCTGGGTAAAATGCAGCGTTCTAAGTTTCCAAAGGATGGTTCAGTTAGGGCCACATGCAAGTTGCAGCTTGTGCATAGTGATGTTTGTGGGCCCATGCAAACTCCGTCCTTGGGCAATTACCTGTACTTCGTGACTTTCATTGATGATTACTCCAGGCATGCATGGGTATTTCCGCTTAAAGCGAAGTCCGAAGTTTTTATATGCTTCAAACAATTTTTGGCTATGGCTGAAAATGTCTCAAAATGTACTATGGGCACCCTCCGTTCCGATCGAGGGGGGGAGTATATGTCTCATGAATTTAATGCATTTCTGGCTAGTCGTGGGATAAAACACCAATGTACAGTGCCTTATACACCTCAGCAAAATGGTGTTGCTGAGAGGAAAAACAGGTCACTAACGGAAATGGCACGATGTATGGTCAAAAGTCAAGCTTTGCCGCATTCTTTTTGGCTTGAGGCCATCATGTGTGCCACTTATGTACTTAACAGGTGTCCTACGAAAGCTTTGCGGTCTATTACTCCATATGAAGCATGGCATGATAGAAAGCCTTCTATTGAGCACATGCGTGTTTTTGGCTGTTTGGCATATGCTTTGGTGCCACAAGTGCAGCGCAGAAAATTGGATGATAAGGCTATCAAATGTATTTTTGTTGGTTATAGTGCTGAAAGCAAAGGTTACAGGTTGTATCATCCGCAAACAAAACGTATTCTGGTTTCACGGGATGTAGTGTTTGTGGAAGATTCTGTTCAGCCCTTGCTGTCATGTACTAGAGACAGTAATGTAAGCTCACAGGACATTTATGACACTTTGTTGCCTCTTTTTAGTGGTGGAAATACGAATGTAAGTTCTAATGAGGCAAATGTACAGCCTATGGGGGTTTCTGAAAATGTTTTAGAACAGCCTATTATTGATGCAGATGTACATGATGTACTTGATGAGGAAAGGGCTGAAAATGAGCAGGCTAGAGGTATGCCAAAATGGCTGGTGCACACTTTGCGTGACAGTAAATTGGATGCACCTTTATCTAGTCGTACTCGTTCAGGCTCTCGCCATGCATCTTATGCATCAAATTGTTATGCTTTGGCTGTGTCTAGTTTACATGATGTTGAGGAGCCTCTGTCTTTTGATGAAGCACAGAATTCAGAAAATTGGATTGCTGCCATGAAATCAGAATATGATGCACTTATAGAGAATGACACATGGACTTTATGTGATTTGCCTCCTGGAAAAAAGGCCATTGGTACGAAGTGGGTTTACAAGTTGAAACGCAAGCCGGATGGTGAGATCGATCGCCATAAGGCTCGACTTGTTGCAAAGGGTTATGCACAACAAAAAGGCATAGATTATGAAGAGACTTTTGCTCCCACTTGTCGTATGACTACTGTGCGTTTTCTATGTGCATTGGCAGCTCATTTTGGTTGGGAGGTACATCAATCAGACATTGTTACTGCTTTCTTGAATGGTGACATATTTGAGGAAGTTTATGTAACGCAGCCTCGCAGTTTTGTCATAAAAGAACACAAGGCCAGATATTCAGTTTGCAGTCTCGCAGGTCAACAGATTTATGCATAGCCCAGGGTCTAAGCATTGGCAGGCTGTCAAGAGCATTTTCCGCTACCTTAGTGGCACTTTACATCTTGGCTTGTTTTATCCCAAGGGGGGATCATTGCCGCCAGACTTACATGCTTTTTCGGACTCAGATTGGGCTGGTTGTTTTGACACGCGAGTGTCCACAAGTGGTTTTTGTTTCATGCTTGGCAGTTCATGTATATCATGGTTGAGCAAGAAGCAACCTATTGTGGCCACTTCGAGTTGTGAGGCTGAGTACAGGGCAGTCTTCACAGCTACGGTTGAGTGTGTATGGCTCAGACGCCTTATGGCTGACTTGGGTGTTGGACAGGACACTGTCAACACTATCTACACTGATAGTCAGAGCGCATTGGCAATTGCGAGGAACCCAATTTTTCATGCTCGCACAAAGCACATTGAGGTGCATTACCACTATGTCAGGGAGAGGCTCTTAGCAGGAGAGATCAGCTTGGCTTATGTGCCAACACAGGACAACCTTGCAGATCTTTTCACAAAGGCATTGTCTCGTGAGAAGCTGGAAGCTTTCCGCAAAGCTTTGGGCTTACTCCCCTTTGTGGACTGATCCTGTCCTCAGGGCATGGCACTTCCCTTTACTCATGTGCCAGCTCTCGTTCACCGCATCACTCCAGGGGGGATTTGTTACCATATACATGTGGTAGTGATGTGTGTGAACACACTAGGACCGCCGGGGCATTTTTTCCCTCTTTAGGAGGTTTTTTCCCCCGTGCATTGTATATTCGCCCATCACTCTAGGGCTATCTATCTTTCCATTGCACACTAAGTAACACACTCTCTATTGTGTGCCTTGAGCTTCCTTCGTCTTCTCCAAGCTGTGTGTGTTTCTCTGCAACCCTAATTCCAACAACATTAAGGCGTTGTACACCTTGAGAGACGCACCATTATAGACCCTTGGTTAGTGCTGCATACTCAGATTCATTGTTAGAATGTGAATCTAACAATTGGCCCAACGAAAATACCTTTGTCCCTTTGTCATCAAAGACCCCTATGCCTGCAGCTGCTTTGTCGGACGCTCGCTTGTAGGCTCCTTCAAAGTAGAGAGAGTATGCTCCTTCTACCATCGGTGGTACTGGAGGTAATCGGACTTCTCCTTCCTTAGATTGCTTCTCCTTCCTTTCAAAGACTTGGTAGGTCATGAGTCCCCCCAAACTTGCCCTTGTCGTGCTTTCTACCTGTACCGTGTAGTCAAACTCTTGCAGACGAACTAGCCATTTAGTAATTCTAGCAGACACATCCATGTGCTGTACAACATAGGGAAATATTTCATCCGTGGTTAGAATCACAAATTGCTTAGGCAGCAAATATGACCTAAACTTTGTAGTTGCAAATCTAAGAGCTTGGACTAAGTGTTCCACATGGGTGAAACCTTTCTCTCCTGCTGTCATCATTCGACTAGAGAAGTAGATTGGCCTCATGAAAGATGTCGTCGTATCCTTTTGGAGTAGCACAGCCCCCAATGAGTCATCACCAACACTTGAGGTGACATAGAATTTTTCATCCCACTTAGGTGGTGAGATAGTTGGCAGAGTGGCTAAGACCTCCTTTACCTTGTTGTAGTGATGTTCGCTTTCCTCGTCCCAAGTGAAAGTTGATCTTTGAGTGAGTTGTTGCAGTGGTAGAACAAGTTGTGATAGTAGATGTATGAATCTACTTAAGTACCTCACCTTCTGTAGAAAAGAGACCAGTTGACGTGCGGTCGTTGGTGAAGGTAGGGCTATGAGTGCGGACACCTTTCTTGGGTCGGCGTTGATATCTTTTGTTGAAATTTCATGGCCTAGTAGAATGACTTTACTCTCCCCAATGTGGCATTTATCCACATTTAATTGCCCACCTAGGCTCTGCGACCTGGCCAAACCTTCAGTTACCTTTTCTAAATGTGAAATACGGGAGCTATATGTACAAAAATCATCAATGAACACTCTTATGGATGTTCCAAAGAACGGTTGAAAAACATATGTGACATATCTTTGGAATGTGGCAGGTGCATTTGTGAGACCAAATGGCATAACCCTGTATGCAAAACAACCCCATGGCGTGATAAAAGTGGTTTTTAGCTGATCTTCCAAGGCTATGCGTATTTGAAAGTATCCAGAATAACCATCACAGACGGTATAGCATTCTAAACCCGCTACTTCATTCAGAATTTCATCCAAGAAATGGAGAGGAAAGTGGTCTCTCTTTGTAGCTGCATTTAGTGGTTTGTAGTCAACACAGACCCTCCACTTACCATTTTTTAAAGGCGTCACCACTACGGGTGACACCCATTCTGAGTTTTCTACAGGATAGATGAATCCCACCTCCAGCAGTTTCCTTACCTCGGCCAAGAGTGCCTTTTCTTGTATGACCCCCAATCGTCGTAGCTTTTGCACAACTGGTTTTACCCCTTCCTTCAGCTTAATATGATGTTCCACCACTGTAATGCCTGTGATTCTTTCATATTTGTCAATGAACAGGTTAGGAAATCCCATCAACATTTGCAAAAAACTATCTTTCTCCTCAAGTGTTAATTCCGTAGACAACATACCCTTCAACCTACTTCCTCCTAGGCCAGGTGATTTTCTCTCCTCTTCATTGGGTTTCCCTTTTGGTGATGGATCACCAGTTGTGCTTACCCTTTGTGGATCCTTCATAATGATACCCATCACATCAATGGAACTGTCACTTTCATCGGTGGATGTGGTCTCCTCCTCAGAACTGGAAGATTCGCTAGTGGTTTCATCTGCTGATGTTTCCAGATTCATTTACTTCTGCTTGCCAATCCTCATGTCGTAGTAGATTGTCTCCCCTTTCTTACCGGTCATGCGTAGAAGGCCAGTATCCCAGTCCTGTTTTGCCTTCATGGCCATCAACCATGGCCTTCCCAAAATTAGTGGATAGCCCTCCCCCTTAGTAGGCATTACAAAAACATCTACCTCTACCTCAGTGTTGAAAGCTTTGATTTTCACGGCACTTACCACACCCACACACTTTACTTTTGCGTTGTTTGCCATCTTTGCCTTGCATGGAGAAGGCCTGTCAACCTCGAGCCCTAATTGAAGCATCATAGCTTCGCTCATTACACAGATTTGTGCACCTCCATCAATGTAGGTGTTTCCAACCCTCTTTCCTTTTATGTCTACGTCAACAATTGGAAGGATGTCATCCATGTTGCATCCCGAAATTGCTCCGGCTACCTTTGTTTTGGAGCGTCTTGTACTTACCATTTTAGACCATTGTCGCCTTACTTTTGGTGCAAGATGTAGCAGCTGTGGCCATGTAATCTTCGGTCCTTGCTCTGCCACATCCAATGTTAGATCTAGGGCTTAGAACTTTCCCCTAGCTGGAAGTCGGTGATGCCCAATTTTCGTCGTGGCCTGGATGGCCTCTTGCTAGTTTCTCCTCTCATGCTTCTCTCATCATCTGATTGTGTAGCTTTCTCCCTCCTAGCTCTTTTCACAGTCATGGCTTCAAGTGGTTCTAAAAAGGTTACCTTCTCCTTACCCTTGTCCCTCTCCTTTGCTCTGGGTGGATCCACTACTATGGCTCTTCCTTTCTCTTCTAGCCTTATGATGTTTACAGGGCGATCAGGTGGTGGGGCTGGTGGAAGAGGTGGGATGAATGCTTGTAGTGGTGTCTGGGGCGCACGTAGAATTTGTGTTGGTGGGGGTGGTGCTCGGGGTGGGGGTGTTCTTTCTCTAGGGGGTGACAATTGGTTCCTCCTACCTCCTCTATTATAGTTTTGTCGTGGTTTGGGACAGTAGTACAAACCGTGACCGTCTTCTCCGCAGTTATAGCAATGATACTCCCTGTTTTGTCTTCGTGCTCTTCCAGGGTCTTGATCTCTTTCTTGACTCCTCCCTTGTTGTATTAAGTGGACATACAAATTCTGCACTTGGTCAGTAATATGGGCCAACATATCTTGTTGGTCATCTCTTACCCCAAGAGCCGGTGGTGGTGGTGGAATGGTGGTTGTCGTAGTTGCTAGTCGACGCGATGTTCCTGATTCTGTTGACTCGGTTTCTTTGGCTTTCATTCGCAGCTTCTTGTCTTTAAGGCGAGCAATCTCAACGGCTAACTCGTACGTAGCCGGGAATCTACCTTTCACCTTCTCCTTGAGAAGCGGCCATAAGCCATGCGTGAACCGATCTTTTTTTAAGAAATCGGGTGCAGCTTCCCCCCTAGCCAGTGACTCAACCCACCATTCCCACAAATCCACAAATTTGGACTCATAGGTGGCATATTTTAAAAGACCCTCCTGCTTCAAGTTTCTCAACTTGTCCCACAACTTTTCTGAAGTGGTACCTTCCCCAAAGCGCCTCTTAAAAGTGGTTTTTAAGGGTTCCCAGTCATCCTTGGTTGCTTGTGGAAGTGCATTGTACCATGATCTAGCTTCTAGCTTCATGAGATGCTTAAAGATTCTAACCCGGGATTCATCCGTATCTTTGTTGCTCACTACACATGCTACTTCAAAGTCATCTAGGAAGTCTGTTACCAAATCCTCCCCCTTCTTTCCTTTAAATGTTGGAAATGCTACACTTGCCATGATTACTGAGAGAGAGCTAGAAAGACACACTGCTTAACTTGCAAAAGTTTTTTTCTTCTTTACAAGGAGGCGTGTATACCCTCTTATACTAGGACATAGATTAAAACTTCAAACGGTACATTGCCTTGTACCAAAGGTAAGACAAATGGTTGATCTGATGCCAGAACCTCCAAAGACCGCTCCCCACCCGGCATGGTGTCAATGAAGTGCTGGTAGTGAGCCTTCAAATCCAGTATTACCTTGATTGAGCGTACACGTGTTGGTATGTGTGATCTGTCTTGAGGTAGGTTGTACTGATTCATGTGAAGCTTAGAGGTGCTTAGTCACTGTCCAAGCTTGTGGGAGAGGGTGGTGTTCTTTCCTAAAACAAACTCAGTAGATCCCTAGTTTCTCTAGTGAGAGTGTGAGCCAATGCTTCCGTTATCTGTGCTGCAGCATCAGGTGCGACTTGAAAACTGACTGTGATAATTACCTCGGTGACTTGAGTTACCCGATTCTCAAAGTAGAATAGTGTTGATTCTCTATTGTGTAGAGCTCCTTCCATTTTGTTGTTGTGGGTTGCGGACATGGTTTCGACCTTCTCCTTTGGCACTTGGCCTATGTATATCCACTGGGTTTGGCATGTTGGTTGACTCTCCCACTGCAAATCGATTACCATTACGCCTGGCACTCGAGCTTCGATGGAGATGCGGAGTTCGTCTAGTTGTGCTTGGAGCTCTTCTTCTTCTGTCGTCCAATTAGCAAATCCTGCTAGCCATTCATCCATTCACAATAGTTTAAGGGTTTCAGTCTTGTAAACTGAAGGGTTTCATGAAAAGATCCTCAGTGGGGGCACCAAATGACGGGAGCAAAGTGAACCCCGAACCCCGACGGCCTCTAAAACACCGGGGACCGAATGGCGCGCCTTGAGCCTGTCATGGTAAAGCAAACAGGGGGCACCACCTAGCTTCAGCGGCTAGGACGCAAACAACACACCACCATAACAAAGTTTTCATCCAAGAGAGATGGATGCTTGGGAGTAATGATGAAAAGGAAAGGGAATGAGATCAAGTGAGTGAGAGAGAGAGAGTGAGGGAGGGGGTATAGCGGCTTCGTACTTAGGTATCACAAAAGGATGGCGAATCCGCACACCCTTTACACATACACAAGCTCACTCCAAAACACAAGACTAGGTGCAGATTCCGCACACCTTACATGGGCAAAACATTTCAAGAAAACATACTCACAAAACCTCAAGCTTTATTTAGAGAATTAGGCGATGAAATGGGGAGCATAGGGTAGGAGAATGAGAAGGGAGAGAGTGGTAGAGCACATGGCGGATAGGTGGGAGTTGATGGCGAAGACTCGCACGAGGATTATGGCCATCATCCTTCATTTAGTTGCCCTTCATCTTCCATAGCCAAGGGTGTAGAGGTCATGCTCAAGACAAGCATGGTGATTGCGGTGATGGTGATGGTGTGGGTGTGTGTGTGTGCACTAGGCACACACAGTGCATAGTGTGTTCTTTGGTGATGTTGTGTGTTTTTGTGTGATGGTGACCCCTCTTTATATAGGGGAGGAGGGGGGAGAGAAATTCTAGAATTTAGAAATGAAGAAATCATTATCTACATAGGCCATGTGACTGTGGGCCCCACTTGTCTGGCTGTGTGTATATGTACCAGAACAGCAGTCTCATGAGAGAGAGACTAAGAGAGAGAGATGGGTTGATGAAAAAAAGTGAGAGGTGACATGGAGAATAAAGTAATTACAAGAGGGGAGAGAGAGGAGTGTGTTCAGAGGTGAATCTGTGTGCAGATGTGTGTGAACACAAGAAAAATCAGGTAACCACCGGGTGGGGATGGGTCTGTGGGCACCTTTTTTAGTGAAACTGAGTGTGTGTGAGTGTGGGGGAGGTTATTTAGCTACAAGACAAGAGACATGGCGCCCTTTAGAGAGAGGGGGGGGTATTTGGGTCATGGGATATGATAGGAGAGAGAAAGGGGGGGTGGGGTATACTTTTTTGGAAGATATGGTAAGTTGCATGTGAGTTAGGGTGCATTATTGGTGAGTTAGAATGCATTATTGGTGAGAGGTGGGGTAGCTTGAGGGGAGAGAGAAAGGAGAAAGGACAAGGGGAAGAGAGAGGGGGTTGACCTTTTGAGTGGAGGAGAGGAAAAGGGACACACGGCGGGGCAACAATGAAGAAAAAGGAGGCAAGGTGGGGATGGGCTGCCCCGCAGGCATGAGGTGGCCTATTTTACCTTTCTCATATATTTACATAATCATACTTTAATTTTTTTCTTACTTTTTCCAATGTCTTTTATCACTCCCTCCCTAAGAGGGGGTTTTCATGGGGTGGGGACGAGAGAAGAGGGGTATGGGAGCTTGGCTTGTGAAAAGCCCCCATTAGGGCCAATTCCAACTTCAAACAAGGCTTGGGACAACTTTTTGCAATGCCAATCAAATGTCAAATGCATAAAATTTTGAAAGTACAAAACAAGTTTGATTTGACCCTCTTTGACAAATCAATGACGACCCTCATTTTTTTTTGTTTTTTCACATACTTTGTAACATTGAAACCCAAAGCAAGCCCTTGAGCATAAATAAAAGATATCTACGACCAAGAAATAGCTGTATAAGTGGCACAAGTTGGAACTTGAGACTTAAACCTGAATAAAATAACCAACACGATAGGCTATACACCAAACATGGAATCATAGATGTAGACTACAAACACAAGTAGAGTAAACCAGCTCTCCCTCCACCTTCTCCTCCTCATCCAAGGAGCCATTCTCATCATCATCAGAATCATCCAAATCCCCGTTTTTTCAAGAAAACAAAAGGTAAAGTTTCAAGCTACATTTCAAACTCCAACTTTATCAAACATTTTCAAATGTCCAAAAGACATTTCAAACAATTTTGAGTGCAACTATGGTTATGCATGTTGCAACATTATATTTCTCTAATTCTATTGTGCGCTCAAAGGTTAGTTGTTTAAGCTCTCCATTTCCCCATTTTGACAAGCATCTAGAAGAGCCGACCAAATTAAAGGATATTCAAATAATGTCATCATTTTGATACTGAGACGGTCCGGGACGGGCAACAAGAGAGGCGACCTCTAAACACCCCTCAAGGGTCCCATGCTGCTCAATTGGGGCTGGGGCAACCACAAGCACAACACAACAAAAAACCCACAGCCAAATCCAAACAAGATAGGGGCACCACCTAGTTATGGTATGCGAACTAGGACACAAGAGAATTTTTTCACAACCAGGAAGATGCACCACAAAACATACACAAGCAACCTCACAACAAGACATACACAAAATGGACCAAGGAGAGCTAGAGCAAATCGAAAAGAGAGAGGAAGGGATCTTGTGTTATGCCTTATTTGTGACTTGCAAAAGGAGATGGTTCATTATGATGCTATCATATATCTTGTACAAAACTAACTCAATGCTTAGTGAATGCTAAACATTGCCAACACACTCACAATGTCTTAGGGTGTGGGAGACTTCTCACCACAATACCCTCGTACAATGGACACAAAATTGGCAATGAAAACACACTAAAACACTTTCTAAAACAAGATCAAACGATGGAAACTCAAAATACACAAGTCACCTTGAATTTACCGAACCGTATCGCACAAGTAGAAGGACAAAGATTTGAATGTCGAATCAAGCCTTTGATGCACCAAACCTCAATTTATTGATGATGTAGGACCATATACAATAGTGGTTTTGAGATTTTGAACTCACACTCTCTCACTTGTAATGTGTAGCTTGAAAGCTTCTCTCAGACGAAAAGTGAAGCTCACAAAGTGGTTGCTACGTTTAAGTCTCTCCTCACGCATAGAGTGTTGGGGTGCTATGTGAGATAGTGGAGGTTGTTTTTCAATAAGGAGAGGGGTCTATTTATAGGTTAGAGACCCCTCATTAAGACTATTGGAAATCCTAATTTACAAGCTAACAAATCAGGATTATGATTTTTTTGAATATCAAAACATTGCAGGCCTTCTTTGTCTGTTTGAGTCATGGATGTGGGCTCAAAAGAGAGCATTATTGATGGTAGATAAGGTGAAAGTAGAGTTTTAAGGAAGGAGAGAGAGAGAGAGAGAGAGAGAGAGAGAGAGAGAGAGAGAGAGACTATGCACATGTCTTGAGGTGAGGTGTCTTTTATGGTTAGGTCAATGGCTATTTTGTGTTAGTATGTTAGTGGTTAGTGTTAGTAATCACTAGAAGGTTAATGTTATATTTACAATGGGTAGAATGAGGTGGATGGTTGAAGTAAGATGGTTGAATGAAGTGAGGAAATTATTGTGATGGTGAAGCTTGAAGAAGTACTTACTTATGTAGGTTCCCAAAATGACTATTGATCCTCTTCTTCTTCTTCTCTTCTTTATGCCACCGCCGCCAAGGTTGATTACCATGATGAAAGTGGCAATTTGGTTGACGAGATTTCTTAATTTGTAGAGATTAAGCATGGTTTACATGTTGAATTTTATGTATATAGAGAAGTGGTAAGATGGAATTGTACTTTGGAAGTAATAGAGAGAGGCATAGAGATGGTGTATGTACATGGAGAGCTCATATGAGAGCTATGGAAGTAAGAGGGGAGGTTAATGGTGAAGAAGGTGAGAGAAACCATGGAAGGTGTAGGTTTGAGTGAGGGATTGAGAGGAATGAGCGTGTGTGTGTGTGTGGAAGTGTGGAAAGAGGTGAAAGAAGACTATGGGCTACTTGTGAGAAAAGTGGGCAGACTGTGGTCCACTCAAAAAATCCTAGCTCATTGGTGGTTGTGTTAAGGCGGTTACGTCGCTAGCGGAAGCTAAATAGCGAGAACTCAACCAACAACAGAATTTGTCAGACGAGGACGGAGCTTGACCCGCAGGCGCATGGAAACAACTAGGTGGGTGTCAAATCACCTACTCGACCTTCTAATGACAATCACTACTAAGGAAATCAAATCTAAGTTCTAAAATACGCAAGTGACTGAAATCCGTACTAAGAACGAATGCTATACGAAACAGGATCTAGAATTATTGAATCGATCTCAAACTCAAGGGGAAGTCTATACACTAGGTAAGAACAACACCCTAAAGACTTGAACTGCAAAATCAACCTATAACCACTCCGTGCGGTAAACGCGTATGAAGACATGCCAAAAAATACAGGTGATCGAAACTTGACCTCGATGGTACTAATGTGTAGCTCTACTCGTTGTGGTTCTATAGATATGCTGCACACTCAATTCCGACACACGAGTTGGAAGAAAACTCACACCGAAGCTCGTAGGAACTTACCACACATAGAAGCCGATAGCGCGCACTCTTGGTATCTGTACGTAGCTCTCGCCGTTGCTAACACAATGGCGGTGTCGCTTCTCCAATGGCGGCTCCGTAGCTCGCGTAGCAAGTAGATAAGACTCTCTCTCTCTCTCACTCTCTCTCTCTCAGACACAGTCACGGCGCTCCAAAAAAAACTCACTTTGATTAAAATGATCTCGATCCCTTAGGTTACAAAAACTTTGGCTTATATACCTCAGCCTTGGAGGTGAGAACATCTCTAACTAATTACATCAGCAAGTGAAATTACTTCGGGATTACAAGCTGGAAACTCAATTGAGTCCCGTTACTTAATGAATGGCTCAAATCAAAATTAATGTCGGAAAGACATTTATTACAATCAATGGTTACAAAATGATGAGTGTGAGCAAAAATGTGGGTGTGATCCTCTGTTGGCTCAACACTCCCCCCCTCCGCGTTCATGTCGTCCCTGACATGACTTTTATGCTTGGTCAATAAAGTCCTGTCGTCTTGAGCATCTGCAAATGTGATTCGTATCGTAGGTTGCCGATGGTCAAGGTTGGGCCGAATATTTTGCTTTCGTGGGTGAAAAAGCCGGTGTAGAAAGCTTCTTCGAATGTTTGCATGTGGAAGCTAGGCAAAAACATAATCCTTTGGTATAGGAGGTGTAACACTTTTGGAGAAGGCTGCAATGAAAGATCGTACATCATATCAGTCACCGTGTTGGCTGTCGATAGTAGACTCGAGGTCGTGGCTTTATCTGGCGCGAACACTTCAATGCAAGCTAAGAGAGTCCTGCAGATTTTCTTGAGCATCTGACATGAAAGGTCAAGAGAGCCAGTAAAGAGCTTGATGGTGCCCATTAGGGTTTTCACCATGTAGGCTTTACCTATTCTCTCTCCTGCCTTTGGTCCTGGCATCCTGGGATAATTAAGCCAATTTGGCTTCTTTTCTGCAATCCTGCCATGCTCTTTCCAGTTTCTGACTCTTGGCACCGGGCAGAAGGTTGCATTCTCCCGAATCTCCTTTGGTGCCTCCACCAAGTAGATGAGGTAGGTTGGGTATTTGTTCAGCCAACCTTTCCTCCATCTAGGTTGTGAATCTACTATCTTCTTTGATTGTTCCTCCTTTGTGATGTCGCCTTCGTAAAGAGCGACATACTGCTCCTCCTCTATTCTCTTTTTCGTCTTTAGAACTTCAAATTTCATCAAAGGGAAAGGCAGGCTGGGTTGCATCCACTATTCATGGAGCACTTTTGTGTCTAGTCCCTGAAGTCTAATGGAGATTAGGAGTCTCCTCTCCCATTCCATTTCCGCCTTGGCACTCTCCTCTGCTGACTTTTCTATTTGGTCATGGAGCCTTTGTTCTTCTTCTTTAGAGATTCTTGAAGTCGAGGCCACCTCTTGAGCTGGGGCTGGATCTTCAATTGTGGTTGCCTCTCCAGTTTCTGGTAGCTCTATGGCTGCTCCACCTGATTCTTCTTGTGATGTCTCTGTCTCTCTTCTTTGTTTCTCTTGTAGATCTTGGAGCTGTTTGCGGAGGGCCTCATTCTCTGTCCGTAGTGTTTGATTTTCTAATGTGAGCCTCTCCTCTGCGGCCAATGATCCCTCCGCAATGTGCAACCTTTGCACTTGCTCTAATCTTAGCTCTCATTCTCTGTCCGTAGTGTTTGATTTTCTAATGTGAGCCTCTCCTTTGCGGCCAATGATCCCTCCGCAATGTGCAACCTTTGCACTTGCTCTAATCTTAGCTCTCTTTGTAAGCTTCGGACCTGGTCTTCCAATCACTGGTACGATAGCTCCCTCTTGTTCGGTTCCTGCTCTGCTAGCTCTAGGGGTAGTCCTGAGTCTAGTGATTGTTCTTTCTTGGAGCTCGACTCTCTCCCTTAGCTCAATGAGCTCATCCTTGGCCGCCTCCAACTCATCCTCTATCCGCTCCCTTGCTTCCTGTGCACTTGTTACTTCTCTTGAAGCCTCGGCTAGCTGGAGTATCAAGCCGTCTCTCTCATTTTCCACGTCATAGAGTGATGCTTTATGACTTTCAGATTCAGTCATAGCATTCTCTAATTTTCTCTGCAACTCCGCTTCCCTTTGTTTGGCTGTCTCAATCTCTACTTCCTTTGCCTTGGACCTTTCTTTTATCTTGCTGAGAAGTTCATGCACAATGTGCATGTCTTTTTCATCATCATCTGTCAACTCTAAAGCTCTTTCCGCCACCACCTCCACTGGCTTTGGCTCTTCTAGTACTTTCGGTTCGTCCAGTTTCTCTTCACTTTCTTTTTTACTCTTTGTTTTTTCCTCCGTTCCTCTCCGTTCATCTTGTTTTTGTAGGGTGATCCCATAAACTGCCTCAAGGGCCTCTTCTTTAGTGTATCCTATCTCTATATCCTCATAATCATTTCTCTTTTGCTGAACTGGATCTATCTTCTTTTCTTTGGTCTCGGCCTCTGGCTTTTCCAAATCATCTGTGTCCACCTCTACTGTGGTCTCCTCCACAATTTTTTCCGTCTTCTTAGGGTTTGGTACATCAGTCATAGAGGGATATCTGTCCTCAGCTTCCTTGGCTTTCCCTTTGTCGGCTTGCCCATCTTTCTCTTGAGGCTTAGTAGACTCATCTACTTTCCTTTTCCCCTTGTCGTCTTTTTTCAGCTCAGCTTTTAATTGCTGTACCTCCTCTTCAGTGTATGGCTTGACAGGTTGCTGCTCCAGAATAGCCTCTGACTCCTCATAAGCTTTAATATATTGATCGTATTGATCAATATGTGGCCTGGCTGAGCTAGTTCCGACTTTAGAGGGGTCTGGCACCCACTTTTCTTCAAAGTCACCCTTTAGAGCTCTTTCCGCTCTAAACTGCTCCACTAGTCTTTCCATTCTTGCCGCTTTCTGACTTTTGGTTTGCTTGGGAGCAACCTTCTTCTTTACTTTCTTCTTAAGCGGCTCGTCCACATCCTCTTCACGTTCTGAAACTACTTCTAGTTTTCGGCGTGCTCTTGTGGATGCCCTCTTGGATACTTCGGGCTGTTCTTCCTCCTCGTCGGCTTCTCTAAGCCACTCATTCTGGGAGGGAACCTTTGGCCACTGATCTCTAGCTCCAATAGCTTCATAAGCTATTCTTGCCAGAATTTCCGCTCCTCCTATGTACTTTGGCTTCTCGTTGTGCATGGCAATTACTTGCTCGTGGATGTGTTGAGCGTAATTCACCTCTTTTGGCATATTGCTCTTTAATGCCCATGTGATGGTGGTCGCAATGGCATGGGGTGGTGTCGTATACTTTTGCGGTCTTTTACTGCAAACATGAAGAAATTGGTTGTACAGTCGGCAAAGGGTTGCCGCTCTTGGGTCCGCCATATCTCCATAGGTTGCATTCTGCTTCTTGGGCCCATAGACCTCTATGGCCTCCCTTCTTTCCCTGACCGAGCTCCCTTTGTTGTGCAGCTTCAATGCGTCTGCAATGAGCTGTGGAGTGATCTGTACTTCTACTTTCTCTCCATCCATGGTTGTCAATGTGGCTTTTCCATCCTTCTGAATGGATGTTGCCAACTCGTACACTCTTCTTGTATCGACACCTGATGGTCTCGAGGTGAAGAAACTGTGCAAGTCTGCCCTTTCCAGGTACCTGCTGATGTCTTCTGACCTGCTATAATCTACCAATTCCTGTGGGATCATCGGTACATCCACCGCTTGCCCTTGAGGATCTCTGAAAGTCCCCTGGTAGATCTTTATTCCCTCTTTCTCCAATACTGCTTCCTCCACCCAAGTTTTGGTTGGCTTGAGGGTTTCTGCTGGAATGTCAAAGGGTTCCGCTTCTGCAATAGCATCTTTGATTGTCGGTCTTTTTCTCTTCGTTGCCGATGACTTGGTGGAATCCATGGATCCTGTAACTCCAATTTCAGAAGTTAGTGTCTTTTTAGTACTGAAAGCCGAAATGAAGCTTTTAACTATCCAAATGACTTGAAAATTGAAACATGAGCTATTCAGGGCCTAAGGATGCAAGGTAGGTGAAAAAATATGCAAAATGGGCTCAAAATCATGTTGGAGACATCATACGCGTATGATGTCTTTTGTGTCAAAATGACTTCATATTGGTTGTGCTTGTAGCTGATAGTGTATACATGAGTATCATATGCTTGGATTTGAGTTTGGATCCCATTTGGTCAAGTTTTGGCCAGTTTAGTCCAGTTCCGGCTCTTGGCAAAATTTTGAAAGGGATTTGGATTTTATGATCCAAATTGGATAAAACTTGGTGGTTCACTTTCAAATGGTATGTAGATCACTTCTGTTTGGTGGTTGAAGCCCTTAGGTGCCAAAATCACATAGTGAGACATCATACGCGTATGATGTCTTTTAGTGTATTTTTGGATCAAATTTCTCTATAAGCTTGGATTTGGCTTTAGATAGGCTTATTCAGTGGATTTATGAAGTTTGGATAGATTTTGGGCTAAAAATGGCTCTGGAGACATCATCCGCGTATGATGTCTTTTTCATCAATTTTGCATGGGATTGGTTCTGTGGACTCCCCATGTACTAGTGAAGGACTGTCTCTACTCAAATCTTGGTTTGGACTTGAGTATGATGGATTTGGGCCAAAAATAGGCTTTAGGTGAAGGATTTTCCCTCAATTGGGCTAATGGGGTGATCCTCTTGACCAAATGGTTCCAAATTTCATATGTAGTATGTATTAGATATATATAATGGATGTATGATGACAAATGAGCAATTTTGGCTCTGTAAGTGCAAATAGACATCATACGCGTATGATGTCTTTTGTGTCAAAATGGTGCTTTTTGGTTCCAGATAGCTTGTAGATGTGTTAATCAACAATCCTACAAAGTTTCAATGAGTTTGGAGTTATTTTGACAAAATTAGGACCAAAAATCAATTTTATGGCCTACTTTGCGTCTTTTTGGTTTTCCTTGGGTTTTCTAACTCCAATTCTCATGATACTTGTTCATAGGATGTGATTAACATGTGGAATGAGGCTATGCACTCAAATATTGAAATGGATGTGAAATTCATGGTGTGAGACATCATACACGTATGATGTCTTTTCTTGAAATGTTGGTCTTTTTGTGCAAAGAATGCTTTGTGCTAGTGCCCTAAGCCTTGCTAACTAGTTTTCAACTTAAAAAGTCATCAGTTTAGCTAAAAAGCCCCCTTATAGGCATTTCAGTCTTCGAAGTCGTCTTTTTGCCTTGGAGTTGAATTTCTTCAACTTTTCTTCTCGAGAGTTGCATTTCCAGCTCATTGGACATGTTGTGAAGCCATCTATTTGGTTGAACTTGACTTTGGCTCCCTGTTCTCCATCTTTCTCCTTTTGGTTGCCCGAAAGCGTCTTTTTCACCATCGGTAAGTGAATCAAATTTCTTTTGGGTTTTGCTTGCAAACATAAGTCATCCATGTATATTTGAAGCTGCTTGTGAAGTTTCATTTCATTCGGTCGTCAATTTCAGCCGTTATGCCAAAATGACGCTTTGTGTGTCCGCAGCCGAATCGGTTGTTCCGACCTACTTTTGGTGGTCCAAACCTGGAGATACTCCATGGTTGCATTGCCCTCGATGTTGTTAAGCTTCCTGAGAATTTTTGTGTCGTTTCGACAACTTTTTCCTGTTTGCCTCTTGCAGGCTCTGTTGACCTAGGGTTTTTCTAGTCGTTCTTTCTCGAGCTTTGAGTGTTAGAAACCCATCTTCTATACTAGGGTAACCCACCTATAAGTTCTTGCAAGGTTTGGTTAGGCGGTTGTGCCACTACCTAGCATTCTACCCCATTCCCCTTCTGCTCTTGTTTCTTGGTTTTGGTCAGTTTTCGCGACAAAAGTTAATGATAAACATCAAAAGCTTATGGCAACGAGTCTACCTCTCATGTCTGGTGTCCTCTGAGCTCTCGTGGAAGTCATAGAAGGTCGTAGAAGGTTGGATGCTCCTGTGTGCTCTTTGCTCTCGCCAAGTGGGTAATAGCGCAAATGAGCCTGTAAGTGAAGTAAAAAATACTTAACTTTGGACTTCCTGGATCACTTGTTACCAAATTTGACATGTGCTCCTATCTCGTCGTGAAATGCACTTTAGGATTTGAAATTTCTCAATTTGGACTCCGTTTGACCTTTTTCTGAGAAATCTGTCCATTTTGCCAAAATTCTGTCATTTCGGACTTTCCGCAACTTTTTCAGAATTGTACCCAATTTTTACCATGGGTTGCCCTTGTCATTAGGACCATCACCGTCTATTCTTTTCTTTTTTCCGATCTCATTTCGCCTGCTTTTTTTTAAATTTTTCTTTTACTTTTATTAAGAAAATAATAAAAAATAAAGGAAAATAGCAAATTGAAGCCAAAAAATTCCAAACATACACAATAAATAGCTGGTAACCCCGTGTATATGAATATACACTTATTTGTGATTTCTGGACTTGGATTACCACTTTTTTCCACTTTTTAGCTCCAAAAACACTCTTATTTAGTGATATTTACATGTCTAGAGACCCAAATTCATCATTTGATCTCTTCTTGTTGCAAAACAAGGTATATAAGGGCATAAATATTATCAATATCCGCAATCAAACATAAAAATTATAAAATCATGTAAGACACTGCCCTTGTAATATAATTTTTTGTTTTTCTTTGTTTTTGTCGCTTGTAGCTGCTTTGTAGCTCCTGTATACCTGTATACCTCCCCCCCTCCTAGTCTGAGTCCTCTCGGACGACTATGAAGTGTCTGTGGGCGAAGCATTGTAGTTGTTTTGGTCATAAGTTCCCAATGCAATTGTAGAGCGATGATACAACAGTCTTTCCAATAAAGCTGCTCTTTGTTTGATTGAAGGATTGGTGGTCGGGTTTTGGGTTGGTGGTACTTCGGTAGTAGAATCAGTAGATGGATTCTTCTTTACCTTGTTGTTCTTTTTCACAATCCAAATCTGCTTCCGCTTCGCTTGTGCTTGCCACAAACTCTTTGCGACCCAAACCTGCTTTGTTCTTTGTGTTGATTTCCTCGCCTTGAAATACCTAGGAGTTTCCGTGGATTGTACTGAAGGGAGTTCCTGTTTACAAATCCTTGGGATCCAAATTTGCTTGCTATAGCTTTGTGCCGTCATGAACTTCTTTGGAATCCAATCTGTTTCACTGTCCTTGATTGTCTGGAATCACTCTGTTGTCTGGTATTGAAGACTCTGTTTTCCACCTTTGTGTTCTCTGGCACAACCTTTTTTGGTCTCCATACCAACGTTGACTCTGTTTTTTCCCAAGGTTGAGCCGTTATATTATTGCTTGTATTCCTTATCCAATGTTGAGAGTTCCTCGTCGAAGAGCAATCCAGTTGTATAGAAACTTTTGGTTGCCATTGCTTCTTCTTTTTCTCTGGTTGTTGTTTACCTTTGTTCTTGGATTCTTCCTTTGGAGTTGGCTCTGCTCCTTTGGTGAACTTAACTGATTGACTTTCACCTTCGTATTTGATAAGCACTGATTTAGAACTCCAGTCAATCATTGCATTGTATTGCTTCTGCCATGGTTGTCCTAGCAATGATGGATGTTGTGTAGCTTGGTCTTCAATCACGTAAAACATATGAGGATACACATACTGGTTAATCTGTATATGTAAAACTGTGCATCCGACAGTTTTGATTGAATTCTCAGAGTAACTCTTTAACTCTTGCTTGGCAGTTTGTAATTTAGTGTCATTTGTCAATTGTCTATACAAACTGAGTGAAAGTAGGTTAGTTTGAGCTCCTAAATCCAATAGTGCTCTGGCTTTGATTTGGTTGGTTCCTACTTTGCATTCAATGATGGGTTCTTCTTTGTCATTATCCATTTTTGTTATACTGACTGCGTTTATTCGTATTGCTCCTTCATTGTGTTGTTTCTGACGCAGTAGTCTTCTTTTCTCCATTCTTTCCTTTGCCTCGGCTTGCGCTTCCTCCACAATATTTTTCTTTTTCTGGACACGCAGCTTTTCTTGATGTATTTTTAGAAGCATGTCTTGGGTTAGCGGCAAAAGATACTTTTTCACTCTGCATCCACTAATCCAATTGGGCATTTCTTCTCCGTCTAATGTAGCAAGTTTGACGGCTCCACTCGGTGATAGATCTTTAATCACCAGAGGTCCCATCCCTCGCTTTTTAAGCTTCTTAGCATGCTGTTTCAGAGTGTAAACTAGGACATAGTCCCCAACCTTAAACTCTTTAGTCCGCACATGCTTATCAAAAAATTCCTTTTGTCGCCTTTTTTGAGCGTAAATAGAAGCTACTGCTTTTAGGCAAAGCTCGTCTAGCTTTTCCAGGTCATCTATTCTATCAGAAAGCTCGTGCCCTGTCCACTCTAGATCCTTGGCCACCCTTAAGGTTGAAATCAAGAATTCTATTGGTAAGATAGCATTTAGCCCAAAAACCATGTTATATGGGGTCGTTCCTATTGATGTTTTATATGCTACCCTATATGCCCATAATGTTGAATGCAACTTCTGGTCCCAGTCAGTTCTCGACTCAGATACAATCTTTGTAAGGACCGTGCATATGGTTTTGTTTGTTGCTTCAGCTTGTCCGTTTGCTTGTGGATGATACGGGGCTGATTTCCTATGGATTACCATGAATTCATCTAGAAGGATCTCTATCACTTCATTTATAAAATGTGTGCCTCGATCACTCACAATTTCTATTGGCAATCCATATCGTACAAAGACGTATTCGTATAGAAATTGTGCCGTGGTCCTGGCATCTGCTTTTTGAGTTGCCTTTGCTTCGACCCACTTTGTTAGATAGTCTGTAGCCACAACAATGTATTGTGCATGAGTCTTATATGCAGGAGGTGAAATGGGTCCGACATAATCAATCCCCCATTTTGCAAAAGCTCTTGCCCCCATCATTGGTCTAAGCGGCATATCATCTCTTTTAAGTGGTACTTTGGTCCGCTGACAATCATCACACCGTTTAACGTATTCCTCAGCGTCCATATGTAATGTTGGCCACCATATTCCTGCGGCTAAGACAAGTTTTGCTGTCTTATCACCTGAGAAATGGCCTCCACCTACTCCTCCATGAGCTTGCTCCAGGATTATCACATACTCAGACTCTGATGCGCAAATCCTAAGCTGGTTGTCTTTACCTCTCTTATAGAGTTGATCTCCTATTAAAGCGTAATCTCTAGCTTCTGTCTCTATAGATTTCTGACGAGCTTTTGACGTTCCTTCTGGGAAAGTTCTATTTGTGAGATATTCAACAATATACTGACTCCATTCCGGAGCGATCATTATCTGATATAATGTCGAATACTCTGCTGGTGGTTTTGATGAACATACAATACATACAGTGACATATTCATGTACGCTTTCTTTCATTCCTGGCCAATAGACTCCCAATTGTAACAAATTCCTATATGTGTTCCTTCTTGAACAATGAAATGCACATTCCTGAACATGTGCTTCACACAGATATATATTATATTCCTCAGGATTGATGCATAGTCGTAAAACATGAACATTTCCCAATTGATACAACCTTCCTGCAACCAATTGAAGATTCTTGGATTGCTGAATAGCAATATGCTTCTGGTTGTATTCTCTTCTATCAAACTCTCCTCCATAGGTTAATAGGCTAACGACATTTTGAGACCACTTCGGTATCATTTCTATGTTGAACAAGTACGCGTTTGGCATGTCGTCATCTACTCCTATAGGGTCTTCTCCATTCGTCAATCGCGAAAGATGATCAGCTCTAAGATGTGTTTTTCCTTTCTTTACTACTACCGTGAAGTCGAATTCCAGTAAGATAATGAACCATCTCACTATTCTCCCGGTATTGCATGGTTTATTCACTAGGTAGAGCAAGGCTTGGTGATCCGTAAAAAACAAAAACTTGTTGGCTAGAAGATAATGCCGAAATTTCTTCACAGCATATATCATTCCTAATCCTTCTCGCTCTGTTGTGGTGTAATTCTTCTCTGCATTGTTGAGCTGTCGACTGGCGTAACAGATAGGAAAATCCATGTTTCCTTCTTCTGGCTGAGCCAGAATGCATCCTATTGCATATGCCGAAGCATCTATATGCACATGGAATATCTTCTCCCAATCTGGTGATTTCAAGACTGGAGCAGTAATGAGTGCCTCTTTCAATTTCTTGAATGATTCCTCACACTCCTCTGTCCATTCAAAGTTCACTATTAGCCTGTAAAGTGGTTGGCCTATTATAGCGTACAGGTAAATGAATCGTCTATAATATCCGCAATGTCCCATAAAGCTCTGTACTTGTTTCGCATTGGTTGGTCTAGGCATATCCACTATAACCTTTATCTTCTCTAAATCCGTGGATATTCCGTTTTGTGAGACAATATGTCCCAGAATTCTGCCCTGTCGGACCATAAACACACATTTCTCAGGATTGAGACAAATGCGATATGTCCTACATTTCTCAAATACTTTTCTTAGGTGTTCTAGATGCTCATCTCTCAGAAGAGAATGTACACATAAGTCATCCGTGTATATTTCTAGAAACAACCTTAAATATTCTTTGAAAGCATGCGTCATCAGCCTCTGGAAGGTTGCGAGAGCATTGGTTAGACCAAAAGGCATAACCCGATAAGCATAAATTCCCCACTCCGTTGCAAAAGCTATTTTATGTTGATCTGCCGGTGCTATGGCTAGCTGGTTATATCCTGAAAAACCATCAAGAAAGGAGTATGCTGTTTTCCCTGATACACGCTCTAGAACATGATCAGTTATCGGCAGGGGATAATTGTCCCTGATTGTTGCAGCATTCACTTTCTTTAAGTTGACACACACTCGGAATTTTCCGTTCTTCTTGGGTACCACCACAATTGGAGATACCCAATCGGTGTGTTCAATCTCGTATATGAATTCAGCTTCCATTAGCTTATCTATCTCTTCTTTGATTCGCTTAGCAAACGTATCATTATATGTGTATGGTCTCTGTTTGCTAGGCTTTGCATCTTGTTTTAGTGGGATTGTGTGTTGGCATATTGATGGGTCAACTCCCTTTAAGTCCTTATAAGACCATGCAAACACATCCCTGTACTCTCTGAGAAGACTCAAAAGTCTCTCTTCCTCGCCTGGAGACAAATCTGTGGCTATGTACACCGGTCTAGGTGTCTCACCTGGAGCTGCTAAATCAACTTTTTTTTGCATCCTCCGGTCCGTCATAAGATTCGTTCGTCTTTCTCTCTCGAATAGGTTGGGTTAATACCACCTTCCTATCCTCTATTGTGAATTTCCTGTAGTGAGAGGGAACATCCATGTTTTCCTTGATTTTGGCGTTTTCGTCCTCTCCACTCTCAATTTCTGTCGTCCAAACTTCTTTCAGAGTTTTCTTGAGCTCTGTGTACTTGTTTCTACATTCTAACTTGGACTCCGTGTGTTCTCTGTTGCGCTTGTTCTTTTTTGATTTTTCTATTTCAGTTTTCGTTCCATTCCTTTGAACTTTTTTTCTTGAGCCTCTTTTGTCTTTTCGTAAGCTCTTTTGATCATTGCCTCTCATTCTTCCAGAAATCTTGTCCTTAACACAATCTTCCACCTTTACTAGCATTAGGAATTGATTTTTTCCTCTTATTCTAGGCATCGGATTGGTTCTAACCCCCTTTGTTTTTCTCTTTGCTCTATAGCGTTTCTGGCGTTGTTTAGTTTGGTTCGAAAAATCATAAAATCTGACATCCGTTATAGTTTCTTCGTTTCCGCTTGAATTGTCCGTTGACTCGTTGTCTGCTTCATTTCCCCACTCTGGATGATCAGGAATGTCGTGAAACACCTCTTCTTCATCTTCCTTTTCCAGTGTATCGTTCTTTTCAGTTTCTTTTTCGAGTGTAGTTCTCAGCATGAAGTACGGAACTACGTTGTACCCGTCCTTGTCGTAAAATTTTGTTGTGGGACCATCCGGAATTGCACAAACATCTAGGGTTGCTAGAATGTGTGTCCATTCTAATGTTTCAAGCGTGTCCTCTGGAAAGGGTTCTCCTATATAAGTTTCGTCTTCGATAGCCCTTTCTAAAACATATTCTTCTCGCCTCAGACTTCCACATTTCGAGGCTCCACACATCCATAACGCCTTGGGCTTACCTAACCAAGCTGAAAATTCGGATCCCGTCAAAGTAGCTGAATCAAACTCCTCTACCGGTGTTCGGTTCACATCTTTGTAGCTATGGCCCTTCAGGTTCACACGTGTAGTGGTTTCCATATTTCTCAGGTATATGTGATCGTAGCCCCAATCCTGGACCATTTTCAACTGTCTTATGAATGGTCTTCCCAGTATGATATCATAGTTATTCTCCTTGCCAAAATCGACAATAGCAAAAGTATGTTCGTATTCAATGCCGCAAGAAGTCACTACGACTTTCTCTAATAACCCCATAGGTTTCTCCATGTGTCCATCTGCTAATTGGAGTTTCAACCTAGTCTTCCTTATTGCTGGTTTCCCCCATTTTTTCCAGATTTCTTTTGTAGCAATGGCTACCCCAGCTCCGCTGTCTAGTATTGCCATCGTGTTCACTCCTTGGAATTCAACTGGTAAGGTTGTATTCCCCTCTTCACCTTCGCAATACTCTCCGACCTTGTTTAAGGGTACATGCTTAACGTTATTTTGTGGTTTGCTCATCTCTTGTATACCCTCTTGCAGTCTCGATGTTGGGTCTTTTATCCCAAATTTCTCCAAGCATTTTCCTACAGTGCTCCACATATGTGGTCTTAGCCTCAAAAGCTCAGCTAGAGTGATAGTGCATGTCACTGGTGTTGACAAGATCTCTATCAATCCTTGCGAGTCCATGACTTTTTCTGATGAGATTCTTCGTGAGGGAAGTGCTCTAATCTCGGATTTTTCTTCATACTCTCCTAAGTATGAAGGTAAGGTATTCAGTGAATGAGGTTTGCTCTCCATTGTTCTAACAGAGCCCCCATCTCCCCAGTAAGATTGCAGATCCAAGTCCGCTTGAGATCCTGACTCAAATTCCACTATGGGAGGATTCCTGATGTCCTTTTCCCAATTTGTCTGATTAGCTTGGCAACTTAGCTTGTTTGCAAAGTTTGCCTCTCTCACTTGTTTCCAAAATTCATTGTAATCCTCATCTCTTCCGTAAGACCTCTGTATGACTGGATGAAAACTCTCTTTCTCCTGATCGGTTGTGTTCAATACTATGCGGTCATCCTTGTGTGTATTTTCAGGCTTTTGTGCACTGGGAGTCTTTTCAGCTACCTGTGAAATGATAGTCTCTTGCTGAATTGGGTTTTCCGTTCCACAATTCATTATTTCTCTTGGTGGTTCTAATAAGGCTTGTGCAGTCTCGATCATTCTCTGGCACATTTTAAGTCTCTGCTTTTCCAATTCCGCGTTTGGGTATGTCATCCACCTCTGTTCTTGTGTTTGGTTGTTCTTTAACCTAGCTTCGTAAGCTCTCATCAGTGCGTCCAATGGTTCATGTACTTTGTCAACTAGCACTGATCCCTCTGAGCTTAAGCTGAGCTTAAGCTCGTTGTCTCTTTGATACTCTTTTGTTTCGTTCTTTCCGGGCTCATCTCTCGTTTCCCGTTTTGACTCTCAAGTTTTCTAATCTATCTTTAGTTCGCTTTAGTTCCTCAGCTAGAATAGCGTCTTCACGTTCTTTTCTCAACTTCATGCGTGCTTTTCTAGCTTTCCATGCGTTTCTCTGACTCCGCGGTCCTTGACTAACCACTTCAGTCGCTAACTTTCCATTCTCAAGTTCTCTAGTGGTTTTCTTAGCTTGAGCTCTAGTAACAACTTGCGTTGGTATCAGAGTTTCATTTTCAGACCCATTGCTGGTAGGAATAGTTTCTAGCACATTCAATGTCGTCTTTTGCACTTTGTTTGGATTCTTTGAACAATCCTCAATAAAGTGAGTAACCCCACACTCAGTGCAATAAGCGTTAATTCTAATGATTTCCGTATGTGGACAAACATTCATCAGATGGTCACCTCCACACTTGTAACAGGGTCCTAGTGCTGGTCTTGGTCACACTTGATTCGTCCTTTGTGGATAGGATAGTCTTTGTCCTGTTAACCCTCCATGAGCTATGAACATCAATGTTCTTACGTCCAAATTGTATCTCTCTTCATCAGAAGCACTTGTAACTGTTGGTATTCCAACATTCCCAATCATGCCCCATGGTTCTGGTTGTTTGGGTTCTTCTGGTGGGTATTACACAGTTGGAGACATGTGTGCACCAGATTCTTCATAATAGGCTTGAACAGGCACTAAGGCTTGTTCTTCCTGATTCTCTAAGGTTAGTGCATATCTAATGCCCACTGGTCTTGCTCCTGGTAAAGGTGGTTGTTGTCCCAATACCGGTTGTGGTCTTTCTATCCCCATAGGTCCTGGTACATTTCCCGTTGGGTATCGAGGTACTGGATGTACCTGAGGTGGTGCTAATTGAGCAGGAGGTGCATACTGACGCTCCCTTACATACCCTTTGTTGTAATAGCACTCCTCTGTTGGATGGTTTGTCCATTTTTGTTCAATAGCACACCATTTCAGTGGTTTTGGCAATGGTTTTTGGTATGGTGCCATTCTTTTTAGAGCACCTTCTATCATTTGCTCTACATTTGGCATGGTTGTTGTTTGAACATTCTTTTTAGTGGTAGTCTCGCTCGCTATGGAGGAAGAGCTACTGGATGCAAAATCTGTATCCGCTGACACCTCTCCATAAACCGTACAGTTATCCACTAAGCACAATGCTTCTCTCGTTACTTGCTCGAAACTTGTACAAGCTTTCAAGTGCAAGTCCTTCTTGAGAGTGTCGTTTCTCAATCCTTCAATAAAGAGAACAGATAGTCTGTCATCTTGTGGTCGTTCATGTACTGGACATCTCTCAATGTATTGTTTGAAGCGAAGTGAAGCTTCCTTCACTTTTTCGTGTTCTCTCTGTTTAAAAGCATATATTTGTGAGACCGTATTGTGCTTAATCCCTCGTTTTGAGAATTCCTCAGCAAACTCTCTTAGCAAATGGTCAATGTCATGGAATCCCCCTTTGTTCAGTGATTGAAACCATGTCAATACCGTACCTTCTAGAGTAAGACCAAATCCCTCGTATTGTGTATGGAAATCTGTTATCTGCTCAGCTCTTAAGACTTGCTTAACGAGTGACACATTGCATACGGATCTCCTCAACCACCATACTTCTTTGGCATACACTTGGCTACTTGAGATGGTCTCATACGTCTATGGTCTGCTACCAATCTCATTGCTCCTGTGTCTCGACTAAAGCTTTCTCTAGCATCATGGACTTCATGGGTTACCCTTGTAGGTTCCCCTGCCCTGAATCTACTACTAGGAGGTAAATGTGATGGTTCCGCTTCGAACCTTGGACCTGAAGTGGTATATGTGGGGATTGGAACTGCACTACCTCGATTCGTATCCATTGACTCTCTGGAATGTAATGATCCCATTGGTCCGGGATTCGAGTACTGAGGTTGACTGAAAGAGTCAGCAACCTGAGTTCTTTGTCCTCCTGTTGTCATTGGGTTTTGGCACTCCATTTGTTGGTGCTGGTCTTTGTGAGCTAGAAGTAACATAATACTGATGTAGTGGTCCCCCAAAGTATGTATATCCTTCTAATTCTTTCTTGCCCATTGTTGAGTATTGCCTCCCATACTTGTCGTAAGTGGCAATTTTCACTTCCGATGCCTCTGTGTAGGTAAAGACATAAAGTCTTTTTTGGTCTGTCAACTCTCTGGTGTAGGGTTCTTCACATCTATAATAGAGATCTTGCTCCCCATTATTATATTTGTATAGCCCCACATAGATGTTATCAGTGTTGATCCTTGTAGTTTCATTCTCTCTTCTTAACCTCGCATTAGGGAAGTTCATTATTGGTGCTTTCTCCTCGAGTTCTTCATCTACTTTGGCTTTGGTGCCCATCAATCCCCACTTGTCCACAATGTTAGGGTTTAGGACTACCAAGTACATGGTACCCTCGTCATCTAGATATCTATCTCCGCTATAGCTCACAGGCACTAAGTCCTTTAACTCACTAGGTCTATCTTCTATCTTTACACAATAGCGGTCCATTCCATCTTTGTAGATCTTGGCACCTTGCTCATTGTCGTACTGATATTTTATGAACAATAGGTTCATTGTGGCGGAAGGGTTTGATGATCCTGCTGCCATATTTTCTCTGTTGTTCAGGTTCAAGTGTTCCAAGTGTTCGGTGAAAATCTCGTAAGATCTCTCCGAAGAAGTATCAGAAACACTTCCTTCAAAGATCGGCTCTAATGGTTGCACCCAACTTTGGTTTACACTTCCCTCGGTTGATATGACACTTGCTTGTTCCCCTTGTTTTGGTTGGTTATTCTGGAGATTCCTGCCCGATCTCAAATTCATCAATTCCCCTAAAGGACTTTAACTTTTCCGTCTCGACAATTTGTTTTCCCAAGTTTTTGTGGTCAGAATTGATCCAAACTGATTGATACTTGGTCAATTGTTTAATCTTGTCAGTTGGACAACTTCTGTTTCATCAAGTGAGAATTTTGTTGCAGTTATGCTGAAAAAGACATTATACGTGTATGATGTCTTTTTTTCACAGATTTGGACTATTTTGGTTATGCTCACTCTCAGTAGACCCCTTATGCTTTGTCCACTCACAAAATTCAGTTTGAACTCTGTTTAAGCAAGTTATGGCTGATTTAGGCTTTTCTTGGCAATTTTCCACTTTTGACTTGTTTTGGGTCAATTGTGATCCAAATGGGATGAAACTTGAAATATAACCTCTAGACAGCTATTACAATGGATCCGTGTTGGCAAAGTATCAAAATATGTCCAAAATTAGGTCAAAGACATCATACGCGTATGATGTCGTTTTCATCAATTTGGGTCAAGACTTGATATTTATGCTTTCTACAGTGTTTGTAACAATCTTGTCAGGTCAGATATAAAAAATAAGCATTGGATGTGCTAAAAGACATTATACGCGTATAATGTCTTTTGTCCCAGATTTTGACTATTCTTGGTTTTAAGCCTTCTCCAATGTTTATAATTGAGTTTCAAGTGTTTTTGTCAGGTTTGAATGTAAAAACAAGATCTGAATCCAAAATTTCCTGTTCTTTGCGTTTCTTGGGCTCCGACTTGTCTTTTTGGGTTTCTTTGAGTGTTAATGCTCTTGTTTTAAGTTGAAAGTCTCTGTTTGGTCATTTAGACATCATACGCGTATGATGTCTAAAGTTGCAGATTTCCAATTTTTTGGCACAGAATCCTTCCTAAAGATTTCTCAAGTGCTCAGCAACTCCCAGATACACAGAAAATTTCTCTGACTTTTGTTTATTGCAAGTTTCACTACTAACTTGACGGTTTAGTGATCTAACATGCAATCAACCATATCAAGTAAATATTCCAATGATTACTAGCTCTAGATCAGGATCAAATGAAGTCCTACCTAAGCTATTCCTAATCATAAAATGGGTTTGGTAATTGTGATTTTAAAGAGATCCACTGCCCCTCACGGACTAGCAAATTCTTCTTCTATCAACAACTACTCAACACCAACAAAACAACAAACAAATCTAAGCTAAACTAAAAATACTGTCAACACGGAAGACCCAGGAATACCCCACTTCCTAGTATCTCTCGAGATCTTTGGAGTCCACCACTCCTAGATATTTCCTAACTAAAGTATACAAAGTAGTTTATACGACTCACCTCGTAGGATTAGTCTAAGGTCACCTACTTAGGGCTCTCGTCCCCGGCAACGGCGCCAAATGTTAAGGCGGTTACTCTGCTAGCGGAAGCTAAATAGCGAGAACTCAACCAACAACAGAATTTGTCAGACGAGGACGGAGCTTGACCCGGGCGCATGGAAACAACTAGGTGGGTGTCAAATCACCTACTCGACCTTCTAATGACAATGACTACTAAAGAAATCAAATCTAAGTTCTAAAATACTCAAGTGACTGAAATCCGTACTAAGAACGAATGCTATACGAAATAGGATCTAAAATCATTGAATCGATCTCAAACTCAAGGGGAAGTCTATACACTAGGTAAGAACAACACCTTAAAGACTTGAACTACAAAATCAACCTATAACCACTCCGTGTGGTAAACGCGTATGAAGACAGGCCGAAAAATACAGGTGATCGAAACTTGACCCCGATGGTACTAATGTGTAGCTCTACTCGTTGTGGTTCTATAGATATGCTGCACACTCAATTCCGACACACGAGTTGGAAGAAAACTCACACCGAAGCTCGTAGGAACTTACCACACATAGAAGCCGATAGCGTGCACTCTTGGTATCTGTACGTAGCTCTCGCCGTTGCTAACACAATGGCGGTGTCGCTTCTCCAATGGCGGCTCCGTAGCTCGCGTAGCAAGTAGATAAGACTCTCTCTCTCTCTCACTCTCTCTCTCTCTCAGACACAGTCACGGCGCTCCAAAAAAAACTCACTTTGATTAAAATGATCTCGATCCCTTAGGTTACAAAAACTTTGGCTTATATACCTTAGCCTTGGAGGTGAGAACATCTCTAACTAATTACATCAGCAAGTGAAATTACTTCGGGATTACAAGCTGGAAACTCAATTGAGTCCCGTTACTTAATGAATGGCTCAAATCAAAATTAATGTCGGAAAGACATTTATTACAATCAATGGTTACAAAATGATGAGTGTGAGCAAAAATGTGGGTGTGATCCTCTGCTGGCTCAACAGGTTGCTTCAAAACCACCAAAATTTTGAGGTGATTATTTAGTTTTTGGTCCATATTTTGTCTTTTGATCACCGCTTCAAATTTGGAGTGGAGATGGATATAAAAAATCCCACCAAAATACCTGTTTTTCTTCACAAAAAAGTCTTCAGTGGTCCCCCTTTTGTTGAATTTGCATATGGCTCCAAAGGTGAGCCCCTCCTTGCATGAGAGCATGACCTAATTGATTCTTAGGGGTTTGAACATATCCGTGGTTGTGGATTATGCAAAATATAATACATGGATAAGATGGGAAAAAACAGCATAGTATATATAAACAATTCATGGAATCTAGAATAGTGTCAGCTATATATAAATATAAAATGGAAAAAAGATATATATGAAAATATAAGGAATCAAATGAGGGGATCCTCATTTGTTTTTATTGAAGTATATTTATTTACAAGAGATAAGAAAAAATTCCTCTAGGAAATAGGAATTTAGTGAAAGGCAATGATTAATGGTGGAAAGTATTTTTGAGGTTTTTTCTTAGGAGTGGATTCACACAAAAAATAAGAGAATCTTGTGTGAAGATATTTTTATATGGAATAAAGAGTATGCAAAATGGTAAGAAAATTGTGGTAATGGTGAGTCAATATATGTAACATACTTAGGAAAATAACGCACACCTAGGTAAAAATATTTAAATAAATACCAAAATAATTATGAAAATTTCCTATTATTAGGCTCTATATACAATGAGATATTTACACACCAATGGGCCATAATATACA
The DNA here is from genome assembly GCF_014529385.1 of Adiantum capillus-veneris. Taxonomy (NCBI): domain Eukaryota; kingdom Viridiplantae; phylum Streptophyta; class Polypodiopsida; order Polypodiales; family Pteridaceae; genus Adiantum; species Adiantum capillus-veneris. The sequence continues at coordinate 75,656,616 of NC_140949.1, forward strand.
TTGGCTTTTATTTTTATTTATTTATTTGGCTCAACTAGCCTAGTGACTGGTTAGTTGAGGGTTTTAAAAAGATATGGAAAAAGTTCCCTAACTCACACACGCCTATGTACAGTGAAAGGTAAGAATAGCCACAATGTTTAGGTGATTTTGGTAGGGTGAGGTAACTCAATATGGCAATTACAGAGAGCCAAAAAACGGCTATCATTAGCCCTCCCCCATGACGATGCTATATTCATGTACCATCATAAAGGATCTTTTGCAAAGAGAGTGCTTTTGAGTCCTCTATGATATCTGTTCCCTTGACAGGATTTTCATTGTGTGGCTTCTTGTCACAGTCATGCTTCATGCAACAAAACCTACATGAGATAGTCGCTCTTTGACAGTTCTTTGGTAGATCCTTTGGTAGAAGGCGACTCAAATAGGGCTTCAGGCGATACCCGTTTACCTTCCTCGAGTGCTCTTTACCATTCAAGTCCATAAGCTGATAATAACTTGAATTGAAAGCCTTCTTGACTATGTATGGCCCTTGCCATCTAGTTTCAAACTTGGCATCAAAACGATTGTCGAGTCGATTGTCATACCTTAGCACAATCTCTCCTTCCTTGATGCCTTTGTCCTTTGAGTTTCTTATCAAGCTTCTCCTTTGCTTGTATAGCTTCCTTTTGTAGCACTCGTAAGCTGCTTCTCTTTTCCACTCAAGCTCCACTAATGTAAGGAGTTGATCCATCCATAGCTCTTGATCATCTTGTGCACCTCTGTCATGAAGCCGCTGTCGTGCTGTGACACATACATAGTGGGAACGCATGCTAGAAGATCTATCTTGTAATTTTTTAGATACATAATTATCTTTCCTATAATGTACATATGCATATTTAATTATAATAATAAGCCTTCTATCTCATCCTATTATTTTTCTCAAGGGTAACCTATTCTTACTTTACCATCAGAAAATACTATGGGAAAAGCATCAATAGCTGCGCCTCTTTAACTTGGGGAGAAAAACATTGATTCTTTATTTCTACTATCTCATTATCATCTTACATCCTAACTAGATCCTATATCTAGGGTAAACTCCAATATATATATATTCTATGTATTTTTCATATTTTTCTTATATATTTTTTTAAATAACTACTAGGAGGGAATCAAATCCTAGTGGGACACTAGGTGGCATGATTTCAAAGATACACTTATTTTAATGAATTATTGCAAGCATGATTACAAAACTTTGTCAAGGAGCAATGTCATGCTTTCATATGGCATGAGGTGTCCTTTGGAACCAATGAAATTCTAAGCAGGGGACAACTCATTTCCAACTTTTCCAATTCCTATTCACACTGGCTCCTCTCTTCTTGTGTAAACCCTTGGGGATTCCCTTCACCTATAAAAGGGGACCTTTTCTTCCTTGAAAACCACTGAAGCATTCAAGCCATTGATGAGAGAAATTCTTGAGGGAGTGAGTAGTAATGCCTAATTGTACTTAGCCATTAACATAAGCCTAAGCCTACACTTTCTCCTAGAGGAAGACTAGCCATCCTTGCATGCTACCCTTGGAAGATCAACTCTAATCAAAGAAGGGCGTGGACTTGGCGTATCAATCAAAGTTGAATTCTCCCCTCTTCTTCTCTCTCCATCAATAATGGTGCCGAAGGGTTTGTCAAGTAAGATGTGTTCTACATTGATGTTTTCTTGATTTCTTGTTGTTTTCTTTTTCATCTCTAACCCAACATATATATATATATATCTAATCTCATCTCCTTAACCAAACCTATCTCTCTCACTCTTAGTAATTCATTCTCTCTACAAATTTTAGGTTCTCCTTGCTACAGGTACATCTCTCCCCGCAGTATCCTTATTGCCTACGGGCAAGAATAGGGTTTGAAAGGGAAACTTCTCATCTCTTCACTTCTCTCATATCTACATTTCTCACATACTATCCTAGATGAACAACCCACATGATGATCATTTCTATCGCTTTAACTCTGTAGGATCTATTAGAATTAACGTATGGATTAGCCATAAAATACACTTCCAACAACGTATAGTGTTTCTCTTTGGCCCAGAAAGGCTTAATGAAATACTTCTATCACCGGATCCCATCATACTACCTCTCATAGACTATAACTTTTCTTTTGACGTAAGCGTAGTTATCTTGCTATGAACCAAGAGGATTTGTGCACACAATTAATCCCAATCAATAGACAAAATATATATATTATGGTAAGCACAAAACTGCAATTCCAAAGAACAATTCGTAGCCTATTTGGTCAGCCAAGATTGAATGCCATTAACTCATCTATTAACCCTTTCATATTACCCATGATACGATATGACCATAGCCTTGATGTTTTCATCTTCGTATTGTTTTGACACTCTCTTTTGTGTTCTTTCTTTGTGTGTGTGAGTGCAAGAGAGAAAGAGTGAGTCTTCTTTGATTGCACTTCTTTCCAAACCCTAGTCTTCATGGCATCTATGGTTTAACTCCTTCATATAGTTTTTGTTGAGTTCTCTCACAAACTCTCACAGCCATAAGCCCGGTGTTTTCCTGGCGAGACCGCAAATTTCTCAAGGGTAGACCTGTCTCTCTTAAGTGTCGAGAAATTTGCGGTCTTGCCAGGAAAGCACCGGGCTTATGGCTGTTAGAGTTTGTGAGAGAACTCAAGAAAAACTATATGAACGAGTTAAACCATAGATGCCATGAAGACTAGGGTTTGGAAAGAAGTGCAATCAAAGAAGACTCACTCTTTCTCTCTTGCACTCACACACACAAAGAAAGAACACAAAAGAGAATGTCAAAACAATACGAAAATGGGCAATACGAAAATGCGGGGAGAGATGTACCTGTAGAAAAGAGAACCTAGAATTTGCAGAGAGGATGAATTACTAAGAATGAGAGAGATAGGTTTGCTTAAGGAGATGAGATTAGATACATATATATATGTTGGATTAGAGATGAAAAAGAAAACAACAAGAAATCAAGAAAACATCAATGTAGAACACATCTTACTTGACAAACCCTTTGGCACCATTATTGATGGAGAGAGAAGAAGAGTGGATAATTCCACTTTGATTGATACACCAAGTGCAAGACCTGCTTTGATTAGAGTTTATCTTCCAAGGTTAGCTTGTTGCAAGAATGGCTAGTCTCTCTCTAGGAGAAAGTGTAGGCTTGGGCTTATGTTAATTGCTAAGTACAATTAGGCATTACTACTCACTCCCTCAAGAATTCCTCTCATCAATGGATTGAATGCTTGAGTTCCTTTTCAAGGAAGAAGAGGTCCCCTTTTATAGGTGAACGGAACCCCCAAGGGTTTACACAAGAAGAGAGGAGCCAGTGTGAATAGGAATTGGAAAAGTTGGAAATGAGTTGTCCCTGCATGATGTGGGCAGACTGGGGTCCAGTATTTTGATCATATCTCCTCAACCGTGGCTCCAAATAAAAAAGTAAAAATATGGACATAAACATGAGCTCATTAGCTACGATTTGCATTTTAAAATCATTTTCCAATTCGGATTGGAACCTAGTGTAAAAAATTCATCAAAATAGGGTCCATTTCTAGCAGCAAAAGTCTTCCCGTGGTCCCCTTAGCCTAGACTTTCATTTAATTCCAAAGGACACCTCATGCCATATGAAAGCATGACATTGATCCTTGACAAATTTTTGTAATCATGCTTGTAATAATGCATTAAAATAAGTGTATCTTTGAAATCATGCCACCTAGTGTCCCACTAGGATTTGATTCCCTCTTAGTAGGTATTTAAAAAGAAATATAAGAAAAGTATAAAAAATACATAGAATATATATATTGGAGTTTACCCTAGATATAAGATCTAGCTAGGGTGTGAGATGATAATGAGATAGTATAAATAAAGAATCAATGCTTTTTGTCCCAAGTTAAAGAGGTGGAGCTATTGAGCTTTTCCCATAGTATTTTCTGATGGTAAAGTAAGGATAGGTTACCCTTGAGAAAAATAATAGGATGAGATAGAAGGCTTATTATTATACTTAAATATGCATATGTACATTATAGGAAAGATAATTATGTATCTAAAAAGTTACAAGATAGATCTTGTAGCATGCGTTCCCACTATGTACGTGTTACAACACGACATCGTATGTTGTAAAGCATGTGCATGAAAATGCTACTTACAGCTTGTTTGAACTAGATGGTACAGAAGTAAAGATTCCCATTGCAGGAAAAACGATCAAAATGTTTAAGAGAAGAGGAGACAACGATCCAGAAGATGTTGATGAGGAAGAAGAGCAAACCATAGGTAAAGATAAAAGTGAAGATGAAGCTTTAGAATCATCCAGTGAAGAAGAAAGCAAGGAAGATGTACAAGAGGGCTGATCTTATAAAGAAATAATGTGGCACATACCGGAGAATGTGCAGGTTTAGAGGGGGTGGATGTCGTGCTGTGACACGTACATAGTGGGAACGCATGCTACAAGATCTATCTTGTAATTTTTTAGATACATAATTATCTTTCCTATAATGTACATATGCATATTTAAGTATAATAATAAGCCTTCTATCTCATCCTATTATTTTTCTCAAGGGTAACCTATTCTTACTTTACCATCAGAAAATACTATGGAAAAAGCATCAATAGCTGCGTCTCTTTAACTTGGGGCAAAAAACATTGATTCTTTATTTCTACTATCTCATTATCATCTCACACCCTAGCTAGATCCTATATCTAGGGTAAACTCCAATATATATATATTCTATGTATTTTTCATATTTTTCTTATATTTCTTTTTAAATAGCTACTAGGGGGGAATCAAATCCTAGTGGGACACTAGGTGGCATGATTTCAAAGATACACTTATTTTAATGAATTATTGCAAGCATGATTATAAAAATTTGTCAAGGAGCAATGTCATGCTTTCATATGGCATGAGGTGTCCTTTGGAACCAATGAAATTCTAAGCTAAGGGGACCACAAGAAGACTTTTACTGCCAGAAATGGACCCTATTTTGATGAATTTTTTACACAAGGTTCCAATCCGAATTGGAAAACAATTTTAAAATGAAAATCGTAGCTAATGAGCTGAATTTTTTGCCCATATTTTTAATTTTTTATTTGGAGCCATGGTTGAAGAGATATGATCAAAATACTGGACCCCAGTCTGCCCACATCATGCAGGGACAACTCATTTCCAACTTTTCCAATTCCTATTCACACCGGCTCCTCTCTTCTTGTGTAAACCCTTGGGGGTTCCCTTTACCTATAAAAGAGGACCTTTTCTTCCTTGAAAACCACTGAAGCATTCAAGCCATTGATGAGAGGAATTCTTGAGGGAGTGAGTAGTAATGCCTAATTGTACTTAGCCATTAACATAAGCCTAAGCCTACACTTTCTCCTAGAGGAAGACTAGCCATCCTTGCATGCTATCCTTGGAAGATCAACTCTAATCAAAGAAGGGCGTGGACTTGGCGTATCAATCAAAGTTGAATTTTCCCCTCTTCTTCTCTCTCCATCAATAATGGTGCCGAAGGGTTTGTCAAGTAAGATGTGTTCTACATTGATGTTTTCTTGATTTCTTGTTGTTTTCTTTTTCATCTCTAACCCAATATATATATATATATTTAATCTCATCTCCTTAACCAAACCTATCTCTCTCACTCTTAGTAATTCATCCTCTCTACAAATTTTAGGTTCTCCTTGCTACAAGTACATCTCTCCCTACAATATCCTTATTGCCTACGGGTAAGAATAGGGCTTGGGAGGGAAACTTCTCATCTCTTCACTTCTCTCATATCTACATTTCTCACATACTATCCTAGATGAACAACCCACATGATGATCATTTCTATCGCTTTCACTCTGTAGGATCTATTAGAATTAACGTATGGATTAGCCGTAAAATACACTTCCAACAACATATAGTGTTTCTCTTTGGCCCAGAAAGGCTTAATGAAATACTTCTATCACCGGATCCCATCATACTACCTCTCATAGACTATAACTTTTCTTTTGACGTAAGCGTAGTTATCTTGCTATGAACCAAGAGGATTTGTGCACACAATTAATCCCAATCACTAGACAAAATATATATATTATGGTAAGCACAAAACTACAATTCCAAAGAACAATTCGTAGCCTATTTGGTCAGCGAGGATTGAATGCCATTAACTCATCTATTAACCCTTTCATATTACCCATGATACAATATGACCATAGCCTTGATGTTTTCATCTTCGTATTGTTTTGACATTCTCTTTTGTGTTCTTTCTTTGTGTGTGTGAGTGCAAGAGAGAAAGAGTGAGTCTTCTTTGATTGCACTTCTTTCCAAACCCTAGTCTTCATGGCATCTATGGTTTAACTCCTTCATATAGTTTTGTTGAGTTCTCTCACAAACTCTCACAGCCATAAGCCCGGTGCTTTCCTAGCAAGACTGCAAATTTCTCGACACCGCATTGTTGGAATGTTGAGCTCGATAGGCTGCAAAGCCTGTTGACCATAGACCAAGTGAAATGGCGTGAACTCTGTTGCCTCCCTATATGTGGTTCGATATGCCCACAAGGCACCATCCAAGAAGTCATCCCATAACTTTGTTTTGTTTTGCACCATCTTTCTAATGATGCCTGCAATGAAACCATTAGCCGTCTCCACCAAACCTTTTGACTGTGGGTAGTATGGTGTGCTATGCCGATGTAGAATGTGAAGCTCTTCACAAACTTATGTGAGTAAACTGTTCTTGAACCCTGGACCATTATCCAAAACAATCTCTAGAGGTGTGCCAAATCTACAACAAATATTAGTGTAGACAAACCTACTCAATGTTTTCCCATTTACCCTTGCCACACTTTGAGCCTCTACCCACCTAGTCATGTAGTCTACAGCCACTAGAATGTAGAGTTTACCATTCTTTGTTCTAGGCAGAAGACCCATAGCATTAATGTCCCACTTTTCAAAGGGTCCATTTGCAAGCACTATTTGCCTCGGACCATGCACCAGCCTTTTATTTCCATTTACCTGACAATTGTGACAACTTTTACACCAATGTCGGACATCCACATGCAAGCTTGGCCAAACATATCCCGCAAGCAAAATCTTCTTCACGGTTAACTCTTGGGCAAAATGACCGCCACATGTCTCTTCATGCAAACCTTTTAGAATGGCTGGAATTTCCTCGATAATTGGTACTCTTCTGTACACTTGATCCTTCCCTCTTTGGTAGAGGAGCCTTCTAGGAAGAGATAAAAACTTGCCTTATTTATGAGTCTCCTCTTCTGAGCTTTAGTGAAATCTTGTGAAAATTCACTCTCCAAAATGTAGCCAATAATGGGAGCCAATGATTCCAACCCCTGGTATCTCAGTTGCATGACAACTGCTACCACCATGATGACCCGGACTTCTTTCTCAACACATGTAACTGCTTGTTGTGCAAGTAAATTGACATCTTCATTTTGTTTCCTAGGAATATGATATAGTTGCACTTCTTCAAACTGATTAAACAACCTACGAATGGCATGAACCTTTGTCCTGAGGCTTTCATTCTTGCATGCCCAAATGCCTAAGGTTTGCTTCACAATGAGAAGTGCATCCCCCTTTACCATGAGATGTTGTATACCTTGAATAATACACATTTTCAAATGATGAAGTAGTGTGTCATATTCTGCTTCATTGTTGCTAGTTGAACCTGGTAGATTGACCTTCTCTTTCATGACCACCTCTCCACTTTGGTTGAACAACACTAGCCCTCCCCCTGCTTTTCCTGTGACTCGTTGAAAAGCTCCATCAAAGAACAAGGTAAAAGAATTAGGAATACTTTTTGGTGGTGGCAATGGTAGAGTCTTTACTTCAGGAACCTTAATCTCCTTTTCATGCACCCTCTAAGTGAGAATCCTTGCCAATCGTGCACGCACACTATCTTCTACCTTGAAAGAGTATTGAAACTCTTGCAACTCCATAATCCACTTTGAGATCCTAGTACTAAGATTCATTTGAGATGACACCCAAGGGAACAAAATTTTTGCAGTGAGAATTACAAAAGGTTTTGGTAGCAAGTAGGATCTAAACTTTCTCACTGCAAACATGAGAGAAAGCATCATGAGTTCTGCCTCCGTGTAGCCTCTCTCCAAGGCATTCATGACCCTACTAGCAAAATAGATGGGTCGCATCCTCGTACTGTGGGGATTTTGTTGTAGCAAAACAACACCAATTGTTTCTTTCCCAACACTAGAACTAACAAAGAATGTGTATTCCCAACAAGGAGGCATGAGTGTTGGTAGCTCTGACAGAATGACTTTGATGTTACAAAAATATTCTTCAAGCTCATCAGACCAAACAAACTCGACTTGTTGTGTCAACTTTTGTAAAGGGTGAAGTAACTCTGAGGCTAAGTGAATGAAGCGTGACATATACTTTACCTTTTGAATGAATGAGATGAACTCCTTAAGACTCTTCGATGGTAACTCAATAAGAGCCTTTGACTTTGAAGGATCCACCTCGATGCCTTTGTAAGAAACTTTGTGACCATGCAAGATCACTTCATCCTCACCTATGTGGCACTTGTCGGGGTTGAGTTGACCTCCCATATCATGGATCTTCTTCAAACCTTCTTCTACCCTTTGTAGATGTAATGATTTTGAACTATAAATGCAAAAATCATCAATGAACACCCTAATTGACTTTCCAAAGAATGCTTGAAACACCATGTTCATGAAACATTGAAAAGTTGTAGGAGCATTTTTCAAGCCAAAAGGCATGACTCTAAAAGCATGACAACCCCAAGGAGTGATGAAGGTTGTTTTCAATTGGTCCTCCAATTCAATCCCTATTTGAAAGTAACCTGGGTAGCCATCACACACAGTGTACTTCTCATGACCAGCTACCTCATTCAGTATCCCATCCTGAAATGGGAGGGGAAAGTGATCTCTTTTTGTTGCCTCATTGAGCGGACGGTAATCCACACACACCCTCCACTTGCCATTCTTCTTGGGAGTGACAACAACGGGAGAGACCCACTCTGAATTCTCCACAAGATAAATGAAACCTGCTTCTAGAAGCTTTCTTATCTCCTTGAGTAGAGCCTGCTCCTTGATGACTCCTAGCCTTCGTAGCTTTTGAGCTTTAGGTTTGGCCTCTGGCTTTAGTTCATTCTTGTGTTGAACATCATCTACTCCACGCATGTCCGTGTAGTCTTTAGCAAAAAGCTTAGTAAATTTCCTTAACACACCTTTGAACTCCTCTCTTTCATCCTTTGTAAGTGTTGTAGACAACATACCTTCTAACATTCTTTCATCTTCCACATTTTGGTTCTCTTGGGAACCTACCTCCTCCAAACCTTGACAAGGGGTCTTTTGGTTGGTTGGCTTAAACCTTACCCCCATGACTTCGATGGAAGACTCCTCTTTAGTAATGCTGCCGCTACTTTCTTCTTCTGAAGTTTTATCGGTCCAATCTTCTTCCGTCTCACTTTGAGACGATTCTTCATGGGGCTCCTCTTGGCGTTGCTCCTTCATGTCAAAGACAACCTTCTTATGATTGTCATTCCTACAAATTAATTTCCTAGTCTCCCAATCCTGCAAAGCTCGCATTTTCATTAACCATGGTCTTCCAAGGATAAATGGATAGCCACTTCCCTTGGTCGACATAACATAAAAATCCACCGCCTTCTTAATGCCAAAGGCCTTCACAAAAACATTTTTACAAATGCCTACACACCTAGCCTTGCTATTGTTTGCCATCTTGACTTTGATTTCACGTGTTTCATGGATGTGCATGCCTAGTCTTTGCATGAGTCCCTCTGTCATGATGCAAATTTGTGCACCCCCATCCACTAGACCTTTCTTAACCAATCTACCTTTGATGTAACAGTCTAGCACCGGTGTAATGTCCTCATTCATTTTAGCTTGTGAAATTTTTACAATAGGCACACTCTCTTTTACCTTTCCCCTAGTGCTAATTGCCCTTGTTAAATCCCCCCTAACTTGTGGACATAATGCAAGAAATTGAGGCCATGAGATATCAGGACCCTTACCTCTCATGTCTTCCAACAAGTTGTACGGAGCCATACCATGTCCAACAGGGAAGTCTTGGAGGTTGATACGACGTCGAGTCCTCTTGGTTTCCTTGGTCTCCTTTGCCTTCTTTTCTCATCCATGGTCACTTTGTGACGTGACTCGTTCTTTCTCCTTACCTTTTCCACGGCCAGGCTTAATGCCATTTGCTTCCATGTCCACCTCATTGGAATCTGTCACCTCTACCACATGCACATTTGGATCTGGCAAAGGTGGAACTCCTTCCACTCCTCGTGGAGGTGGTCTTGCTCCATTTGGCCTTTGTAGAATCCGTGGTTGTTGACTAGTTCCTTCACTTGCATTCATCACTAGGTAATTCAAGTTAGGTCTCCCTGGCTCCCCACGGGGCCAAGGACAATTATACATTCCATGTCCAGACTCTCCGCAATTCCAACATTGCAAGACTCTCCTAGGTCGTGGATCTTGCTCTTTAGCCTTCTTTGCTTGTCCCTTTGGACCTATAGCTTGTGCAAGGTGGATTGACAAGTTGCTTAAGGATTCATTTAACTTTTCAATTACCTCCACTATTACCTCAAGAATCTCTCTAGGTGTTGATGCTTGCAATTTTCCCTTAGGTCTAGGACTCTCTATTGAAACCTCTCCCCTTAGGCACTTGAGTTTTCTATACTTCTCAATAGCGCTAGTTTCAACTGCTTCAAAGGTAGCAGGTGCACCCGCCTAAACTTTTATCTTGAGTGTGGGAAAGAGACCGGCTATGAACCTCTCCTTCTTTAGAAACTCTACACCATCATCAGGGTTAGCAACATTTCTCACCCATACAGCCCAAAGACGTAGAAACTCTTGTTTATACATGCAGTAGTCATCTAAGTCCTTTTGTTTGTGAGAAACAATGTCTTGCCATAGCTTTTGAGTGTTTTGGGGATCAAAGAAGTATCTCTTGAAATGATTCACAACTTCCATGTAATTCCCTTTAACTTCCTCAGGCAAAGAGTCAAACCAAGTGCTAGCATCTTTCCTAAGGACCACCTCAAACATTTTTACACGTTCTTGATCAGTTACTATCCTCTTCATACGGCAAGACATCTTGAAATTTGCTAAAAATAATTCTACATCCTCTCCAGGCTCTCCAAAGAAAAGAGGATATCCGGACATTTGGTGTTGAACCTCCATTGAATCAGTTTCAAAGTGACAACACGTTTTTGTTTTTTCTTTCTTAAAAAGATTTACACAATAATATTTTCTAAATTGCAATCTATTCTACAAAGAAAAAATCACATCAAATGACCTATGATAATCAATAAGAGGCAGGATGACAAGGTTTGGTAACGTGAGAATTTCTCCTACTCTTTGGGCACCAAACATGAACACCATACGTTATTGAAAATGGATTTTTCTACTAATTGCAATGTTTATTCTAATGTGTGGAGTGAAATGAAAGGGGAAAACCTCTATTCGTGGGCCATTATTCATTGTCTATGCATGACCTAATGCTTAAAACAAAAAAAAATATAGACGTCCAAACTAAGATCGTACCTAATGAGAGGCAAAATAAAAGGATTTACCTAAGATCGTACCTAATGAGAGACAAAATAAAAGGATTTACTGAAGCATTTATCTCGGCCAACCTAAGAGGACCTAAAATTCTACGAATTACACGTTGAAATTGTAACTTAGTACTAACAATTATGTGCACCTTCTACCTTGCAATGGGAATGAAAGGATCGTACAAATTCTCGTGATTCATGCAAACTACTTGACTATGCTAAAGGTTGATCCTACACAAGAATACACAAGCTCTCCTCAGTGGGGGCACCAAAATTGAGGCGGTCTGGGGCGGGCAACAAGAGAGGTGACCTCTAAACACCCCTCAAAGCTCCCGTGCTGCTCAATTGGGGCTGGGGCAACCATAAGCACAACACAACAACAAACCCATAGCCAAATCCAAACAAAATAGGGGCACCACCTACTTATGGTATGCGAACTAGGACGCAAGAGAAATTTTTTCACAACCAAGAAGATGTGCCACAAAACATACACAAGCAACCTCACAACAAGACACACACAAAATGGACCAAAGAGAGCTAGAGCAAATGGAAAAGACAGAGGAAGGGATCTTGTGTTATACCTTATTTGTGACTTGCAAAAGGAGATGGTTCGTTATGATGCTATTATAGATCTTGTACAAAACTAACTCAATGCTTAGTGAATGCTAAACATTGCCAACACACTCACAAAGTCTTAGGGTGTGGGAGACCTCTCACCACAATACCCTCTTACAATGGACACAAAATTGGCAATGAAAACACACTAAAGCACTTTCTAAAACAAGATCAAACGATGGAAACTCAAAATACACAAGTCACCTTGAATTTACCAAACCGTATCGCACAATAGAAGGACGAAGATTTGAATGTCGAATCAAGCATTTGATGCACCAAACCTCAATTTATTGATGATGGAGGACCATATACAATAGTGGTTTTGAGATTTGAACTCACACTCTCTCACTTGCAATGTGTAGCTTGAAAGCTTCTATCACACCAAAAGTGAAGCTCACAAAGTGGTTGCTACGCCTAAGTCTCTCCTCACGCATAGAGTGTTGGGGTGCTATGTGAGATATTGGAGGTTGTTTTTCAAGAAGGAGAGGGGTATATTTATAGGTTGGAGACCCCTCATTAAGATTATTGGAAATCCTAATTTACAAGCTAACAAATCAGGATTATGATTTTCCTGAATATCAAAACATTGCGGGCATTCTTTGTCTGCTTGAGTCATGGATGTGGGCTCAAAAGAGAGCATTAGTGATAGTAGATAAGGTGAAAGTAGGGTTTTAAGTAAGGAGAGAGAGAGAGAGAGAGAGATACTATGCACATTTCTTGAGGTGAGGTGTCTTTTATGGTTAGGTCAATGGCTATTTTGTGTTAGTATGTTAGTGGTTAGTATTAGTAATCACTAGAAGGTTAATGTTATATTTACAATGGGTAGAATGAGGTGGATGGTTAAAGTAAAATGATTGAATGAAGTGAGGAAATCCTTGTGATGGTGAAGCTTGAAGAAGTACTTACTTGTGTAGGTTCCCAAAATGACTATCGATCCTCTTCTTCTTCTTCTCTTCTTTATGCCACCGCCGCCAAGGTTGATTACCGCAATGAAAATGGCAATTCGGTTGACGAGATTTCTCAATTTTCAGAGGTTAAGCATGGTTTACATGCTGAATTTTATGTATATAGAGAGGGGGTAAGATGGAATTGTACTTTGGAAGTAATAGAGAGAGGCATAGAGATAGTGTATGTACATGGAAAGCTCATATGAGAGCTATGGAAGTAAGAGGGGAGGTTAATGGTGAAGAAGGTGAGAGAAACCATGGAAGGTGTAGGTTTGAGTGAGGGATTGAGAGGAATGAGTGTGTGTGTGTGTGTGTGTGTGGAAGTGTGGGAAGAGGTGAGAGAAGACTATGGGCTACTTGTGAGAAAAGTGGGCAGACTGGGGTCCACTCAAAAAGTCCTAGCTCACCGATGGTTGCTTCAAAAATCACCAAAATGTTTGAGGTGATTATTTAGTTTTTGGTCCATATTTTCTCTTTTGACCACCATTTCAAATTCGAAGTGGAGATGGATATAAAAAATCTCACCAAAATACCTATTTTTCTTCACAAAAAAGTCTTCAGTGGCCCCCCTTTTGTTGAATTTGCATATGACTGCAAAGGTGAGCCCCTACTTGCATGAGAGCATGACCTAATTGATTATTAAAGGTTTGGAAATATGCATGGTTGTGGATTATGCAAAATATAATACATGGATAAATGGGAAAAAACAACATAGTATATATAAACAATTCATGGAATCTAGAATAGTGTCACCTATATATAAATATAAAATGGAAAAAGGATATATATGAAAATATAAGGAATCAAATGAGGGGACCCTCATTTGTTTTTATTGAAGTATATATATTTACAAGAGATAAGAAAAAATATCTGTAGGAAATAGGAATTTAGTGAAAGGCAATGACTAATGGTGGAAAGTATTTTTGAGGTTTTTTCTTAGGAGTGGATTCACAAAAAAAAAAGAGAATCTTGTGCGAAGATATTTTTATATGGAATAAAGAGTATGCAAAATGGTAAGAAAATTGTTGTAATGGTGAGTCAATGTACATAACATACTTAGGAAAATAACGCACACCTAGGTAAAAATATTTAAATAATACCAAAATAATTATGAAAATTCCCTATTATTAGGCCCTATATACAATGAGATATTTACACACCAATGGGCCATAATATACTTTGGCTTTTATTTTTATTTATTTATTTGGCTCAACTAGCCTAGTGACTAGTTAGTTGAGGGTTTTAAGAAGATATAGGGAAAGTCCCCTAACTCACACACGCCTATGTATAGTGAAAGGTAAGAATAGCCACAATGTTTAAGTGATTTTGGTAGGGTGAGGTAACTCACTATGGAAATTACAAAGAGCCAAAAAACGGCTATCAATACTTTCATAGATATGTCAAAATTCCTTGACCACCAAGAAAGGTCACCCAAGTAGATGTAGTGCTCTTTGTTTAATATGATGCAAAATTTTTTCCCTATGCTATCAAAATGTTATGTGACTCTCATCCAATACACCAGGGTAACTACATGCATTGAGCACACTTAAGGAAACTGATCACAATTGGGGAGGGTCCCTACTCTTGCGTCCAACAAAAACAATTCAGGGCTTCCTTTGGTAGTCCCCTGTTGGGCATATTCTCCTATTACAGAATTCCAAGAGACTTTGTCTATCAAACAACCCTCCTTTCACATTTGGTAAAAAAATCCATAGATTCCTTGCCATAACCATGTCGGCATACCCTGCACTCAACATGTTTCAAGAGACAACATTTCGCATAGAAAGCTCATCAAGAACTTTTTGTAAGGGCACCACATTTGGCATACATATCAACCAAAACATTTCCAAGCACAACATGTTTATTGAATGTCCTTTGACAAGCAATCTCATGGTGAATTCTTCATCCATATGAAGATCTTGCATACAACCATTGGGTTTCAAGGTGCAAGCATAGGTGCTTGTATTTGAAGAAGGTGATGTCAATTGACATTTGGTTAATCCAACCCAAAGATTCCTTGCCATAGCCATGTTGATCACCTTGCATCCTCTTTGATATGTCATCCCTTGTAACCATCCTTTTTGTTGCAAGAGATGATACCAATCAAGATCAAGGACTTTATGAGGACACCACATTTGGCATACATATCAAACAAAGCACCATCAAGAATGACATGTTTCTCTAAGAACCCCTAAAAAGAAATCTCATTGTGAGTTTTCTCATCCATGCCAACATTTTGTGTAAGACCACAACCTTAAAGGTGCAAGTATATGTGATTGCATCCTTCCCTTTGCAAACAATGAAAAATAGCACTGAGCACACCACAACCATGTTGGGCATATGCTACAATAAATGTGTTCCAAGAGAAAAAAATTTGAACAAAAATCTCATCAAGAACATTTTCCTCTTTCATATGGGCACTACATTTGATATATCAACCAACCACTGCGAAGCACAACATGTTTTGTCAACAACTATCATAATAACTAATATCTAATCCTCCTAAATGATTTTCTCATGTTAAGCTGATCATTTAATATGGGGAAGTACCAGGGGAGAAAAGGCTAGTATATTGGTTAAGCTGGCAGACCGATCACAGCAGGGATCCAAAGGAGGGAAAATAAGGATCCAAAGAGGGGGTCATTTGCAAAAGAGCAAAGTGTAACAATGGGCTTCAAAGACCCTAAGGTTCAGCCCATTAAGACTTCCAAAATTCTAAGGTTCCAAAATTCAAAGGTTATGTTCAATGGTCAATCTCTAGATAAATTGGATGCTTTTGGGAAGACTCAAAAGTCTTCCCACATCCCTATCTTGGAGGGGGCGAGCCCTTTTAGTAGGGGATGAGAGAGAAACACACACACACACACTCTAGCAAACTCCCTTTACACAAGCTCCCACCGAAGGAACGAGAAAGAAGTGAGTCTCCTACCACCTCGACGGAGATGGCTTCACAAAGATGGTAGGCAAAATGCTCTCCAACAGCCCCTAAACAGAGAAGACCATTGCACACTTCTCCACACCATAATTCAAAGACGGACGACAGAAAACAAGAGACTATAAAGGCGAGAAAGAGGTCACCCTCTTCTCCATATTCTTCGTCTTCCTCCTCTTATGAAGAATGTGATGGCACAGACAAGGAAGAACAAGGGAAGAAAAAGATGAGAAAGAGGTCACCCTCTTCTCGATCCTCCTCAAATTCTTCCTCCTCTGAAGAAAGTGATGGTGCAATTTTTGACCCACCAAAAAGAAGAGTCCATAGGAAATCCTATGCTGCGTGGAGAAAAGGTCGTCCAAGCTCAAAAAGTGCAAAGAGGGAGGACAGAACATCTCTTTTCTTACCTACGATGGCACCTTTGGTGCTACGGACAAAGTCTTGGTCTTCATCCAACAATTTGATGCGACGTTTGGAGATGAGGGCTTCACGGAGTCCTCTAAGCTATGCCATGTAGCTATGCATTTTTAAAAGTCCACCAGGCAATGGTGGTCTAGCGTACGGGCAAAAGGTGAAGCTCCATGAACATGGAATGCTTTAAGAGCTTGCATCATGAAGCAGTTTTTGGCTACCGATGCCAGAGACAAAGTACTCACCGAATGGCAAAGCTTGAAGCTCTCTCCCTACGAATCTATTCACAAATATGTAGACAAGTTTTGGGACTTACATCTCAAAGTCACTGTCTTCAAAAAGATGGATTTTGGAGAGCAAAAACAACAATTTTGTGCGGGTCTAATTGAAGATATGGTGGAGCATGTCAACTCCCAAAGGCCACGCACCATATCTGCGGTCATACACCATACCATGGTGGCTTCACGAATTAATTTCCAACAAGGGGCTAAGAGAAATCTTAAGCCCACGGAGAACAAGGATCGTAATAACGAGCCCAAGGGGAAATACAATGTCCAAAAATCTCCTAAAGGCAACGCCAACAACAACAAAGCTAAGGAGAAGGGAGTTTACAAAGGAAAAAATAAACTCTCTCCTGAAGAGCTTGAGCGTTATCGTAAAGATAAGCGATGTTTCAAGTGCAGGGAGCAAGGGAATGCTTATCATGCTTGTCCCCACAAGAATACAGGAAATGAGCCTCCTAGAGCTACCTTGGTCGAAATCCAAGAAGAGGATGCTCACCACAAAGGATCTCCTCTATGCCATTCCTGGGGAAAGGTAACAGAAGATGATGCTTATATTCTCTTTGACCCTAGTTCTACTCACAATTTGATATCCAGAGAGTTGGACACCAAGCTAGGCATCCAAGCCTATGAGATGGGAGAATTCCTACTCGCCGATAGTACTTTCAAGGGGCAAGAAGCCTCAGTCACTCCCTTAATTGGGAAATTGAGGCTCCATGTCCAAAGCTATGTGGACAAAGAGGACTTCTTTATCTCTGCTCTCAAGCACGAGGATGTAATCCTAGGGCACCATGGTTTGATCGCATGGCTGCCAATGTTAAATTCCTTGAAAGGCAAATCTACTTTAGGTTCATGGAAAAAGATATGTACACAGATGCTAAGGAGTTGGGTAACACCATACCCATTGTACATACGCAAGCTTTCAATAAGTCAATAAAGAGCTCTATTTCCGTGTACATGATTTTTGTTAGAGATTCTTAATGCTTTAGCAAAAGAAATCATAAACAATCACAAGGAATTAGAGTTATCAAATTTTCTCAAGGGATTTCAAGATGTTTTTATTGATGACATCCCTTGCGCAATGATGACCATGCAATTGAACTTCTTCCAGGAAGTTCACCGCCTAATAAACCTCCTTATAGAGTATCTCAAGCTCAACAAGAGGAGATTATGCGGCAAGTGCATGAATTAGTTGAGAAGGGCATGGTGAGGCCTAGCTCATCTCCATTTTGTTCACCCATGTTATTAGTGCAAAAGAAAGACGGCACATATCGTATGTGTGTCGATTATAGAGCACTAAATAGGATCACTATCAAGAATAGGTTTCCCATTCCACGGGTAGAAGACCTATTTGATAAGCTGCAAGGGTCGACCTGCTTCAGTAGGATTGACCTAAACGTGGCTACCATCAAATAAGGATAGTTGATCAAGACATTGGTCAAGACAAAAGGCATGACAATGTATTCGTAAAGACCGCATTTCGCACTACGTGTGGTCTTTACAAATACATTGTCATGCCTTTTGGCTTGACCAATGCACCAGCCACGTTTAATCGCTTGATGGAGAAGCTATTCAGGCCTCATCAAACCTTTATTGGAGTGTTCTTTGATGATAGGATCATCTACTCTAACTCACTAGACGAATACAAGCAACACCTCCAGGTAATATTTCAAGTCTTACGAGAAAATAAACTTTATATTAATCAAAAGAAAAGGGAGTTTTTCTTACAAGAGATTCAATATTTAGGTCACATTATCTCTCAAGATGGCATCCAAGCTAGAGGTAATAAAAGGATGGCCTAATCCAAGGAATCTACATGAACTAAGGAGCGTTATAGGTAGGTGTGCATACTATAGATGCTTCATAGAAAAATTCTCACAAATTGCGGGATCATTACATGACCTAACAAAGAAAAAACGTTAGGTAGACATGGTCTACCAAGGAGAACAATGCTTTCGAGAAACTTAAAGAAAAGCTTATCTCTCAACCTGTGCTTATACTGTCGGATCTCTCAAAGCCATTTGAGGTCCAATGTGACGCTTGTGGTGATTGCCTTGGAGCTATTTTTCTCCAAGAAGAGCACGCCATAGCCTATGAAAGTCGAAGGCTCGAGCCTGTTGAGCAAGCTCTAGGCATATATGAAAAATAACTCCTCGCAGTTCTACATGCCTTAGACTCGTGGAAGCACTATTTCTTGGGGACTCCTTTCATTCTACGGATAGATCACCAAAGCCTGAAGTACTTCATGAAGCAAACCAAGCTCTCCAACAAACAAATGAGGTGGGAAAATTTTGTTTTGCAATTTCATTTTCATATTTCTCACATTGCTGGCAAGCATAATCAAGTAGCCGATGCACTCTCAAGACGCCCGAGAGTGAATGTGGTTTTCATAGCAACTCACAATGATCTATCTTCTTTGATAGACGAGTACGCTATGCATCCCAATTTTAGAGGTGTGATTTCAACCCTTGCGCTAGGGAAGAAAGAGGAACCATTTACCTTACAAGATGGTTATCTTCTGTATGGCAATAGACTATGCATTACTAGCTCACTACATGAGAAAGTAATGTATGAATCTCATGCTCCTTCTTATGCGGGGCATAGAGGGATTAAATCTACCCTAAAAGGGATAGAAACATATTTCTATTGGCCTGCCATGAAAGCAAACACACAAGAGTATGTTTCTAAATGTGTGGTATGCCAAAAGACAAAGTTTGATAGAGGGAAGCAACCTGGATTGCTTCAACCTTTGCCAATCCCACTTCATCGTGGGAGAGCATATCCATGGATTTTATCTTTGGATTGCCTAAGTCTATCCATGGGAATACGAGAATATGGAAGATAGTAGATAGGTTCAACAAACAAACTCATTTTATACCTATCAAAAAGACTATCAAAGCCCATCAAATGGAAACCCTCTTCATATCACAAATCTTCAAGTACCATGGCTTGCCAATGTCCATAGTGTCAGATAGAGATCCTAGAATGACCAGTAACTTTTGGAAGGGTCTCTTTGAGAATTTAGGGACAAGGCTAAACTTCTCTTCGGCCTATCACCCGCAAACAGATGGCCAAAGTGAAATAGCTAACCTAGCAATTTTTTATCCACTAAAAGCCTACGTAACGGAAGTAGATCAAGGTCCCAATGGGAGAAGTACTTACCCTTAGTGGAGTATGCCTACAATAATACTGTGCATACCTCCACGGGAAAAGAACCTTTCGAGGTAATTGAGGGAAGATCCAAAAGTCCCCTGGTACTTAAGGTACACAGGAAGATCTTCACTGCAGATGAGTATAGCTGAGACCTACAAGAATATTTCCAAAAGATTAACGATGCTATCTCTATCTCACAGCAAAGGCAAAAGGCTGCTCCTGATAAGCACAAAAGAGCCAAGCCTTTAAAGAAAATGATTGGGTCTTGCTTAAATTTCCCAAGGCTCGATTAAGGCACACAACTGGAAATAATCCTATGGGACACCAAAAGTACTATGCTAAATTAGCAAAAAGGTACTATCGTCCCTTCCAGATTATTAGACCAATCAATGAGATGGCCTATCAGCTCAAGTTGTCCAGTCATTGGATCATACACAATGCTTTCCATGTGAGCCTACTAAAGCCTTACAAAGGAGAGCCACCTCAAGAACCAACTATTGAAGATCGACCGGAGATCGAGGACCAAGAAGAGGTTCTACAGTCCGAGTCCATTCTCCGACATGAAGACAAGATATTGAGAGGTGGTAAGATTATACGACAGTATCTTATTAAGTTTAAGAACTATCCTTTTGAAGATGCTAGATGGATGCAAGGCATACAATTAAAGGATAATCTAAACCTTGCCAATGCTTACAATGCTTCCCTAAAGTAAGCAAATGTAAAAATGTTTAAAATGAACAAAGTTTTGTCTTATAAGACTCTCTTTTTCTTTATTGTGCACAAACATTAAGAAGTATGCATGCTTAGGATCAAGTTTGCGGAGACACTATCTTCCAAACACCAAGTAGAGCTTGTCACTCTACTATGGAAGATTGATAGGACTAATGCGTAGAAATGCTTGCGGAAGCTTAGGCTCTCAAGCGCCAAATGGATTAGTTATCCATTCTGAAATGATGTCGTAGCGTAAGATAGGATCCTCTACCCGCTAGAAAAAGGACTAATGAACAGGCTTTATCTTCTCTACCCAAGAGTCAAGGACAACTATGATTTCAAGAGAGAGGTAATGTCATAATAACTAATATCTAATCCTCCTAAATGATTTTCTCATGTTAAACTGATCATTTAATATGGAGAAGGACCAGGGGAGAAAAAGCTAGAATATTGGTTATGCTGGCAGACCGGTCACAGTAGGGATCCAAAGGGGGGGCCATCTGCAAAAGAGCAATGTGAAACAATGGGCTTCAAACACCCTAAGGTTCAACCCATTAAGACTTCCAAAATGCTAAGGTTCCAAAATTCAAAGGTTATGTTCAATGGTCAATCTCTAGGTAAATTGGATGCTTGTGGAAAGACTCAAAAGTCTTCCCACATCCCTATCTTGGTCGGAGCGAGCCCTTTTAGTAGGGGATGAGAGAGGAACATCTAGCAAGCTCCCTTTACACAAAGGGAATAGGGGACACATGTCAGCTCCCTAGGCCAGTTGCCCCCAAGGTGCATTCAAATCCTATTGGATGGCCATAGAGGTGGACCAATGAGAATTAGGCTAGAGTACATTTAGTTTAATTCATTTAAAAACACTTGATAAAAGAACCAATAGAATTAATCTCTCTAGAAGACTATTGGACAGTCTCCCAAGGGGTCCAATGAGCATTCAGCAGCCCAATGGCTTGCCTGATTCCTATTGGCCAGAAGACTAAGGGGTCCAATGAGATTTTAATTGCATTAATTAAATACCTAAATCTCTCACAAAAGGGAAAAGGGAGACATATGTCACAAGGATATCACTTATGCTACTTAATTATCATTGGCTAAGCTTTGCAGGGTCCAATAGGATGCCAGCATGAGTAAAAAGCAAGAGGGGTCGACCAAGAGAGAGAGGGGGGCTGATTTTGGCAAGTCATTATCACACACACACTCACACAATCTCATGTTTGGAGTAAAGAAGATTATCTCCTTCTCAAGCTTTAATGGAAAGCTCATCATCTACTCCAAGCTTGTGAGAAGGGAGGCCTACACCAACAACTCTTGGCTTTGTGATGCAAATCCAACCAAGAGCCAAGCTCCAATGCATGCTAATCTCCTCTACCATGCTAATTACTAAGCTATGCTAAGCTATCATGAGTGATTATGTGAGGAGACATACTTATTTCTCGTAAGAATACTCTCGATCTACTCTCATAGCCCGCTAGCTCTCGCCATTTTCAATGGTGTGTGAGGTCTTGGGTCTGAGACCGTGAGGGAATTGATGTTGTGTTTTACAAGTGTGAGCTTGGTGGTTGAAGCTTCCATCTTCATTGCTCCACCAAGTTATTGAAGGAACACAAAGTATTGTATTGTAAAATGTCTCCCTTGATGGGAGAAACCTATAATACAAAGCCTTTTGGAGGGGGGATAGGCTCCATGTAAATCCGGTCCTCAACTATTGTCAATAGCTTAATTTCTCTCTCTTTTTGAAGTATTGTTCATGCATATCTAACTAGGTGTTATGTTTGTTGTTGCTCTCTCCATCCAAGCACTCTTGCTATTCTCATTAGGAATCTATTCTAATGAAATGCTCACTATGTCTATTCTTTTTCCACTACACACAAGTTACTAGACCACTAGATAATACAACAACCCCTAACTAGAAGTCTTACTGTGAATTCTCTCACCGTGTGAAGGAAGGTCTTGCGTGTGGCCATAGGTCTTCATGGTACAAGTATACATGATTGTATCTTTTATAAAGTCATTCTCTTCATATATATATCGACATAAGCATTTCCAATCTCAATGTGTTTCTCCAATAATCGCTAAAGGCGCTAGCATTGGTTATTGAATATGGAGAAAGGTCGTCCTCAACATTTGCTTTATATAGCCCAAAGTTTTGTTTCCACAACAATGCTTGGCATATTTGGACATCAACATGGTCTAAGAGATGAGATTTTGGACAAAAATTGCATCCAAGAACTTTATGTGCTTTTGTAAGGGAGGTAAATTTGATATACATATCAACCAAAGCATTACCAAGCATAACATATTCTCCAATACCCCTTAGCTAGAAATCTCACTGTAAATTCTCTCACCCATGTGAACGTCTTGCATAAAACCACAAACCTTCCTGATGCAAGCATAAGTGATTGTAGTTGGAGAAAGACATTCTCTTTGCATTTGGATAAGTCATCCCAAAGCTTCCTTGCCACAACCATGTTGGGCATATCTTGCAATACACACTCCAAGAGAGATGACATCTCAAAGTGGATGTCCATCAAGAAACTTTTGTGATTTTGTGAACCCATTGCATTTGGCATGTACATATAGATCAAAGCATCACCAAGCATGACATCATTGTCCAATAAATGTTGATTAGAGTCTCATCTTGAATTCTCTCACCCATATGAATGACTTGAATAAGTTCATAGATCCTCGACGTACAAGCACAGGTGAATACATTTGGAGAAAGGACTTTTATTCACGTCTAGTTAACACAACCTAGAGCTTCCTTGCCACAACCATGTTGGGTGCATCCTATGATCAACATGTTTTTGCAAGAGACGAAACCTTGGAGAGGATGACATCAGGAACTAAATTCATGCTTATGGTGGGGCAACACCACATTTGGCATACATAATGACCAAAACACTGCTCAGCCAACATCTTGCATAAGGCCACAAGACATCTAAGTGCAAGCTTTTCTTTCACATCTCTAGTGAAAATAGCACATGGCTTCCTTGCCATAGCCATGCTAGGTACATCCTACAATCAACGCATTCCAAGTGATGACATATCATACAGGCAACCCATCATTTGATATACATGCTCAACAATGTACTCTTTGAATATGCATTGTTTTTAAGTAACCCACTATTGTGGAGCTGGCTGGTCATTCTCGCACGCACACAGACGATCAAGCTTCTCTTGAGTACATATTGCAAGGCTAACATATAGATCCTGTTGGCCTTGGGGATTCACCATGGAAAACTTACTGCACCACATAAGTGCATGGGAAGGGGTTTTTTGGACAAGTTACATAAGCGTATAAGTTAGGGGTTGGGCCCCAATAATTTATCTCCCAAGCTTAAGAATAAGGAAGGGGCTATCATATTTATAGGAGGGGGAGGAGTGAGAAAAGTTGAAAATGAGAGGAAGTTTTTGTGTTTCAAAATCATGGCTTCCCAAAAGAGTCTTCCCTCAAACTTGTGAATCAATAGTTACAAAGATACATGCAAGAACTAACAGTGCTTTGTATCAATTGCTTATTTTGTGATTATAGTTCATTTGTTGAGAGATGAAAGCTATAAAGAGTTTGTATAGATGCAAATTTACACGGCAAACCTAACACAACTTTATAACCATGTTTTTTGAGTAATTTAGATGGTTCAGAATTGGAAAGAAGCTAGAGTGCAGGCTAAACGGGCACATAGTTTGAAAGTCAAACTAATACACATTGACGGTACATCTAGTTATCAATAGAAGTGGTTCCTTAGTACGTTGCCAGTCACTGTGCTATACGCTCTTTGACTGGTTTTACTCAGTTAGTCATGTGAGACCTAACTTTTATATGTAAGATAGGGGTATGATAGTTTTCTGCATTTATTGTCGTATAAGCGTATAAAGGGGGTCATATTCCCTAATATGAGTCTTATATAGGGGTTTTATCAAAGTTGTTCGCTCGCAGGTGGCGTCTCGTTTTGTATATAGAGTGAATCCCCTGGGCCCGTTGGTCGTCTGTGTACAACGGACGATCATGTTGCTCTTGAGACTGCATTATATGTGATGGTTTCACATCATGCGTTTGCAAACATTTTTCTCAACCTTGTTTCTCAAAGCACTCAATTCGCAAATATTCCCAATACACAAGCCTTCTAGGTTCAAGCCTTTCTTCGCAACAATGAAAACAACACAGGCCTTCCTTGCCATAGCCATGCTGGGTATATCAATGCACTCCAAGTGATGACATTTCATGCACACAACCCTTCAAGAACTCATGCCTTCCTGACGATATCACATAATTTGTTGATATACATGTTCAACATTGTACTCTCTGAACACGCGCTTTTCTGAAGTAACCCATTATTGTGAAGCTCGTTGGTCCTCCGTGCTCGCGTGGATGATCAAGCTTCTCTTGAGCACCTATTGAATATCTAAACATGTGGAGCTCACTGGTCGTCTGTGTGCACACGAATGACCTTGAGCCGTGATGCTTTTGTAGATGTGTTTGAAAATGTTTCTCTCAAATATGTTTCTCAAAGCAAAATACCCCTCAAGTTTCAAATAATCCCAATATACCCTCCCTGGGCATCCACTAGGAAATATGTAAGATAGAATGTGCGAACATAATAAGGGATTTATAATTAGGTACATTTACAGGAAAATGTACTTACATAAAGGGTTTTTAATTGAGAAAGTGAAAATTTTCATACATAAGGGCTAGTTTTTACACAAAAATGTATACATAAGGGGTACATATAATACTTGAAAATATACAAGTAAGGAATTATTTAAATACCTCTTGTTTGCGCATGCTATATGCAATTTTTACATAGTGGACTCCCCAAGTATACCCTTCACATTTGACAAAAAATTCCCATTCAATTTCTCAAACTTACCAAAATACCTCTCATAAACCTTGCAAACATTATGGGATGATCGATTCTCTCTCAATAGATGTGCAAGAGGAGAGCTAGGCAACTATTGGTTGGCAAATGCGCTTTTCATACATGCTAGTGCCCTTCAAAGGGTGCAAGGAAGGGTTGTCACGTCTCAAATACGACTGGAATTTCATACAATCAAGTACAAGGATGCCAATTAAGAGAGATTTTGGAATGTTGAAGGCAAGGTTTTGCATTTTCTTAAAAAGATGTGACATGAATCTACTCTATGTGCGAGATCTTGTAGCAGCTTGTCTTGTGCTTCGCAACATGTGTATGTTCCATGGAGAATCTTTTAATATGGAGTGGGTGTGGGAGACAAAAGCAAAAGTAGAAAGTCACGGTGGGCGTGCGATACAGGATCGAAGAGCAAATTCTACATCCATGATGGAGCTTTGGACAACACACGAAGTTAGAATAGAGGAGGCTATGGAGCGTTCTCAAGGTGGCGATGATGGAGGTGCCCTTGACCTTGGAGTTGGCTATGAGAGGCGAGATAGATTGCAAAGGCAATGTACAGAGAGAAAGCAAGGATGAATGTCCAAGCTATTTTTGGATTTAATGCGGCTTTAGAGGAAATGGATTCATCATTATCTTCAACTTAGATCTTTGTAGCAAATGCATTCAGTTTAATAAATAATTTATGCTATGGTTTATACTATGGTTTATTGATGCACTTGGTAAATGTTGCTTCCTTTCACTCTTTGTTCCATCGCCATCCAATGTTCATAGTAGACGACGAAAGAAGATAGAGTCACTTTTTGTTCCACCCTCTATGTGAACAAATGGGTGGCGGAAGTGTGCATTCTGTAACTCTTCCACGTGCAATATAATCTTTTGGAGTGTTTCTTCCACCTCCTCAATGTGAACCCAGCCTTACTTAGAGCTTTCCAACGCTGCCAAAAATTGATGATTTCTCCCCCCCTTTGGTGAGTTGCTCACCTTCAAATCTACTGCTAGTTCTGTTAATTCCCCAAGTTCTGCAGGTGTTGGTGGATGTAGTGCTAGTGTGAGAGAAAATTATAAGAGATATTCTGCAGGTGTTGGTGAATGTAGTTCTACTGCTACAATCTTGCACTGCTCGGTCTCAAGCTGCAGATCTGCTCGATTTTCACGGAGGCCTTCCCAAGCTCTGCACTGCCTAGAGGATTTTTACGCGATTTCCTGCTTGGTTGAACTCGCTCCCAAGCCTTGCTTGAATCAAGCTCACGGATCTCCGATTCTCTCCCTTGATTACTCTCGAACTGCTAATTGACTGTCAGCTACTCGATTTTCCCTCTGTGGAGCTTCAAAGCTCTGCTTGAATCTCAACAAGATTCCTTCTTGAGCATAGGAAAGCTGCACACGCTGCCAAAGATTTCTTCCAAGCTTACAGAGTCTATTCTCTGCAGCTTTCAAGCTCTACATAGGAGTACATTTGCAGACCTTCCTCCCCTATTTCTCCAGAGATGCCAAGATACCTCTCAAGGTTCCCTTGAATCTCAAGCAAGGCTATGCACACCAATGGGGAAGCCAAGTTTCAAGATCCACCGGATCTCCTCCCGATGTGGTGATCCGCTCCGATCCGGTTTCTCCATGTCGGATCTAAGTAGCGCTCGATCCTCAAGCTCCCATGGCGCCGCCATAGCCGTCGAGCTCATCACAAGGCTGTCTGTGGCCGGATCTACCACCGTAGCTTTGATACCAGCTGAAGAGTGCAGTGTGCACGGAATGCATGTGTGCGGTGCGGTGTGGTGTGTCTGCAGGTATAAGAGAAGGAGAGAATGCAAGGTGCTGTGCGGGTGGAGCAAGTCTCAAAGTGAGCTGCCCTTTATTCTCTGTATATGTACAAGAATAATGTTAGTGTGCGATCAGACACTGGACGTTCGGCTCCGGGCAAAGGCATAGCACCTTTAACCCCAACAATAATGTGGTGCAAGCTATAATGTGATCAAAGGATGAGCACTCAAGTGAGGTGTGATACTCAAACTTGCAAACTTGTAGGGGTATAAAGTGCATTAATGAGACTCCTCACCGATGCCCCAACGATATGCCTCACATGGTAGAGAATGAGAGCTCGGCCGAACGGAAGAAATAACGTGGATCACACTCACTCAAGAAGATGGGCTCGAGCATGCAGTAATAACCAAGTGAGTGCGGTTCCCTTCGAGAAGAAGATGGTTTTGTAGTTTGGGGACACCATATGTGATGTATTGTATGTAGCGTGAACCTCCATATCTCTCCCAAGTCGTGATACACTGATGATGTACCAAAGCCAAATTAATTCCCACGTGGTAGAACTAGTGAGATCAATGGAGAGTACTAGAAACGGGCAACATATATGCTCTGATGTTTGTAGCGTAAACCTTGAGATCCCTCCCAAGCTGTGATACATTGACGACATAACAAAGTTGCATCTATAGATGATGTAGCAAAGCCACACTAAATCCCATGAGATCAACGGAGAGTAATGGAAATGGGCATCCCGATGCGGATAGGCGGATGGAGAAAAGTTGTCTGGCTTGACTTAAGACTTAAGCCCCTCATGCCCTGTGACTCGAACTTGCATTGGCTTAGCCAGAGCCTCATGGCGTAACAATGCATAGTCCGTGTGTGGCCACCTTAGTTGCTTATATTTTGAACATGCCTGTGAGAACGTAAACTTGAAAATTAAAAGTAAACTCAAACACCCTCCCTTCAATCGCATAGATTAACTAGATTAACTAGTTTTTTTGTGCCCCTTTTTTTTCTTTTGCAAAAATCACAATGGTGAGTGGATTATATTAATAGAACCAAGGCTATTACATATATGCCATGCTCTTTACGAGCCACGACCACTTCAACAGATCCTAGATTTATCGGTTGATGGGGGAGCCACCCCTTGACCATAGATGAGCTCATACATTCACTTTTGCACGTCCATTAATGCGGCCCCCAAGGTCCTATTCCACTCCTCTAAGTTCTTTTGCTTTTTAATGGCAATGATCGTTACCCTGCTTTCTTGGACTATCTTCACGAACTTAGCTACCTCTAGGGAGTTTTTGAAGATCCGACCATTCCTTGTCTTCCAAATGTGTTTAAAGTAGCAATACCTCACAATTTGTGTAGCAATGAGCAGTGCATGTCTCTTGTCTTCCCTCTCAAGAAGAGATCGTTCTTGAAAAAACCTATTTTCCAGGTCTTTTGGACCCATTTGCAGATCTTGTCTGCAAGACCACAGATTGTCAGACACTGTCTCAACAGATGAGAAAGGTCTTTACAAGCCATTTTACATTGTAAGCATCTATCTGGACCAATTCCGTCAAGGGCTCTACTAACCAACAATCTTTCTATCCCACTGAGGCTAAACTCAAAAGCCAGTTGCTCAATTTCTTTCCAACAGCCTCTCTTGTAGTCCCATAATTGGCTTATATGCCTAATACAAAGTTGTTCTTAACCTTCTTGGCATATAATCTTTTTTTTTTTTTGGGCAAAACTCAGAATGTTGAGTGGATTATATTAACCTTGGATGTGGCATTGTCATTGCGATCGCTTGTTCTTCATTGAAGACCCTCACACACACACACACACACACACACACACTAATTACAATGGGAAAGCTCTCTTGAAAAGAGAACGCAAAGTGCTGCCTTTATTGCTTAGATTTTGACTAGCAAGAACTAAACAATGTGCTCTATTTAGACCCCTATCACACCAGTGCACTCGCCCCGATATCATTTTGGTCGTGGCCATGGAAAAAGTTGTCACACTACGCTCATATTAAAAGAAAAACTGATAGGTTCCCAACCAACTAATCGTGGCCCAGTGGTCAAGCGTTGCTTTCTTCGCTGACTGTCAGAGTTCAAAACCTGTGAAATATTTTCCCGCGATATTGCTTTTGAAGGAGTACGAGCGGAAGTGTGACGCGAGAGAGTGCGCGAGAAGAAGAGCACGACGATATGGTGAACTCGCTCTACTGTAATGTGTAGAGCATAGTGAGTTCTTATTAGGTTTTTACAAAAGAATATGTGTACATACCTGGCGGCCCGCCCACTCACCTGGGCGACCACATTGGGCTTTATACCCCAACAACCTCCCACTTAAAGTCCAATGTGGTACTTTAAGTGTGAGAGAAGCTACTATACAAGCTAATATACAAGAGATGTAGAGAAGTGATGTACTACCCTACACCTAACTGCTTGGGAAAATGCGCAAAGCTCTCTGAGGGAAGTCTTTTTGTAAGTAGATCAGAAGGATTTTCTGTGGTGTGAACTTTGACAAGCTGAAGTTGCTTATCCTCGAGCATTTCCCTGATGAAATGATACTTCACATCCACATGCTTTGTCTTTGAGTGATAAACTGGATTGCGAGCCAATTGTATAGCACTTTGACTATCACAATATAACACAGGCATCTCTTCTTTGATTCCCAAATCTGTTACTAGTCGATTAAGCCAAATTGATTCTTTGCATGCCTCTGATGCTGCAACATATTCAGCCTCTGTAGTAGACTGAGTAACACAATCTTGTAATCTAGAACGCCATGATACTGCTCCACCAGCCAATGTAAAGACGTACCCTGACGTAGACCTTCGGTTCTGTAAGTCACCTGCATAATCTGAGTCTGTAAAACCCTTTACACTTAGCTCCTGACTCCCATAGCATATATGCATACTCTTTGTAGCTTTCAGGTATCTCAATATTCCTTTCACTGCCTCCCAATGTTTCTTGCCTGGGTTTGACATGTATCGACTTACTACTCCAACTGCAAATGCAATGTTTGGGCGAGTAGCAATCATTGCATACATTAAACTACCCACTGCAGACGCATATGGAATCTTATCCATTTCAGCCCGTTCTTCCTCAGACACAGGACAATCTTGTTTGCTAAGTTTCACATATGGTGGCAATGGAACACTCAATGCCTTTCCCTTCTCCATATTGAAACGTTGCAAAACCTTGTCAATATACTCTGTTTGAGATAACCAAATCAACTTCTTTGATCTGTCTCTCTCAATGCGCATACCAAGTATATGACTTGCCTCACCCATGTCCTTCATGTCAAGCGATTTTGCCATCTTTGACTTCAAAGCTAAAATTTCTTCCAAGTGCTTGCCAACAATCAACATGTCATCCACATACAAAATAAGGATCAGCCAACTGCCATCCTTAGCCTTCTTTGTATATAGACAGTGATCGAACTCACTGCGTTTGTAGCCTTGAGAAAGCATAAACTTGTGGAACTTATGGTACCATGCCCTCGGTGATTGTTTTAAGCCATAAAGACTCTTTAACAACTGGCATACCAAATCTTCCTTGCCTTTCTCAACAAACCCTTCTGGCTACTGCATGTAAATTTCCACATCTAAATCACCATGCAAGAACGCTGTCTTGACATCCATTTGGTGCAACACCAAATATAATATGGCAACCAATGCAAGAAAGCATCTCAATGTAGTCATCTTGACCACCGAAGAGAAGACTTCATCAAAGTCAATGCCTTGTTCTTGCTTAAAGCCCTTGGCAACAAGCCTTGCTTTGTACTTGGCTGACTATCATGAGCGGTGATCTTATACCTGTAAACCCATTTACAAGGTAGAGCCTTTTTGCCCTGTGGTAATTTAACTAGCTTCCATGTCTGGTTTTTATGCAGAGCTGTCATCTCTGACTGCATGGGCAATTGCCAATTCTCGGAGTCCTTCATTTGCACTGATTCCTTGTAACATGAAGGCTCATTGCAATCAGTCAACATGACATAGTTCATAGATGGAACAAACCTATCAGGAGGTCGCGTGATACGTCCAGATCTACGCACAATAGGTGGCTCAGGCTCAGCCACAACCTGTCGTTCCAATCTATCCTATCCTTGCTCCTCTTGAGCCCTGACATTTTGTCTTGCACGTGCAGGTCCATCTTCTTGGAAGACAACTCTTCTAATCTCCTCAACCCTCTCTGGTTTAGAATGATATTTGGATTCATTAAAGTGAACATCATTGCTGCAGACAACCTTTTTGGATTCGGGATCCCAAAGTCTGTACCCCATCTCACCAGAATTACCATAGCCTAGAAAGATGCACTTTCTACTCTTTGGCTCAAGTTTGTTCCTAAATTCCTTTGGAACGTGAGTATATGCCTCACAGCCAAAGACTCTGAGATGCTTGTATGAGGGCATTTTGCCTGACCATACCATCCCTGGCACTGAATCCTTCTGCAAAACCTTGCTAGGAGATCTATTTACAAGATGAACAGCTGTTGATACAGCTTCAGCCCAAAACCCATTTGGCAGTTGTGCATTAGACAACATACTTCTGACCTTCTCTTGTATGTTCCTATTCATCCTCTCAGCAACACCATTTTGAGGAGGATTGTAAGGAGCAGTAAGTTCACGTTTTATACCTTTTGACTCACAAAAGTCCTGAAAGGCCTTTGAAACATACTCTCCACCATTGTCAGTGCGTAACCATTTAAGCTTCTTGCCACTCTGATTCTCCACAAGTGTCACAAACGTTTTGAAAACACTAAACGCTTCATCCTTGTGCTTGAGAAAGTAAACCCATACTTTCCTCGAGTAATCATCTATAAATGTCATAAAGTAAGAAGCTCCCCCTAGAGATAGGTTAGGCATAGGTCCACACAAATCACTATGAACAAGTGCCAACTGTGTATCTCTTCTACTGCTTCTATGCTTATGTGGCTGCTGTGTTTGCTTACCATACAGACAATGTTCACAAAATTCAAAATCATTGAATGAAAAGCCAGGAAAATAACCAGAACGAGACAAGATTTCCATTCCCTTCTTGGACATATGTCCTAACCGGCTATGCCACAAAGAAACGTTCAGCTGCTCGGTTACATTGATTACATTTTTAGAGACATTTGATACATAAATCATGTAAAGTCCTCCAGACTTTACTCCATGTGCTACTGTCATAGAACCCTTGGATATCTTCCACATGTTCTGTCCAAAAGTGGTGACGTAGCCAGCATCATCAAGTAAACCTGTGTTGATCAAGCTCTTTGTAATTGCGGGAACATGTCTCACATTCTTCAGGGTGAAAGAAGAGCCATTCTGAAACTTCAATTGAACATCTCCAACACCTAAGATCTCACATGTCTGCCCATTGCCTAGCCGAACATGATCTTTAGTGGTCACATAAGAGGTAAACCACTCCTTGTTTGGAGACACATGAAGTGATGCCCCTGAGTCTATAATCCAGTCACTCAGTGCATTTCCATCAGATGCTGTAAGAAGAGCTGAGTCCATTGTATTCTTCAAGAAGTAGATGTCTCCTGACACTAGACTGTCATCCTCTGCAACAGTGTTCACTGAGGACTTGTTCTTCTCACCATGGTCTTCAGCTTTCTCTTTGCCTTTTTCTGCTTTCCATTCTCTGCAGTCTCTTTTCATGTGACCCTTCTTGCCACAATGGTAGCATTCTATGTCACTCTTGCCTTTAGCACTGCGGGACTTGCTACGAGACTGATTCCTCTTTCCACCTTTGTACTTTTCTTTGGTCCTTCCCCTGACAACTAAGGCTGTTCCTTTGCCTTTGTCCATTGTCTTTCTATTGGTTTCTTCAGTAAGCAGACTTCCTTCTACACCTGCTATGTTCAAACCATCTGGAGGTGCAGAATTACTCAAAGCTGTGCGAAAAGTGTCCCAACTTTCCGGCAATGTGATCAACAGGAACATAGCTCTAACAGGTTCATCAAACTTGACACCTTGAGCCGACAACTGACTATAGATTGTGTTGAATTCATTCAGATGATTGGACATAGGTGTCCCTTCTTTCATCTTCAAGTCAACAAGCTTCTTAAGCCAGTATACCTGTGAAGCTGCACTCTGCTTCTCATAAAGATCACTCAGCTTTAACCATGCTTGATAAGCCGACATCTCGTCTGCTACATTGAAGTAAACGCTTTCTGCCAAAGTCAACATAATGGTAGAAAGTGCCAATTCATCCATTTCGCTCCATTCATCTTCGTCCATATCTTCTAGTTTTATCCCCTTGAGCTTTATAGGTTTTATCTGCTTCTTTTGTACCAACACGTGCC
Organism: Adiantum capillus-veneris; assembly: GCF_014529385.1. Taxonomy (NCBI): domain Eukaryota; kingdom Viridiplantae; phylum Streptophyta; class Polypodiopsida; order Polypodiales; family Pteridaceae; genus Adiantum; species Adiantum capillus-veneris. The sequence goes on from NC_140949.1 coordinate 75,690,133, forward strand.
AAATCTGTTGCTTCCACAATGGGAAATTGGTTCCATCCAGCTTCTTGATATTGTAAAGAGCAGTGTCTTGTGATCCAGCCATAGCTACGCTTCACAGTAGTTTACTTTCCTGGGAAAAATTCGGCAGAGTTTCCCCTGTAAACTGACCTCTGAACCAATATCAACCTGTCAAATGAACCAAGAAAGCTTCAGATTCTGGATAAATTTCGGCAGAGTCTCCTTTGTAAAATGGCTCTGGTGTACTCAAAAACAGACCAAAAAATAGCTCAAAAAACACTGTCTCTTTGACACTGTAAGCTGCGGGTAAACCTGTCCTGCACTTGTACTGTCTCTCACTGTCCTTTCACTGTCCTGTAAAAATAGCTCAAAAAACACTGTCTCTCTGACACTGTAAGCTGCGGGTAAACCTGTCCTGCACTTGTACTGTCTCTCACTGTCCTGTCACTGTCCTGTAAGCATAGACTGTGACAATGCCTCAACGGCAGTAAAGCAAAGATGCAATCCCAATTGTCTAACTCACAGTCAATACATCCTAGCTGCCTATCTAAGGGTGCTCGAGGGATCGCTCCAAGACCTGTATCACCGAAAGGATCTCAACATTCGAGAATCCCCCAGTTCAATAAAACCTCACTCGACCCTCAACAAAGGCTACAGTAAATCTGACAGTACATAGACTTCCCACAAAGTCATACATCCACAAATTTCCCACTATATGCAGTAACCACTGCGACGGTTGTTTGCTGCGTGACTCACAGCCAGCAAACCCTCAACAGACATACATCATATCTGACAATACATCCCATGTGGAAGTACCTGCAATGTCAGGATGAAATCTGGAATATCAAGCAGCAAACACAAGCTACCTGATGAACTAGTGGATGTCGCCTACAGTCTGTGTGTAGATGCACCCGTGTCGTATGTGACACGCCTCCAAGAACTGTGAGTCGTCCTTCGATGTGTAGACAGCCACAAATCAACACTCTGGGAGTGTCGATATCCTCAGCACCTGCAGTCGTAGGCCGTAAACCCCAAATTTGCAGAGTCGGATCTGCACCCGCTGAGACCACGTAGTCGAAAATGGTGCGTAGAACTTTGTCGAAGCCGAACGGTGATCGAGATGACCTCTGAATGAAATTCTGACAACACTGAGCCCTTCGACCTCGCCCACGAGATTTGGGGCCGTGTCTTCGCCTGTCGAATTTCACTCCAATCTGAGTTGGTGACTCTAGCCTCCTGCAATGCTGCCCCGAGCCTCGATCTGAGCTCTGATACCAGTTGAAGGAGTACGAGCGGAAGTGCGACGCGAGAGAGAGTGCGAGAAGAAGAGCACGACAATATGGTGAACTCGCTCTACTGTAATGTGTAGAGCATAGTGAGTTCTTATTAGGTTTTTACAAAAGAATATGTGCACATACCTGGCGGCCCGCCCACTTACTTGGGCGACCACATTGGGCTTTATACCCCAACAAAAAACCGCCCCCAAAAAGCCCTCCTAGGGCGCGTGCATGCACCCCTCCTTTTGGCCGCTCTGTCTATTTTTAGACTCCCTCTTTGCATGTGATTCACCCCTTCACGGGCTTGCCTTGTCCTCCAAGATTAGCATGAACCCCTTTTCCCAAGCGGGGCACAGACGGTGCCGTCAATGCACCCCACGCTTGTCCTCAAAAATATGCGGCCCCTACAGGCGTGTGCAACCACCCCAATCGGGCCCGACACATCATCATCTCTTTGCTCACGCCACCCGTGGGTGCCACCAAGAAACACCAACCAAGCCAGCGCCACCCTATTGCGCCAAAAAACGCCTCACACCTCCTCGCACAGCCGCGAGCAGCACCGCAGACGCCACCCACTACACCTACAGGCAGATCCGCCATAGCCTGTAAGCACTCAAGAAACTTTGATAGCTTGAAAAATTGGTTGCCTTTCACCCTAGTGGCAAACTCTAACTATTTCCAACATGCTTCAAACTGCTCAAGAAAAACAAAAAAATCCTTACTTACGTCTTGGCGAACTGCTTTCAGCTTTGCACCAACCTCTGTCGGGGTGATCACTTCTTGAAACCGCTCCAAAAACTGCCTTTGCAATTCCTGCCATGAACCTCAACCATCTGTCTTCAAATCATCATACCATACCTTTGCCCGTCCGTGCATCAGCAGCAACATTGTCTGCAGCTTTTTTGCATCCGTCAACATACGCAGCGATAGCATCCATAATTCAAAATATGCTAACCAATCTTTAGGGTCTTCAACACCTGTAAATATGGGGCCAAAGCTTGGCTCCATCATCTTTGATATCTTCAAACACAACCGCCAAAAAGATTGACCATCCGCCAACTGCTTGTCGATTTTCAAACACGTGCCTTCAACCTTCAAATTAGAGCATCAGCACTCCTTAGTGGGGGCACCAGAAGATAGATGGGGGGGAAGAAGAACACACCCGGAACCCAAACAACTTGCCTCTCTATAGCCGAGGATAATCACTTCACCCCGATCCACTAGAGTTCACCTTCAAAACTCGCAGAATTGACAGCAATCCACATCGATCCGACTCATTTACTATCGTACCACAACACACACCGCTCTCTCTTTCTCTCTCACACATAGAGGCCCGGGGAGGTACACACATCTCCAACACCGACACCGGATTAACGGAACAGAGCAAAGAGAAGAAGGGGGGAAAAAGGGAGGAAATGACACCAGAAATAGATAGGATCTGCTCCAATTATGGCAAAAAACTTCATCTACACAATCATCAAACACTGCTACAACCAATCCGCCAATTCTACATCGACAAGTACGAAACACCTTGGCAATCCACAGCCTTGCCTCCATGCTGCTCTCCTTATTGAGAGCGACCAGAAAAAAAAACCCTGCAAGTCGTCTTCAACAACTTCTTTTGAAACTCCACACTCAAGCTCTGCCTCCTTCGACTCCAAAAGGCCAAGAACTCTTGTCTTGAGCAAAAAAGTCCACCTCAAGGTGCCAAAACCGGCCCCTTCTTCTTCCTCCTTGGCTCTCCCCAAGAGATCCCTCAAACTGCCCTAGCCGTCTTCCAAAAAATGAAGGAGTACGAGCGAAAGTGCGACGCGAGAGAGAGTGCAATAAGAAGAGCACGACGATATGGTGAACTCGCTCTACTGTAATGTGTAGAGCATAGTGAGTTCTTATTAGGTTTTTACAAAAGAATATGTGTACATACCTGGCGGCCCGCCCACTTACCTGGGCAACCACATTGGGCTTTATACCCCAACAACCTCCCACTTAAAGTCCAATGTGGTACTTTAAGTGTGAGAGAAGCTACTATACAAGCTGATATACAAGAGATGTAGAGAAGTGATGTACTACCCTACACCTAACTGCTTGCGAAAATGCGCAAAGCTCTCTGAGGAAAGTCCTTTTGTAAGTAGATCAACAGGATTTTCTGTGGTGTGAACTTTGACAAGCTGAAGTTGCTTATCCTCGAGCATTTCCCTGATGAAATGATACTTCACATCCACATGCTTTGTCTTTGAGTGATAAACTGGATTGCGAGCCAATTGTATAGCACTTTGACTATCACAATATAACACAGGCATCTCTTCTTTGATTCCCAAATCTGTTACTAGTCGATTAAGCCAAATTGATTCTTTGCATGCCTCTGATGCTGCAACATATTCAGCCTCTGTAGTAGACTGAGTAACACAATCTTGTAATCTAGAACGCCATGATACTGCTCCACCAGCCAATGTAAAGACATACCCTGACGTAGACCTTTGGTTGTCTAAGTCACCTGCATAATCTGAGTCTGTAAAACCCTTTACACTTAGCTCCTGACTCCCATAGCATATACGCATACTCTTTGTAGCTTTCAGGTATCTCAATATTCCTTTCACTGCCTCCCAATGTTTCTTGCCTGGGTTTGACATGTATCCACTTACTACTCCCACTGCAAATGCAATGTCTGGGCGAGTAGCAATCATTGCATACATCAAACTACCCACTGCAGACGCATATGGAATCTTATCCATTTCAGCATGTTCTTCCTCAGACACATGACAATCTTGTTTGCTAAGTTTCACATATGGTGGCAGTGGAACACTCGGTGCCTTTCCCTTCTCCATATTGAAACGTTGCAAAACCTTGTCAATATACTCTGTTTGAGATAACCAAATCAACTTCTTTGATCTGTCTCTCTCAATGCGCATACCAAGTATATGACTTGCCTCACCCATGTCTTTCATGTCAAACGATTTTGCCATCTTTGACTTCAAAGCTGAAATTTCTTCCAAGTGCTTGCCAGCAATCAACATGTCATCCACATACAAAATAAGGATCAGCCAACTGCCATCCTTAGCCTTCTTTGTATATAGACAGTGATCGAACTCACTACGTTTGTAGCCTTGAGAAATCATAAACTTGTGGAATTTATGGTACCATGCCCTCGGTGATTGTTTTAAGCCATAAAGACTCTTTAACAACTGGCATACCCAATCTTCCTTGCCTTTCTCAACAAACCCTTCTGGCTGCTGCATGTAAATTTCCACATCTAAATCACCATGCAAGAATGCTGTCTTGACATCCATTTGGTGCAACACCAAATCTAATATGGCAACCAATGCAAGAAAGCATCTCAATGTAGTCATTTTGACCACCGGAGAGAAGACTTCATCAAAGTCAATGCCTTGTTCTTGCTTAAAGCCCTTGGCAACAAGCCTTGCTTTGTACTTTGGCTGACTATCATGAGCGGTGATCTTATACCTGTAAACCCATTTACAGGGTAGAGCCTTTTTGCCCTGTGGTAATTTAACTAGCTTCCATGTCTGGTTTTTATGCAGAGCTGTCATCTCTGACTGCATGGCCAATTGCCAATTCCCGGAGTCCTTCATTTGCACTGCTTCCTTGTAACATGAAGGCTCATTGCAATCAGTCAACATGACATAGTTCATAGATGGAACAAACCTATCAGGAGGTCGCGTGACACGTCCAGATCTACGCACAATAGGTGGCTTAGGCTCAGCCACAACCTGTGGTTCCAATCTATCCTGTCCTTGCTCCTCTTGAGCCCTGCCATTTTGTCTTACACGTGCAGGTCCATCTTCTTGGAATAAAACTCTTCTAATCTCCTCAACCCTCTCTGGTTTAGAATGATATTTGGATTCATTAAAGTGAACATCATTGCTGCGGACAACCTTTCTGGATTTGGGATCCCAAAGTCTGTACCCCATCTCACCAGAATTACCATAGCCTAGAAAGATGCACTTTCTACTCTTTGGCTCAAGTTTGTTCCTAAATTCCTTTGGAACGTGAGTATATGACTCACAGCCAAAGACTCTGAGATGCTTGTATGAGGGCATTTTGCCTGACCATACCATCTCTGGCACTGAATCCTTCTGCAAAACCTTGCTAGGAGATCTATTTACAAGATGAACAGCTGTTGATACAGCTTCAGCCCAAAACCCATTTGGCAGTTGTGCATTAGACAACATACTTCTGACCTTCTCTTGTATGGTCCTATTCATCCTCTCAGCAACACCATTTTGAGGAGGATTGTAAGGAGCAGTAAGTTCACGTTTTATACCTTTTGACTCACAAAAGTCCTGAAAGGCCTTTGAAACATACTCTCCACCATTGTCAGTGCGTAAGCATTTAAGCTTCTTGCCACTCTGATTCTCCACAAGTGTCACAAACGTTTTGAAAACACTAAACGCTTCATCCTTGTGCTTGAGAAAGTAAACCCATACTTTCCTCGAGTAATCATCTATAAATTTCATAAAGTAAGAAGCTCCCCCTAGAGATAGGTTAGGCATAGGTCCACACAAATCACTATGAACAAGTGCCAACTGTGTATCTCTTCTACTGCTTCTATGCTTATGTGGCTGCTGTGTTTGCTTACCATACAGACAATGTTCACAGAATTCAAAATCATTAAATGAAAAGCCAGGCAAATAACCAGAACGAGACAAGATTTCCATTCCCTTCTTGGACATATGTCCTAACCGGCTATGCCACAAAGAAACGTTCGGCTGCTCGGTTACATTGATTACATTTTTAGAGACATTTGATACATAAATCATGTAAAGTCCTCCACACTTTACTCCATGTGCTATTGTCATAGAACCCTTGGATATCTTCCACATGTTTTGTCCAAAAGCGGTGACGTAGCCAGCATCATCAAGTAAACCTGTGCTGATCAAGCTCTTTGTAATTGCGGGAACATGTCTCACATTCTTCAGCATGAAAGAAGAGCCTCTCTGAAACTTCAATTGAACATCTCCAACACCTAAGATCTCACATGTCTGCCCATTGCCTAGCCGAACATGATCTTTAGTGGGCACATAAGAGGTAAACCACTCCTTGTTTGGAGACACATGAAGTGATGCCCCTGAGTCTATAATCCAGTCACTCAGTGCATTTCCATCAGATGCTGTAAGAAGAGCTGAGTCCATTGTATTCTTCAAGAAGTAGATGTCTCCTGACACTAGATTGTCATCCTCTGCAACAGTGTTTGTCACATTTATTTCTTGAATCTTCATTGAGGACTTGTTCTTCTCACCATGGTCTTCAGCTTTCTCTTTGCCTTTTTCTGCTTTCCATTCTCTGCAGTCTCTTTTCATGTGACCCTTCTTGCCACAATGGTAGCATTCTATGTCACTCTTGCCTTTAGCACTGCGGGACTTGCTACGAGACTGATTCCTCTTTCCACCTTTGTACTTTTCTTTGGTCCTTCCCCTGACAACTAAGGCTGTTCCTTTGCCTTTGTCCATCGTCTTTCTATTGGTTTCTTCAGTAAGCAGACTTCCTTCTACACCTGCTATGTTCAAACCATCTGGAGGTGCAAAATTACTCAAAGCTGTGCGAAAAGTGTCCCAACTTTCCGGCAATGTGATCAACAGGAACATAGCTCTAACAGGTTCATCAAACTTGACACCTTGAGCTGACAATTGACTGTAGATTGTGTTGAATTCATTCAGATGATTGGACATAGGTGTCCCTTCTTTCATCTTCAAATCAACAAGCTTTTTAAGCCAGTATACCTGTGAAGCTGCACTCTGCTTCTCATAAAGATCACTCAGCTTTAACCATGCTTGATAAGCCGACATCTGGTCTGCTACATTGAAGTAAACGCTTTCTGCCAAAGTCAGCATAATGGTAGAAAGTGCCAATTCATCCATTTCGCTCCATTCATCTTCGTCCATATCTTCTGGTTTTATCCCCTTGAGCTTTATAGGTTTTATCTGCTTCTTTTGTACCAACACGTGCCAAATCTGCTTCTTCCACAATGGGAAATTGGTTCCATCCAGCTTCTTGATATTGTAAAGAGCAGTGTCCTGTGATCCAGCCATAGCTACGCTTCACAGTAGTTTACTTTCCTGGGAAAAATTCGGCAGAGTTTCCCCTGTAAACTGACCTCTGAACCAATATCAACCTGTCAAATGAACCAAGAAAGCTTTAGATTCTGCATAAATTTTGACAGAGTCTCCTTTGTAAAATGGCTCTGGTGTACTAAAAAACAGACCAAAAAACAGCTCAAAAAACCATTGTCTCTCTAACACTGTAAGCTGTGGGTAAACCTGTCCTGCATCTTTACTGTCTCTCACTGTCCTATAAGCATAGACTGCGACAATGCCTCAACGGTAGTAAAGCAAAGATGCAATCCCAACTGTCTAACTCACAGTCAATACATCCTAGCTGCCTATCTAAGGGTGCTCGAGGGATCGCTCCAAGACCTGTATCACCGAAAGGATCTCAACATTCGAGAATCCCCTAGCTCAATAAAACCTCACTCGACCCTCAACAAAGGCTGCAGTAAATCTGACAGTACATAGACTTCCCACAAAGTCATACATCCACAAATTTCCCACTATATGTTGTAACCGTTGCGGCGGTTTTTTGCTGCGTGACTCACAGCCAGCAAACCCTCAACAGACATACATCATCTCTGACAATACATCCCATGTGGAAGTACCTGCAATGTCATGATGAAATCTGGAATATCAAGCAACAAACACAAGCTACCTGATGAACTAGTGAATGTCGCCTACAGTCTGTGTGTAGATGCGCCCGTGTCGTATGCTGTAACCGTTGCGGCGGTTTTTTGCTGCGTGACTCACAGCCAGCAAACCCTCAACAGACATACATCATCTCTGACAATACATCCCATGTGGAAGTACCTGCAATGTCAGGATGAAATCTGGAATATCAAGCAACAAACACAAGCTACTTGATGAACTAGTGAATGTCGCCTACAGTCTGTGTGTAGATGCGCACGTGTCGTATGTGACACGCCTCCAAGAACTGTGAGCCGTCCTTCGATGTGTAGGCAGCCATAAATCAACACTCTGGGAGTGCCGATATCCTTAGCACCTGTAGTCGTAGGCCGAAACCCCAAATTTGCAGAGTCGGATCTGCAGCCGCTGAGAGCAGGTAGTCGAAAATGGCCTGCGCAGAACTTTGTCGAAGCCGAACGGTAGCCGAGATGACCTCAGAATGAAATTCTGAGAACACCAAGTCCTTCGGAAGCTCCCACAAGATTTGGGGCCGTGTCTTCGCCTATCGAATCTCACTCCAATCTGAGAAGGTGACTCTGGCTACCTGCAAATGCTGCCCCGAGCCTCGATCTGAGCTCTGATACCAGTTGAAGGAGTACGAGTGGAAGTGTGACGTGAGAGAGAGTGCGAGAAGAAGAGCACTACGATATGGTGAACTCGCTCTACTGTAATGTGTAGAGCATAGTGAGTTCTTATTAGGTTTTTACAAAAGAATATGTGTACATACTTGGCGGCCCGCCCACTCACCTGGGCGACCACATTGGGCTTTATACCCCAACAGCTTTTGGCAATTGGCCACCCTTGTGAAAATGTGGGCCAGGGTGGTTTGTCAGCCTCTCCTCATCTATAAGTGACATGGGAAAGTGAAGGGATCGACCTCTGACAAGGTCACGAGGCCATCCTCGGCTGCCCACCACCTGAGCACGGCCAACGATTGCCCGCCCTAGTGTGAGGGGGCCTCAGGCTTCGCTGGACCAGCGGGAAAGCCCTCTTAAAAAGGGCGAGAAAAGTGCGCCCTTTATTGCTCATTTTTTGACAAGCAGGAACTAAGCAGCGCGCTCTATTTAGGCTCCGCTAACCTGCGCTGCGTTCAGATTGCCAGCGGGTTCTCATGTCCTCTCCCCCATTCACAGCTCCATCTATGGCACAAATAGGCTCACTCCTCAGAGAAGCTGCTTTCCTCTGCGCAGTCTGAACGGTACCTTGTTATATTCAACGTTGGCTATGGAAGCTGGCAGAAGCAACAGCTCCACGCCCATGTTGGGACCACCATGGTTGCGGTCCTTTATTTACCAGCAGTACTTCACCAAATGCGACGTCCATATTGGCCACCGGCGTGACCGGAACTATTTCTGTGTTTCTTGCGCCATCGGTCCTCTCTGCGTTTGTGGCCGGTCGCAGGAGCACGAGGGGCACCCTTTCTTGCAAGTACGCAAGGCCTCACACAATGTGGCCGTGCGAGCTGATCAAATTGAGAGATACATCAGCATTCACCACATCCAACGCTACAGCATCAATAGTTCAGAAATCGTTTACCTTGAAGAGCGGACCAACGGTACTGGTCATAGTAATGCAGGAAGCAGTAGGCATCATTTTCTCCAGCAAAGGGTTATCCATCCCTTCAGACCCCGGAGCGATGGAAGGAATGCTTGCTTGCATTGTGGCCGAGTTTTCCCTGACCCAAAGAACAATAAAGAAACGTACTACTTCTGTTCCATTGCTTGCAAGCTTCATATCGCAGAGAATTTCCTACGAGATTTGGGCGCCGAGGGTCAACAGAACCTTAACCTAAACTTGACGATCGGACCTTCAACTTCATCTGCATCAGCTCGAATTGAAAACGCTCAGGGTTATGTACTAAGATTTCGTGCAGATTCTCTTAATTCTCATCAGTCCACCATAGCTCCAACCAAACGCTCTTCGCTTGCTGTTGATCCACAGGCAGCTTCCTTAAGCAAGCACTCAAAGCTTGCTCTTGATTCTCAAGCAACCTCAATAATGGAACAGACAACTACGACCTCAAACAGGTGCTCGTCGCTAATCCCTTGTGGCCGGCTCATCTCTCAGCATGTTGCTTCGGTTTCTCCATCAATGTGTGCTCGACCATGTTGCTATTCGAATGATCCTAAATCGCCATCAACAGAGCTAGTACTAGGCAGATCGCATATCCCTTCCCCTAGTGCGTCAGAAGAAGATACTCGACCGAAGCAAAGCAGTAATAAACTTACAGACAAAGCTCCAAAATCCGAAAGGGTGCAACAATATTCTTATTCAAGGGGATCGAGCCAACCCGTAATGAACAGTGGAGACAGAGCGTCAACATCCCCATTAACATCACATGAAAGAGTTCTGAGTAATTGTTGCGATGGTGGGCGTAGAACTCCACTTGTGAATCAACTTAGGCGAGAATTACAACAAGTGTCTCCAGCACCACCACCACAACCACAAGGTTGTGCAACGGCAGAGACATTAACACAACCAGGAAACTTTCGACGTCGGCATCGAAGAAGAAAAGGATTTCCTGTCAGGAGTCCAATGTTCTGAAACTACATCATGGTAAATGGTTTTGATATTTCGTTTTGAGATTCATACATCGAAGATTGCCATAAATCGACTGCACATTTGCTTCGGACATGGTGTATCCCTTGATTATAATATGTGTTTTGAGATTAGATAGCCATAAGCTGTTGCTTATTACAAGTTGCTTCAGAAAGATCCATTAATTTAAGACTCGATGGATCCACAAACTGTAAATATTCACTATTTTGGTTTCTTGTGGACCCACATGATAAAAGAATGTTCGCAATTTTGTGGAAACTTGTTATGGCTAGGTGCCTAAGTAGTTGGCTAATGATCGAGTTTATTAGTTGTTTAATGAAGGATCCCTACCTTTATAAATAATTATGTTCACATCAGATTGTGTATTGGTATGGAGCTTCTTTGAAACAATGTGTTACTAGCATTAATTTACCTGTTTTTTCTACAAGTTGGCTTACTAGCATTAATTGACTCTCTTTCTGTAAGTTAATTTGATTCAACTTGCACATTGTTTGCAAGCCAGATTTGCCTTATGTAAGTGTGCCAATGAAATTAAATCAAAGACTTTAGAAGTGAGGAAAGCTGCCAACAGGATCGTAACCTAGTGGTTGAGATGGATGTGTGGGTGCATGATCAAGACCCACAAGGGCATCTATCAAATTTCAATTGTACCTCATTATGAAAAAAGAAGCTCATTATCTAACCCTACCTCCTAGTGCTGCAAAGCCATCCTCTTCTCTCATGTCATCATTATTATCACAAGTGTGTGAACCGTTCTCCGAGCGGGTACAAAAGCAATGTAAGAAGAACATTGATCAGTCCCCCCTCTCTTATACATGTGTACTCACCAACTTTTTGCATAATGTCACATGCCTTCAAGATGCAAGATCATTGTATCTCAAGAGAACCCTGCTCACTCAGCATTTGTTCAAAACATAACAATGTTGGCCGTACCCTATTGGGTGTATCCTCCAATCAGAGTACTCAAAGAGACCACATTCCTGAGCATGCCTTCAATGTGCCAGCATAGATGATTGTATCTGTAGAAAAATCCACTCATTGCATTTGATGAGAGCAGCCCCATCACTGCAGGCTTGGGTGGCCCTATCCTTACTCTCCTCGATGCATAAACATTGGCCAAAAGCAATGTCAAGCGTGACAGTTTTCTTCCAAGAGCCCCTCTCTAAAAATACCATCATGGACTTGTTTGCCCATGTCGTGTGCTGTCAAGTCACAAGTATAGGTGATTGCATTGGTGGAGAAACTATCACTTTGCATTGGATCAAAGCTATCCCAAGCATTGCACTTTTTGCAAAGAGGTGTCCCTGATTGACAAATCTATTGTAAGTGTGTGTGATCATTTCAGGCTTTTTCCATGATGCCAAATACATTCAATAGGTAAGCAAAGGAGATTGCATCTGTACTTTGTAGAATACCTCAATCCAAACTCTTTGAAAATACCCCCATGTTTTCTTGGCGTTCCCCTATTTGGGCTTGAGTAGTTTATCATGCCGAGTCCCTGAATCAAAGTTGTCTACATAAATGTGGTACGCCATATCCAATCAAGTGTATTTGGGAGATTGAATTTTCCTATTTCGTGGATTCGGGGAAATCATGGTTCATCTCATCCTCCCGGAGGCAAATAGCTACGTAGTAGCTCATTCTACGATTGCTAATCAACTGTTGGGGAACCAGTCTTTGCCATTTCGTTTTCGGGATATTCTTCAAAATTTTCCAATAGAAGATTGTTGGGTACAATCTGCGTAGAAAAAGCCTTGCCCGCAGAATCGAGCAAGGCACCTTATGGGGCAGTGCAATCAACAAAGATTGCTGCTAACTTTTACAGGTTTACTGCATCGCTTGGAAGCAAGGCTCTGCGTATCTTCCACTCAATGAACTCCAAGGGATGACTTTCTCAAACAAGCATATTTTGTGCTTCAGTGAACAGAACACAAATTGTATACATGTCGATCAAAGCAATATATACCACAACGTAAAGCTCTGGATGAACAATGTCTGCCCATGTCAACGATTTGCATCATGCCAGATACCCTAAAAAATGCAAGCATAGGGAATTGTTTCGCAAGTGAGAAACCCTCATTCCAATTTTACTTGAAACTGCCTGGTCCTTGGCCTTGTTCAGCCTACTGTACTATCTATCCATTTCCAAGAGATGACAATGCCGCCATAAAGATTGCTTGCTCAACTAAATTCTCCAATTCTTTCAAATGCAACGAGTTCAAAATGCAAGCATAGGTGATTCGTAGTGCAACTTTCCATCTAGAAAGGCCTCGGCTAGCGTCCAATGAAAACAACCCAAAGCCCTTTGTCCTTACCATTCTTGTCTTGGGCATATCCTGCAATCAGCACATCCCAAGAGACCGCAACCAGACATTCGAGCATAGGTGATTGTATCTGAAGAGAAGCCCTCTCTTCTCGACCAATGGAAACAGCCAATTGCTTCCTCATCCTTCCCTTTCTCCACATATCTTGCAATAAAATGCATTTCAAGAGATTGCAATCCGGATTTAAACATTTTACAGGTGATCTCATTTGGAGAGAAACCCTTTGGATTCACTGAAAATAACCCAGACAATTCAGTCCTTTTTAGTCCTGCCCATGTTGGTGGGCAAACCTTGCAATCAATGCATTCTTGATCCCAGACATGCAGTACAACAAAAACCTGTATATCTTGAAAACGATGCAATCTGGGGAACCACATCCCACACACAAAGCACATCAAAAACCTTTACCACATGCCGTCAAGGCGCCAAGCGTGCTATTGCATTTGGAGAAGGTCCTCACTATGCATCTAAAGAAGGCCCTCAGTGTGTGTCTTCTTGTATCCTTCTGTCTTGGCACAAATCCAAGCAATATATACCAGAACGTATAAGAGCTCTGGACGAACAATCTGGCAAACTACCTGTTCCAATGTGACAGCTGGGGCCTAATTAGTGGAAAGTTTGCCAGATGGAGGCCATGCGTTCTCTTTCCAATTGATGTCTTCTCTCTTTTTGTTTCTCTCTCCGACGTCTGTCTCGCAGTGCAGAACGACACTCGCTAGGCAAGGGACAAGGAGAGCAACTAGCATTCCTTCCCTCTCTAGTGTGTAAGCTGGTATCCCTAGCGCCTAGCGATGGCGTGATAAGCTATCAGTGCCGCCGCCTACCCCCTGTCTCTTCCGTGAGATGGCCATCTCACCACAGCTAGCCCCCGACGCCAGGTCTCCCAATATCTGGGCCTCGGGCGAGCTTCCCCACTCCCTGGTCCATAAGAACTGCGCCGAACCCCACGTCGGGGGTATCAGCACCCTCACCCCCGAATTTATTTCGCACCATAACCTGGCAGTGCTCCGTAACGGAGGCGAGTTTCCCCTCCCCCCTCTCAGCGCGAGAAGACTTGAAGCGACGAGGCACGATGCTGGCTGCTTCACCCAGACGCCTCCTACCCCCTCAACAAACAGGGTTTCATCCTCCGACTTCTGAGGGCTTGTGACGCCCCAGTTTCTGGGCGCGTCGGGGAGGGGGCCCGGCGGGGATTCATACCCGCACGCGGCCGAGGGGACCTCTGTCTTCAAGGGGCCCGGCGGGGATTTATACCCGCGCGCGGCCGAGGGACAAGGTGTTGCTTCAAGGGGTCCTGGCGCGGACGGCACCGGCTCAGGAGGGCCCGGCTCGGGTCAAGTTGCCTTCTCGGGGGCCCGGCTCGGGCGTGGTTGGGTTCCATGGGTCGACGGCCGTTTGCGTTTCGCGGGTCTTCGCGGGTCTTGCGTTTCGGGTCCCTAGCCCCACGTAGCCTCAGGCTCCGCCGCACCGCCGACGGGTCATAGCGTGCCCCGGGGAACCTTGCGTGGAGTCCCCACGGTGCGCGAGTGCGTGGAGTGAGGCTACAGTGTCTAGGTGGGGGGTCCCCTCCCGTGGCCGGTCTTCGGGAGGCTCATACCCCCTTATATACACCCCCGTTTGAAGAGAGTTCGACGACCGCGTCGAACGTGGGAAAAGAGTGCTCGGCTATGCATGAGGCCGTGGGGACAAAGGGGTGCATAGAAGTGCAAGTGATCAAAAAAACTGTTCCCAAATGCAAGTAAGTAGGCATGCTTTGTTTTTGTCATTTTTGAAAATGAGTGTGTGAGTATTTTTGGGGTTTTGGCAGAAGGCTGAAAAGATATGCTTTGAACACCCAAGTAGAATTCCCCGTACTTGAGCGTTCCCCGAATAGGTAACCCGATGTGCGCGGAGCCACCTGCTGCATTGGTCCGCGCGGAGGCTTCTTGAAAGCCGAATCTGAAAGAGCGTTCCGTCGCAATGCAGCACTTGCGAGTTGGTCCCTGTTTGGACGTCGTTTGGATCTTTAGCTCAGCATGGGCCACAAAACGTGGCCGGGGCGCGACGAACACCGTTGGCTTGGTTCGTCGCGTTTTTGGTCTTTCTCTGTTTTTGTCTTAAAGAGCCCTGTCTGGCTCGTATCTGCCTTTTCTTCATGTGGAGAGCCCTGTCTGGCTCACCTCTTTGCTTTTTGTGTTTGGAGGTGCCCGACTCGGATCGGGGCCGGCGCGGGTCACGGGTGACGGCCCGTTGTTTGGACGCGTCACGAAGAGCCCTGTCTGGCTCGCATCGTTCCTTTTCCTCATGGAGGTGCCCGGCTCGGATCGGGGCCGGCGCGGGTCACGAGTGACGGCCCGGTGTTCAGGGAACGCGTCACGGGGCGGAGGGCGTGTGGTTGCTTTCTGGAGCTCTCTTCACCAGGATTTTGACGACCCGGGCCATTGCGGTTGGAGTCGTCGTGAGTATCGTGCGCGTCGGGCACGTCGGTCTTCGGCTCGTTTCCAGGAGCTCGTTCTGGAGCTCTGATACCAAGTGTGACGCCCCAGTTTCTGGGCGCGTCGGGGAGGGGGCCCGGCGGGGATTCATACCCGCACGCGGCCGAGGGGACTTCTGTCTTCAAGGGGCCCGGCGGGGATTTATACCCGCGCGCGGCCGAGGGACAAGGTGTTGCTTCAAGGGGTCCTGGCGCGGACGGCACCGGCTCAGGAGGGCCCGGCTCGGACGGGACCGGCTCGGGTCAAGTTGCCTTCTCGGGGGCCCGGCTCGGGCGTGGTTGGGTTCCATGGGTCGACGGCCGTTTGCGTTTCGCGGGTCTTCGCGGGTCTTGCGTTTCGGGTCCCTAGCCCCACGTAGCCTCAGGCTCCGCCGCACCGCCGACGGGTCATAGCGTGCCCCGGGGAACCTTGCGTGGAGTCCCCACGGTGCGCGAGTGCGTGGAGTGAGGCTACAGTGTCTAGGTGGGGGGTCCCCTCCCGTGGCCGGTCTTCGGGAGGCTCATACCCCCTTATAGGGCTTTATCCCTGCAACCGCCCATGCAGCTCCCCCAAACCCTCACCAAGGAGGAAGCGGAAGCTTTGCTCCTGGAAGCTTCGGTCAAGCTGCAATCGGTAAGCCTCTTGTCATTCTCCCTGCTGCTCAGGTTCGCAAGACTCAAACAGACCTAGAAAACAGAGCCCTGATTGGGATGTTAGCAGGCCCAGCTCGTCCCCCTGTGGAAGTGCTAAGAGGCTGGATTAGAAATCATTGGGCCCCCCTAGGAGCCGAGGTCGAGACTATCCAGGCTCTCCCAAAAAACCAGTATGTTTTCTTGTTCAGGAACGCCGATATGGCTTTCAAAGTCTTGAGTGTTGGCCAGTGGTTATTAAGAACCTCTCCCCTGTGTCTGTTTAAATGGCATAAAAGATTACAACGCAGAAAGGGACGCCCTCACGAAGTACCCGGTATGGGTGGAGTTCTCAAACCTACCCTTGCACTTTCACAACCACATCAGAGTCATAGGGGACCATCTAGGGAAAGTTCTAGGCGGTAGACCCTGGGGGGAGTACATCCCTGCATAGCACCCTCAGGCCTTGATAGAGATGGATACCTCTGTCGACCTCCCACAAGAGATGATTGCGGCCCTTGATGATGGGGAATTTTTTGTCCAACCGCTGGTTTATAAGTATCTTCCCAATGCTTGTTTTCACTGCGGGGCTAAAGGCCACTTTGTCAGAGAATGCTTGTCCAAGAATCCCCAGAACCCTCCAAATCATTCCACCCCTGCTGAAAAAGAGAGCACGATCAACAAAACGGAACCATCTAGGACAAACCCGCAGTCGCAAAAAACAGGAGCTCCCTCTGCAGAGAAACAGGCCAATACTTGGGCTAAATCCAGAGCCCCCAACAGATACACAATAATGGCATCCCTTCCTGAATGGGAAGAATCGGATGTGGCTGATTCGTTATGCAAGGATTCAAGGGAGGACGATGACGCAATTTCCCGACTCGAATCCCAAGTCAACAAAGTCGATGGTGAAGCCTCCATCGATCTCAACAAAACCTCTCCCATCCCTCCGAACAAGGAAAGTCAGGCACCCAAAGCTAAGGGAAGCATGGAAAATGGTCCTGCACCTATGGAAGTCCAAAAGGATAACAAGAGGGCTCTCAACTCGGCGTCCCAGGCCTCCCTGCAAACTCAGAATAAGAGCCGCAAGGACAGAAGAAACTCTAGATGAAGATCCTCTCATGGAATATCAAAGGGTTATCCGACCCTATCAAGGCCAACAAAATTAAATCTTGGATAGCCAACTACCTTGTAGAGGTGATTGGTCTGTAGGAAATTAAGACCACTAGTCTTGAGCTTACCCAAAGGCTGAGTACCATCTCAAAAGAACTCTTGTGGACCCACCCTTCCCACTCAAAGGGCTCGGGTGGCACCGCCCTGGAAATCCTTCGCAGCTGGAAAATCAACCCCAGCCTTTCCTCGATAGGGGAATACTGGGTATCCTTGTCGATAGAAAACCCCCTCCAATGCACTCTAGTCTCTGTCTATGCAGGCGGCTCTTCCAGAGAAAGAACTGCTCTTTGGAGGAACTTGAACGGCTTACAAGGCCAAGTCATTCTGTTTGGTGACTTCAATATGGCCGAAGACCTGGAGGACAGATTCCAACAAAAAGGGCAAACTATGGTGGCCTCTGAACGAAGGGAATGGGACCTCCTCAAGCACAAGTTGGATCTTTGGGACGCGGGGACTCCAGGGGAGTTCACATGGCAAACTTACTCGAAAGGAGCAAATGCTAGGAAAGCTCGTTTGGATAGATGCCTCATCAACGTCCCTCTGCCTAGAAGCTTCAACCGAATTAAAGCTAAGCCTAGGCTCACGTCCTGTGCGTCTGATCACTACCCTCTTGTCATCACTATTGATGACAAGTGCAACAAAATCCGTAATCACTGGTTTCACACTGATCCCTCCCTATTCCAACTGGAAGAAGTTCGTGACAGCGTCAAGGCCATATGGGTGCAAGAATTTTCTAAGGCTTGACCCCATCGAAAGCATGGGTAGAAGCCATCGGCAAAACCCAACGCTCCCTCATCGAGTATAGGAAACTGGTCTCCAAGATCCGAAGGAAAAGAAAAGACGGCATCTACAATGCCCTAATCAATTTGGAAGCAACTAACTTGCTAGACAGAGAGACCCAGGACAAAATTGCAACCTTAAGGCAGCAGCTAAGGGTTGAAGAAGGCCTCACCATCAAGCACACGTCTGACTTTTTCAGAGTTTGGTGGTCGGGTAAAATCGACAAACCGACTAAAGAGATGTTCAAACTCCTCAGGAAAAATAATCAAAAGGAGAACATCCCCTGGCTCCTGGGACCCAATGGGAAAGCATCCTCGGAGGCTGAAAACCTGGAAATCGTGAAAGATTATTTCTCCAATATGCTCAGTCCTCCAGAGGCTATGACCGAAGGCATGACCAAAGGCAAATCTGAAGCCAGGCTAAAGATAAAGAACTGCAGTAAAAAGATCATCCCTCCCCTTATTGCATCTCAGTTGGACTCAGACCTCTCGGTTTGGGAAATTAAACGAGCCATTGACTCGCTCAAGATCAAGAAAATGCTAGGGTTGGATGGCCTACCTGCAGAATTCTATCAAGTCTTCAAAGACACTTTGGCTCCAATGTTGTTTCTTGTCTGGGAAGAATCCTTGTCTCATGGAGCTCTGCCGATACAGATTAATACTGGGGTTATCAAATTGCTCCACAAAAAAGGGCCCAAGGAAGACATCACAAACTGGAGGCCACTAACCATGCTCAACGTGGCATACAAAATCTTTGCCAAAGCAGTCGCCATCAGGCTAACTCCAGCCCTTGCCGAATGGATCTCATCTGAGCAAAAGGGTTTCATTAAAGGCAGAAGAATCATGGAAGTAGTCATCGCAATGTGGGAAGGCATAGAGCACGCTGAAGAGTCTGAACAAGACTACATTTTTGTCAAAGTCGATTTGGACAAAGCATACGATCGGCTGGAGTGGTCTTTGCTCATCGAATGCTTACAGATGATGGGTCTTGGCCCCAAGATGGTCAGGTTCGTCCTCACCCTACTGGGCAATGCTAAAGCTAGAATCTCCATTAACAACTCTCTCTCTGATCCCTTTCCCTTAAGTCGATCGGTTAGACAGGGCTGCCCTCTGGCCCCTCTCCTATTTTCCGCGGCACAGTAGACTCGCTCAATTGGTTAATCAAAAGGAAAATGACTGAAGGGAGTATCAAAGGCATCGCTCTCCCCAATGGCAGACAACAGTGCTTAGTGCAGTTTGCAGATGACACCAATGGCTTCCTTCAAATGACGAGTAGTCCCTGCGGGAATTCTGGAGCTGCTTGAATATTTTTTGCACGGCCTCGGGCTCCAAGATCAACCATTCCAAAACAGGCATCAGAGCCTCGCTCTCCCCTCTCCCTAGGTGGATTCTCGAACAAGGCTGCTCCATCCTAAAGGATGGAGTAATCTTTAGACTCCTCAGCATACCTTTTGGATTCAAGGTCACCATGAAACAAAGGTGGGAATGGGTCCTAGAGAAATTTGCTTGCAAAATGAATCGATGGTTGGGCTTTCAAGCAAACCTTGCAGGCAGAGCCCTAGTGATTGAACACTACATCACTAGCTACGTGCTTTATTTTCTCTCCTGTTGGAGACCCCCAGATGAACATCTCAAGGAAATTATCAAGATATGCAGAAACTTTCTCTGGACAGGGGACCCTCTCAAGAAAGGAGTAGCAAAAGTGAAATGGGAAGTATGCTGCCTCCCCAAAGATCAAGGTGGACTAGGGCTCACCAACATCATTGGTTGGGCCGACAAAATAGCAGCAAAACTAGTTCTAAGAGCACTTGACCAGCCAGAAGAGGAATGGGCTTCTCTACTATTTCGTCATTTAGATACGTTTCAACTCAAAGGGATCATAGGAGTTACCAACCTGCCATGGTGCACCCTCTTTTTTGGCCCGTTGGAGGTGATTCCTAAAGGGTCCGACCTTCTAATTCTCTCTGGAAGGCCTGAAATAAGTACAGAAAGAGCCTGAGAGTCAACTGGGAGTCTAAATACAGTACTGGAATCAGGTCTCAGGAATCAATTTGGTGGTCTCTTCCCCCTTTCCCCCCACTCACCATAGCCCACACTAGGACTGCTAGACGAATCCATAACAAAGGCATTTGCTCCTGGAAAGACCTCTGGTCCTCTGAAGACTCAAGATGGCTCACCCACTCAGAACTTCTTCTTTCTCATCAATTCCTACTGTGGGAACTTATGCTTATTGACTCAAGAAAAGCTCTTTTCCCGAAAGATATGGAGTGGTCTCTCTCAACCGCCTTCGACCTGTCCCCAAAAGCTTTCTACTGGGTCAATGGGAGCGCTCTCCACCACCTCCCCAACCTCCCTCCCTGTCTGCAGACTACGGTTCACTCAACCCTCAACAAGAAATGGAAGGTAAACTACTCTCAGAAACAATGGAACTTCAAATTCCAGAATATCTGGAACCAGGAAATCTCAGCCAAGCACTCGGTCCTTCTCTGGCTTATCCTTCACAAAGCAGTATGGACGGGGAGCCGATTCAAGGCGACTGGGTTGGGCCAAGGGATCTGCAAAAGATGTTCACAAGCTGAGGAAAACATCCCCCACCTCTTCCTCAGTTGCCCTGCTAACCTCAACATTATGTATCCCCTATGCAAGGCCCTGGGCTCCTCCCCCAACTGGAAGCAACTACTTCTGGGGGATTCGGTCTCTCTTTTTTTCAATTATATGGAACAAAATAAGAGCTGACTTTTTCTGTTAATTTGGCTTGAAAGAAACGACAGCATATTTAACAATGCTTACTAGACGAAAAGTCTGAGGATACGGTTTGCTCATTTCTCTTTGCAGGTGAACTTGGACCAGTGCAGAATATATGAAGCTAATCGTAAGGTGCTCAACAACTGCATGGGTTACTACAACAATGCGAATATCAACAAGCAGTAGGAAGTCCTGTTAGATGGCTCCTATACACACCTCCAGAGGATGATTGACGATTGCAAGGTTGAAGAAGAGAAACTACGAAGGCAGCACTTTAATGGGCTAAGACTCATTGCTCACTTACAGGAAGTTCTTAGTGCTTTACCCAATGGAAATGACTGGTGATTGGTTCAAGCCTTGTAATTTTGATGTTGGTTTTGTGCAAATAGACCTACCCTCCCTATCTGTCATCTCAGCCTTTTGTAATCATCGGATTGAAGTTGACTCTTATAATCTCCACCAATACTATGTAACAATGGTTCTTATCTAATATATTCCCAAAGCGTTTATGGGAAAAAAAAGACAAGGACCAAGATATTGATTATGCGCAGAGCCGATGATTGTGATGGCCCAAATTTGGATTCTTTTGCCTGTTCAGAGAGGGAAGGAAGAGGGTGGCAATGCGAGGGCTGCTCGGTTTTTAGACATAATGATGGTGACCCGAAGGCGGGGGTTCTTTTGCCTTGAAATCCTCAGGAGTTAGAGTCGGGTCGCGCCCAAGGTTAGGAAGATTAAGGGGGGCGAGGGAGACATCGGGTCGCACCAGAGTTGCAGATGTATTGTTGCAAGAATGTAGGTGAAAAGGCAATCATCTTCGTGAACTTCCATTGGCCAGGGACTACAGAAAAAAAAGCTACGCTCTTCCCCTCCCGAATTATAGCGTAATCCCTTCATTTTTGAAGGGATTAGTGGCGCAATAGCAGAGCTACGAGAAAGCAGCAAACATGCCCAATATGGGAGATTCCTGCTTCCAATACCACACAGCGCGACCCGGCTCTTATGAGGATGAGGGGGGTGCATAGAGCAAGTGGGCAAGGGGGTTGGATTGTCGCGCGATGGTGGCTGGAGCGTGGAGCAGGTGGCCAACCTCAGGACTAAATGACATGGAGCATTTAAGAGGGGGAAGTGAGGGGATCAATGGATGGGAAGCTCGCGTGCAGCCGTTGAGGCGATGCCCGCCATAGATTCCTTATTAAAACTAAACCCGGCCTAGAACTAAACTCGGACAGGGGGCCTGTCCGGGTTTAGTTCTAGGCGAATCCAGGTTTATCATTTATAACACCATGTAAAATGGCATTGTTTTCACATGTGAGCGGGCGGGCGACATAGTTAGCTCAAGCCTCAAAAGGAATTGGGGTGTGAGGTCGTTGGTTCCAATCCGGTCTCCTCACGTGCGTCGCCATTTTTTTGGGGGGCTTACCCACCTCGAGATGCCCGCCACCCTTCTGCGGCGTTGATCCCCTTACCCACCCCCACGTGCGCGGCTGTGTCACTCAGTGTTGTGGTAAGGAGACCGGATTGGAACCCACGACCTCACACCCCAACGCCTTTTGAGACTTGAGCTAACCACGTCGGCCGTCTGGGCACATGTGAAAACAATGCCCTTTTACATGGTGTTATAAATGATAAACCTGGATTCGCCTAGAACTAAACCCGGACAGGCCCCCTGCCCGGGTTTAGTTCTATGACGGGTTTAGTTTTAATAAGGAATCTACGGCGGGCATCGCCTCGACGGCTGCGCGCGAGCTTCCCATCCATTGATCCCCTCACCCCCCCTCTTAAATGTTCCGTGTCATTTAGTCCCGAGGACCCCACGTGCGTGACCGTGTCACTTAGTGTCATGGGGGGGGCTTCGCTTTTTCCTTACAATTGAAGATTCCAAAGGAATCTACTTGACTAATTAATGGCTTTCTTTGAGAATGGACCCAGTATGTCGAGTATGTCGGACCCATTTCAGAAAACAATCTATTTGTGGGAATCTACCATAGATTTTGTTTTTTATTGACGAGGGAAAAGAAGTAGATAGGCAGCGTGCGCACCCGTTTTGTTGGGGGGGGGGGGGGGGGGGGGGGGGGGGGGGTGATGAGGAGCAACCGAAAGTCCCCGTTTGTCGACAACGAGAGCAAGATGATGGCTTGCAAGTTGGGGGGGGAGGGGGACATTCTAAAAATAAATAAAAGGCAAGGTCAGTAAGACGAGCATTTGGATGAGGTAAATAGCGCAGAGGACTTCCTTCTCATGCATTTGAGTTCGACTCGGGTTGTGTCTGAGGGTTTTGCTGCCTGGTGCGTTGCTACAAGTAGATGCAGGATAGGATCTTGGAAGATTCTATCCAATAAAATATGCAAGTTAACAATAGGTGATGTGCAGGATGATTCGTATAATATATCTCACACACTTTTTGTACTCAGAGCGCTCATGATGGTGCTAAGCAGCTCTGGCATTTGCGACGAAATTGTGCAGCTTGAGTCTCTTGAAGAGGACAAAGGTACTTTCTCTGTAAGTGATGTGCAGGATGATTCGTATAATATATCTCACACGCTTTTCGTACTCAGAGTACTCATGATGGTGCTAAGCAGCTCTGGCATTTGCAACGAAATTGTGCAGCTTGAGTCTCTCGAAGAGGACAAAGGTACTTTCTCTCTCTGACATGCACGCACATGCAATGTCCATGTTGTTGTTTAATAGCATCTCTCTCTCTCTCTCTCTCTCTCTCTCTCTCTCTCTCTCTCTCTCTCTCTCTCTCTCTCTCTCTCTCTCTCTCTCTCTCTCTCTCTCTCTCTCACACACACACACACACACACACACACACACACATGCATGCATGCACGCACATGCAATGTTGCTATTGAATAGGGTAAATGCCCCAATAAGTGGACATGTCCCGATTTAAGGACAAAGATGAAGGACATCAGGGCCCAATTTAGAGGACATCAAGTGTTGAGTGGTAGGACGGTTTACATGAGATGGTGTCAATTGATTCGTTGGATGTTGAGTTCAAATATCGCGTGTTGCTATCCTAGTTCCTTATAGTGGGTGTGTCCGCCTATCGGGGCATCATTTTTTACACGGGATAATGAAACGAGCTATCGCGGTGCTTCTATGCTGCACCAAATGCAAAAATTCCTACATCGCCAAAGAGCGAATGTCCTCAGCTATCAGATGCATCGGCAAACACCACATTTGATGAGTCATAACTCAGATGAGAGAGATTCCCAATTCGGTGTCCTGAACTTGGGACATTTACCCTAGCATCTCTCTCTCTCTCTCTCTCTCTCTCTCTCTCTCTCTCTCTCTCTCTCTCTCATATGGTTGATGAATATAACCATATGAATATCCTGTAAACAACACACTTTTTGTGTCCATAGATCAAGCATAGCAAATCCATTGACAAATCCAAGAAAGATTCAATATTTGGTACACTAGTCAAGCATAGACAGGAAGGGTATGGTGAGGAGTCAAAGCAAGGAGTTTTTCTTTTCTATCTGAACTAACAGCTCCACAATAGTTGGATGGAATATGATGGTTGAATACTTTTTGTTGGATACAACACGAGGGCACCTCCCCTACTCCAATCAGGATATTCCCAACATGGGAGTGGCAAGGAAGCTTTGGGTTGTTTTCACTAGATGCAAAGAGAAGGCCTTTTCCCAAATCATTCACCCATGCTTGCACCTTGAAAGTTTGTCGTCTTATGCAAGACCTTCACATGGGCTTGAGAATTCATGATGAAATTGCTACTCACAAGCCGTTGGAGGGGAATGTCATGCTTAACGATGTTTTGATCAATATGTATGCCAAATGTGGTGCCCTCATGGAACTACAAAGAGTTATGGATGAGATTTTTCTACGAATTGTCACCTTTTGAAGCACGTTGATTGCTAGATACAAGCAACAAAAAGTTATGGATGAGCTTTTTGTACGAATTGTCGCCTTTTGAAGCACGTTGTAGCAAGGTAGCTCTCGGCTATTTTAATCACATGAAAAGTGGGAGTTTCTTACCAGACAAAGTCTCTTGGAGTGCTTTTATACGTGGATATGCCAAGCAAGGACATGCGGGGAATCTTTGAAATGTTTTTCTTAGATGCAAGATCACCTGGGCATGTTCTTGATGAACATTTTTCCTGAAATGTTGCCTATTGGGTGCATTGACTGATGGGAATGACGTCTCTTGGAATGCACTGATCGCAGGATATATACCACAAGAGCAGGGCTAGAAAGCACTAGGCTATTTTCACCTTCCTACCCAGAGTGTTAGAACGCATTGATTGCAGCATTTGACCCACTAGAGAAAGCTCTAGTCTGTTTTCAATCATGTATGCATGCATATTGAAGGCATGAGGCTCTACGCAAGATACTAATATGGGCACAAAATTTCACATTAATTATATTGTTAGTCAAAGGCTATTAAAAAAAACATGCCGTGCTTGGCACTACCTTGGTTGATATGTATGCCAAATGTGGTGCACTTGAGAAGGCACAAAAAGTGCTTAAGCAGCTCCTATCTAGAAGGTCACCTCTTAGAACATGCTCATTGCGGGATGTGTGCAACAAGAGCAGCGCCAGAGTTCGGAGTGTGGACTCTTGAAATGCACTAATTGCAGGATTTGCCACTATAGAAAGATCTAGTCTGTTTTTAGTAGATGCAATCACCTACGCATGCATCTTGAAGGCATGTGGCTCTATGCAAGATGCTGATATGGGCACAAACATTCAGGCTAATACTGTTAGTCAGGGGATTTTGATGAAAAAATTTATTGCACTTGAGAAAGCACAAAAAGTGGTTGAGGAGCTTCTTCTCTTGAGTGTTGCCTCTTGGAATGCAGTGATTGTAGGATGTGTGCAACAAGAGGCTGTTGAAAAAAACACTATCGTGCTTGGCACTGTCTTAGTCCATATGTAATGCAATCACCTATACTTTTGTCTTGAAGGCTATGCTCACATCTTGAAGGCATGTGGCTCTACGCAAGTGCTTGAGATTCCTGTCTGGAGTGTGGACTCTTGGAATGCACTTCTCACAGGGTACACACAATAGGATTGGGGCCAGAAAGCTTTAGGTTGTTTGCTGCCTATCGAGAGTGCGACTCTTGGAATGCACTAATTACAAGATTTGCCACAAGAGAAATCTCTAGTATATTTTCAGTAGATGCAACCACATACGCATGCACCTTGAAGGTATGTGGCTCTACGTAAGATGTTGATATGTGCACAAAATTTCACAATTGTATTGTTATTCAGAGGGCAGTGAAAAACTATATCATGCTTGGCACTGTCTTGGTCGATATGTATGCCAAATGTGGTGCACTTGAGAAAGCACAAAAAGTGCTTGAGGAGCTTCCTGTATAGAATGTTGCCTCTTGGAATGCACTGATTGTGGGATGCGTGCGACAAGAGCAGGGCCAACAAGATCTAGGCTATTTTCAGTGGATGCATCTCTCCAAATTCATTATGAATGCATATGCTTGCACCCTGAAGCCCAATGCCTTATGCAAGCCGTTGACATGGGTGAGAGAATTAATGAGAAGATACTTGGTCCATCACACTTGGTGAAGGATGTCATGCTTGGTAGTGCCTGGTTGATATGTATGCCAAATGTGGTACTATCACAAAAGCATGAAAAGTTCTTGATGGGTATTTTCTCCTAAATATTATCACCTACAATGTGTTGGTTGTAAGATATTCCCAATATACATGTCGCAAGAAAACTCTTGACTATTTTAACATAACCTCTTTCTCCAAATGCATTCACCTATGCTTGCACCTTGAAGGTACAATGTGGCCTTATGGAAGACTTTCACATGGGTATCAAAATTTACGATGTGATTCCTAGTTACGCGTAGGATTTCATGCTTAGCGGTGGTTTGGTCATTATGTATGCTAAATGTGGTCTCCTCTCACAATAGCACTAAAAATTCTTGAAGGGCATCCTCCCTAGGATGTCATCTCTTGCAGCGATTTAAGTACAAGAAATGCACACATTGTTGATGCAAATAAGCTCTAGGTTGTTTTAATTGGATGAAAATTGAGGTTTCTTGCTAAACAAAGTCTCTTGGAGTGACCTTATAAGAGGATACACCAGTAAGAGCAGGTCAAGGAAGCTCTGAATTGTTTTTGTTGGGATACAACACAAGGGAAAATTCCCTACTGCATGGATTGCTGATCAAAGGCTCTTGCAAACATGTTGTGCTTGCCAATTCTTTGGCTCATATGTATGCCAAATCTGGTGCCCTTTTATGAAAGCACAAAAAGTTGTTGAAGCATGTGTTAATGAGTGATTTTTATGCATATGCTGGCATGTCAGAGATGACAAAAAAATTGAATGCATGAGGATTAGAAATGGTGCTCGAAAGCAGCCATGACATAGTTGCTTGAATGATGCAAGTGGAAGGGCTCAATGAGTTGTTAATGAAGATATGAAGTATCTATAAGGCAAACATATCTAGTTGCCACTGCAAAGAGCCTCTCGAATCTTCTACAGTAAATCTTTGGTGACATAACTTCAGCCTTTGCCATGGCCACTCAGCCTCCAGAATACATCCACTGTGCTCAAAATAGTCCTCTACCACTGGAAAAGGGCCCTCTCAGCTCTTCCATATCAAAGCTTGGTAGCATATCTTGAGTCTTTGCAATATCCACTCCACCTCCACTATCATGGTTGTTTTGAGTAGTGTAGCCATACGAAAGGTTGCATGCAACCCATGTGCATTGACGATACACATTCAATCACACGATGAGTAAACATTACCATTTTTTTTATTTTTGAGAATGAGAACGCAATTAATGAATGTACTGAAAATTGCATACTGCCATGGGAATGACACATTCCCTTGTATTTTAAAACTAGGGAGGACTGTGCAAACTTCCCTATGCAAGGAGATTTTGCATGTTTTTTTTTCAAACATAAAATGGGAGCAACATCTAAAAGTAAACATATGTCAAATGATCCATATCTTCTTATGGTTATTTTGCGAGGTATAGGGCTCAAGGGAATCACGATTGTAACATACTAGATACAGTACCAATTAAGAAACAACAAAACTTGCTTTGGTGAAAGGTATCAAGCTCTCTCTCTCTCTCTCTCTCTCTCTCTCTCTCTCTCTCTCTCTCTCTCTCTCTCTCTCTCTCCCCATTTTCTTCTCTAAGGATATATATAATCTTGTTGAATCTTCAAATGGCACAACCACACTTACATAAATGACAAGAATGCACACAATAGAGCAATATTGAATCAAAGACAATTTAAAAGCTAAGGACATATTTAGACGTATTAAAATTGGGACATGAAGATCATGCAATTGTAAACACAAGACCATGTCAACTTAAGTTAATAGGATTTGTGAAAAACAAAGTACAAGATCTCTCTTTCTCTCTCTCTCTCTCTCTCTCTCTCTCTCTCTCTCTCTCTCTCTCTCTCCTCCCAAGCTTTTCTCTTTTAGTTTCTTTTTTTTGCTCACTGTGTGACTCACTTCAATTCAATACAAATGCACCTAACGAAGCACTCTAGTTACAGAGAGAGAGATATATAGATAGAATTTATTATCATTCTCAAAGATCAAATAAAATCTATGGGACCAAAGTTACACGTGATGTAGTATGTGTGTGGTGGATGAGTGATTCTTGACGCTCCAAAATTGTGGTTATGAGAGTCGTAATGGAGAGCTGAATGGCTACGATAGTGCATATTGTTGATAAGGGGATAGGCTCATATAGGCTCAAGCCTGTAAGGGTGAGTATAGTTTCCTCTTTGAGCGGAGAACATGGTTTTGTGATTGAGGGCAATATGTGTGGCGTAATGTATGAAGCGCGACCCACCGAATTCCTTCCAAGCTGTAATACATTGTCATTGCTGCAAATGGATGCGGGGTGTCCGTGCAAAACACACAAAACACCATATTCCAGACCATAAAATCCACAAATCTACGTACTCAATGAATCACATTCCACATAATTTAAGCTATACACAAGCAGAGAGATAGAGAGTCAAAGAGAGAGAAGAAGAGAATAAGTCAGTGCACCTCCTAAAGCGGAGTGCTACATAGGCACGAGGGGAGGATAATTGAGAGAACAATCTCCCCCCTGCAAGAGTGAGCATTTTCCTCTTGCACGTATCTATTTATAGATTTCTTGAATGCTCAAAGTGAATACATGTTGGCTGACCGGACATAAATGGTGAGCATTTGAATAATAAAATATACATTAAATGTGATATCCTTTTACATATTCTTTAGATTTTTCCACTTGTCACTTGCATTAAATAAATATTTTTTTATTTTCATTATATAACTCTCAATTAGATAACAATTTTCCTCAGTTGCAAAGATAAGAATTTGCAAACTATACTTATTATAAACAATGGATAGTATTTTGTGTCAGAAGTATCACATATTGAAAGATAAAATCATAAAATTAAACAACATTTTTTTATGCATGCCGTCATCCACATACTACATATTATAATGTCCCATACCACTAGAATAAGCAATATATGTCATATCCTGATTAATCAGGATATCATTGGTCACACTCATCATATTCATTGAATAAATCTCAAGTCCAATTTCATGAACATTGTTGCAATAGGAAATCATCATATAGTAATTTCAAATCCAATTCCAAATCTAGGATATAGATCCAAATCCAAATCACTTTCATTATATACTCAGGTAACAAAATCATACTAGGGAGAGTGGTGGTTAGCCACTGTAACATGATTTTGTAATCAGTGTTGCCTAAATAGGCGAATCTACACCAATAAGATGTGTAGTCGAGATCATGAAATCTGCACTATTGCTGCCTAAATAGATGGATTTGTATTTATTATAAAAGTTAATGAATCTGTAGTTTATTGATGTGCTGCTTAAATCAGTGAATCTACACTAGGATGAACATTAACACATTGCCGAAATCGGTAAATCTGTGTGTACGTGACTAATGGACCAGGCAAGGCATAAAAACCAAAACATTTACTACTTGTGTGACACCATATTGGAGTATGTTTGAGTAGCAAAATACTTACAAATTGTTGTTCACTATCCTAGAGCACCTAGCACATCTAAGTAGATACAGAGCTTAATGATAAATCATCTCAACCAAAATTTCATTTAGTGCAAGTAGAAGCCAAGATGTTACAAGTGTTTGATTACATAGTGTAATGGAATTGGACTATGAACATTGAGAGTAGCAGAATAAAAACAATTTTAGTGAGTATTTTTACGGGAATTCTTTAAGACCATAAAGAGAAGACTTGATTAGAGATAGCAACATAACCATTATACTTAATGGGCTTGGCATGAATAATACTTTGAAAGAGAGAGAGAATTAGGGAAATTAACAACAATTGCGGATCGGATTTATGTGGAGTCGGTCTCCCCTCCAAAAGAAATTTGTATTATGGATTCTCTCATAAAGAGAGACTCGGTACAATACAATCTTGTGTTCCTTGAGACCTCGTGGTGCAATGAAGATGGTAAGCTTCATGCATCACAATTGTTCCAAAAATTAACTTAACAAAAGCATGAACTTGTCCCCGGCCTCAATCCCAAGACCTCAAACTCCTTCAAAGGTGGAGAGAGCTAGCAAGGGGTGAGGGTAGGGAAGAGGAAGAAGAAGTAACATACGAGAAAGAAGTAGTGTCCTCCCATACCACTACTCATAGAGCATAGTATAGTATAGCATAGTAATGGAGATGAAGAAGATGGCAAGCATAGCTTTGAAGCATGGCTCTTGGTTATATTTTCATTCCATAGCCAAGACGTGTTGGTGTAGGCTCTCAACTTCTCAAGTGTGGATAGGGAGATGAAGTTCTTGCACTTCACATAATGAGAATTAATGTTTATGAGTGTGTGTGAGAGGGAGTATACGCACAAGCTAACCCCCCTCCTTGCTTGGGTCAACCCCCTCTTCTAGCTCAAGATTTGTTTTGATTGGACCGCCTTCTGCCTAGCCAATCACATGCTTTGTGCATATCAAGCAACAAGGGGTAGAATTTGGACAAGTGTCCTCCTTACCTCTTTGAGAGAGAGGACTTGAATAATGCTAGGATAATTAAATAAATAAAATAAATTTTCATTGGACCCCTTTAGAGGCCATCCAATAGGCTTTATTCACAACATGAGGGCATCATGTGTAGGTGCTTGACATGTGTCCTTATTGCCTATGGGTCTTGGGCTTGCTCTGTGTGTGTGTGTGTGTGTGTGTGTGTGTGTGTGTGTGTGTGTGTGTGTGTGTGTGTGTGTGTGTGTGTGTGTGTGTGTGTGTGTGTGTGTGTGTGTGTGTGTGTGTGTGTGTGTGTTATCTCTCATGCCCCTAGCTTTAGGGCTCACCCCCTCCTTTGTAGGGATCATGGTTGACTTGGGAACACCTCAAGCCCCTCAAGCACCTTAGTCATGAAGCACCTCAAGCACCTTAGTCATAAAGCATGACAAGCACCTCAAGAACCTTAGTCACATAAAGCAAGACAAGCACCTCAAGCACCTTAGTCAACTCAAGCACGACAAGCACCTCAAGCACATGCTTAGCTTGTCTAAGGTCTAAAATACCCTAAGGTCCTAGGTCTAAGTACTTTTAACACTAACCTTTGGAGGTCTTTAATGAAGCTAACCCTAATGTCTTTTAAGCTCCCGTCATGAGATAGACCTAAAAGCACATGTCTATATTCTAACTCTTGTTCTCTTTTATTTCTACACATTAAATTATTAGTTTAATATGAGAGAATCATTTGGGTTAGCTAGATATTAGATTTTATGACATTACCTCTCTCTTGAAATCATAGTTGTCCTCGATTATAAGGTAGAGAAGATAAAGCTTAGTCATTAGTCTATGTTTCTTAGCGGGTAGAGGATCCCTTTTTACTCTGCGACATCATTCCAGAATGGATGACTAATCCATTTGGTGCTTGGGAGACTTAACTGCCGCAAGCATGTCTGCTCTTTAGTCTATATCATACTTTCCAAAGTAGAGTGACACATTATACTTGGTGTTTGAGGGACATTGTCATCACAAACATGATTCTAAGAATGCATACTACTGAAATTTGTGCACATAGAAAAGAGAGATCTAGTCTTATAAGATGAAAACATTGTTCATTCAAAAGAAACATTTACATTTGCTTACTCTAGTGTTGTAAGCATTGACAAGGTTCATACTATCCTTAAGTTGTGTTCCTTGCATCCATCTAGCATCTTCAAAAGGATAATGTTTGAATTTAATAAGATATTTTTGGATAATCTTACCATGCCGTAGTGCCTTGTCCATATGTCAAAGGATAGCTTTGGGTTATAGCACCTCTTCTTGATCATTGATCTCTGGGGGGTCTTCAATAATTGGTTCTCTTGGTGGCTCTCCTTTGTAAGGCTTTAGTAGGTTCACATAAAAAGCATTGTGTATGAGCCAATGATTGGGAAACTTGAGTTGATAGACCATCTCATTGATTGGTCTTAAAATTTAAAAAGGAGCGTGGTATCTTTTTGCTAATTTAGCATAATACTGTTGGTGGCCCATAGGATTTTGCACATTGTTTGCCTCAATCAAGCCTTGGGAAACTTAAGTAAGACCCAATCATTTTGTTTGAAAGTTAAGGCTCTCTTGTGATTGTTAGCAGCATCTTTTTGCCTTTGTTGGGAGTGGATATAGCATCCTTAATCTTTTGGAAAGATTCATGTAGATATTGCCTATACTCATTAGCAGCAAAGATCTTCCCATGTACCATAAGTAGCAAGGGACTTTTTGGTCTTCCCTCAATGATTTCAAAAGGTGCCTTTCCTGTAGTAGTATGGACAATTTTATTGTACGCCTACTCTTACAAGTGGTAGATACTTCTCCCATCTTGAGCATTGATCTACTTCTGTAACATAAGTCTTTAGTAGATCGAGAATCGTAAGGTTGGCTATCTCACTTTGGCCATCCGTTTGTGGGGTAATAGGTCGAAGAGAAATTCAACCTTGTACCTAGATTTTCAAAGAGACCTTTCCAAAAATTATTGGTCATTAGGATCTCTATCTGACATGATGGATGTTGGAAATCCATGGTGTTTGAAAATCTGGGATATGAAGAGGGTTGCCATTTGTTGTGCCTTAATAGTCTTTTTGACAAGAATAACGTGTGCTTTCTTGCTAAACCTGTTGACTATTGTCCATATTCCCATATTCCCACAGATAGACTTGGATAATCCAAAGATAAAATCCATGGATATACTCTCTCATGGCGTGTTAGGGATTGGCAATGGATGGAGTAGTCCAGGTTTCTTCCCTTTATCATACTTTTTCTTTTGGCATACCACACATTTTGAAACATACTCTTGTATGTCCACTTTTGTGGTGGGCCAATAAAAATACGTCTCTACTCCTCGAAGAGTGAGTTGAATCCTTCTATGCCCCGCATAGGAAGGAGCATGTGATTCATACATCGCTCTCTTACAAAGGGACTGAGTAACACATAGCCTGTTGCCATGGAGAAGATAACCATCCTACAAGGTGAATGGTTCTTCTTTCTTGCCTAAGGCAAGCGTTGGCATTACGTCTTTAAAATCAGGGCCAATAGCATATTGATCTATCATAGAAGATAGATCATTGTGAGTTGCTATAGACGCTGCATTTGCCCTGGTTGTCATGATTCAACTTCTTGATTGTGCTTGCCATCAATGTGAGCAATATGAAAGTTGAATTGCGAAAGAAATTTTATTAATTTGTTAGAGAGCTTGGTTTGCCTCATGAAATACTTAAGACTTTGGTGATCCGTTTGTAGGATGAATGGAGTCACCAAAAGATAATGCTCCCATGTGTCAAGGACGTGTAGAACAACTAGCAGCTCATTTTCGTAGATACCCAATACTCGCTCATCAAAATTGAGTCTTCGACTCTCGTATGCTATGGCATGCCCTTCTTGAAGCAAAACTGATTCAAGGCAATCTCTACAAACATCACATTGGACCTCAAATGGTTTTGAGAGATCCTGCAGTGTAAGCACATGTTGAGAGGTAAGCTTTTCTTTAAGCTCCTCAAAAGCATTTTTCTCTTTCACAGTCCATATGTACTTAACATTCTTCTTTGTCAAGTCATGTAATGGTCCTGCTATTTGCAAGAATTTAGCTATGAAGCGTCTATAGTATACACACATACTAATAAAGCTTTGTAGCTCGTGTAGATTCCGTGGAGTAGGCCATCCTTTTATTATCTCTAACTTTGTGGGATCCATACAGATACCATCTTGAGAGATAATCTAATCTAAGTATTGAATTTCTTGAAGAAAAAATTCATACTCCTTTTTATTAATGAAAAGTTTATTCTCTCTCAAAGCTTGAAAGATTACTAGGAGATGTTGCTTATGCTCTTCAAGAGAATTGGATTAGATGATGATATCATCAAAGAACACTCCAGTAAACTTGCGGTAGGGCCTACAAATTTTCTCCATTAGGCGGTTGAATGTGACCGGAGCATTTGTCAAGCCAAAAGGTATGAGAAGATATTCACAAGGACCAAATGTTGTGCGGAAAGCGGTCTTTACAGTATCTTCATTTACTATCCTTATTTGATGATAGCCACTTTTAAGGTCAATCCTACTAAAGTAGGTAGAGCCTTGTAGCTTATCAAACAAATCTCCTACCCGTGGTACAATAAATCTGCTCTTGATAGTAATTTGATTTAGTGCTCTATAGCCGACACACATACGATATGTGTCGTTTTTCTTTTGCACTAATAGGACGGGTGAACAAAAGGGGGAGGAGCTAGGCCTCACCATACCCTTGTCTACTAGTTCATGCACTTGCCTCATAATCTCCTCTTGTTGAGCTTGAGAAACTCTATAAGGAGGTTTAGTATGTGGTGAACTACCAGGTAGAAGCTCTATCTTATGGTCATCATCCCCTCGTTTTAGAGGTAACTCCATAGGGATGTCGTGATAAAAACAGTTGGAATCTATTTAGAAAATTAGACAACTCTTAAATTTTTTATTCTTACCACTTTGGTAAAATATTAGGATCATTTATGGACTCTTTGAAAAAAATCATATACGCGAAAAGCAGGTGAATCCACAAGAGGTATAGTACGACCGACTCATTAGCATCTATATACATGTTTCTTTTCTTGTAGGTGAAATAAATTCTCCTTTTAGGGAACTTCATATTGATAGCCATGCGGTTGAACCATGGTGCCCCTAGGATAATATCCTCATGTTGGAGAGGGGAGATAGTCCTCTTTGTCCAGATAGCTTTGGACTTTGGACCTGAAGCATCAATTTTCCAATCAAGGGAGTAACGGAGGCTTGTTGTCCCTTGAATGCTCCATCGGCAGTTACAATATCCCCCATCTCAAAATCTTGTATGCCCAGCTTAGTGGCCAACTCCGTTGATATGAAGTTGTGAGTAGAGTTAGGGTGAAAAAGGATGAAGGCATCATGCTCCCTCACTAGTGTAAGGGCAACAATAATATTGAACATAATTTTGATTGAATTTATCTATTTATTATAGTAAAAAGGTTAAATTGTATACACATGTGTCTACATCTTGAGAGAGGGAGTGGGAGAGCAAGACGGCGAGGGGAGAGAAGAATTTTAATGTCATAGGAACAATCCCAAGAAACACCAAAGATCTATTGGACTGATGACATGATACACACGAGAGAGAGAGAGAGAGAGAGAGAGAGAGAGAGAGAGAGAGAGAGATGTGTATGAAAGGAAAGCTTTATATCAATGGATTTTGTCTGCCCCTATGTAGGAGGCCCTTTTAGCTTGGGACTTCAATAAGGTGATTTTGTATGGCCCTATTCAGGAGGGCTTATTAGCGAGGGACTTCAATATGATAAGATGAGCAATTGATACCACCTCTTTAAACACTCTAGGTATAACTGAAGAGCATGCTACTTGGGATGAGATGTGCCTTCAATGGAATATGAAAGATAGTTGGGTGATTACATCCCTTCATCTTCGGATTCACTTTCCACTCCATTAGGAAAAATATGGACTTTGCATGGGCCTTGTAAGGAATCCTAATTTTTAGGGATTAAGGCTAATGTTGTGTAGGGATAAGGGGACAAGTGCATTCAAAAAGCTAGTTTTGAATAGGCTTTTCTAGACCTTTTTTAAAGCACATGTAGGATGTGGACTAGGAGGTCCCTTTCTCTCTCTAGCCTTTTGAAAGTGAAGGGACTAAAGGAGTATGGCCACATCACAGTAAAAACGTGCATAACTAAGGACCAAAAATTGACTTTTATTAAAAAAAAAGGTCATTTTTACTTATTTTTGACAGAAACTCCCCCCCAACATATATGCAATCAAAAAAATCATTTTTTAATCTTTTTTTTAACAAGTATTGAAAGTCCACGTTTTCAAAAATATTTTCCCCTCAAAGAAAAAAGCCTTTGTTCTTTCCTCCTCCCTTCTCTCTCCCTCCCTGTCCCCTTTTCTCCTACTCCTACTCCTCCCCTCTCTCTCCCTCTCCCATCCTGCCCCCTTCTCTCCTCCCAACTCCCTCCCTCTCTCTCCCCCCCTCTCCCTTTTCATCATTTGCTTCCTCAAGCATCAGCTACCATGGTGCTCATGGACATCACAAATCATGAGCCTCCTTCACCACATACTCCACAAACCAAAAGCACACATATTTGCTTACCCACGGCATTTGTATTGAATGTTGCATGTGAGAGTGAGCAGAGGTTGTCACAGGAACGTCGCACCGGTGGACGAATGTCGACATTTGCATGGATGGACATTTGTACCCTTACAATCCTATAAGCCGTCTCCATTCCATACTTTAATATCCTTTCAGCGTTTCTTCAATATCCTGGGAGGGAAGAAACAGGCTTGTTAGGCTATTGCAAGCAGTTGTCTATCGGGTGCAGGTGCTTCTTTGCATTTGTGGACTCACAAATGTCAAGCTCTTTAGCTCAAAACAATGGCATTACAAGAAAGTATTTTCAATTTGGAGAGGGATGTTGAAAATCTCCAACAACAAATGCACGAAAAGGATGGCCACATTATGAAGCTTGCCAACACCATCACATAGTTGAAAGAAACACCCCTTGGTGCAAGGGAATGCAACACACATTTTCATCCATTGAAACACTTGCACATATGGGCGGAGTATGCAAATGACAAGTGACAGCCACAAAGCTGATTTGTTCTTCGCTTGCAAGATACATTTCTACTTCACACTATTCACTAGCATTTATCTTGTTGGCTATTAGAAACTTTATCCAACTAGGAGGCATGCGGTGGAACAAGCCAAGATGATTGAAACAACCTTCTCATTAGTTGTCTCAATGCCCATGATGTGATTTTTATCTTACAATCATCTGGGGGGAAGAACATTAGGGATGAGGACCTTATGGAAAAATTGGAAAATGCGGTTAGTGAAGATGACATGCAACAAGATTTTGATGAGGATGGGATCAACACCAAATCCCACAAGGCTATTTTTCAACTCCTAAAGGATGCCCTGTTGGAGTGTGGCATTGTGGAGAACCTATTTCCTATTCCACACAAGGTCAACCTTGTAAAGAAGGCCACAAACAAAGATATGTTCTCCCACATTGGGAAAAACCTACACATTGAGGACACAATGCTAACTTCATTTTATGCTCCATGCACATCAAATGCAAGGGAAAAAGGTAGGCAAAACTCCATAAGACCTTCAAAAAAGGGCTTCCCTTACACAATGTGGAGAAATAATTTTGTGGACCTCAGAAGGCTTCAACAAGCTATGCTAAGATTCTACGAGTTACCTCAAGAAGGTGACACAATATACTTCTCAATTTTGGTTGCGTTCTTTTCATCATAGACTTTGAAGTCTAAGGTATTTCCTCTACTTGTTTTGCAGTGCTTGGCAGAAAGGTTCCTTTTTTGTTGAAACATGATGAGTGTCAAATAGTGAAAGGTCGAAGGTTAGAGAGGTTAAGTGTCACTCTAATGAATGAAGCCTTGTTGCAAACTAAGTGAAGGGATTCAATCGAGCCATCTCCCACCCCATCTTTTTGTGTGCAATCAAAGAAAGACATTTGGTGGCTGAGTGCTATTGAGGTGCCCAAAGAGACCAATGGAGTACTTTCATGGATTTTTGAGAGAACTCCATGGATCACAGAAGTAATGCACTCCCAACTTGCAGGTAAGAAGTTGGAGGTTGAGGATTTTGGTAGCTTTGATGTGGAGTGGAACTTGGGGCTGGGATGTAAAGGCCATAAAGTGTTTGCTTGGCTGCAAACAAGGGGCTTCTTCTCTCTTTCCTTGTCCATGTTGCACTCGCGGGTACAAACCTAACAGACAAAAAGCACAAAAGAACTCTGCAAAGGGCGGTTCAATGCTTCCATGGCAAGAGGATGGAGACAAAGAATTGGACAATCTTGATGTCAGAGATGAAGATAGAGAAATGGGAAGCGTCTGTTTTGAGATGCCGCATGCTCAATGCCCAAGATGGTGCACAAAAGGACAAGTCTTAGAATCTAATGTTTCCATTTTCTCTATCTAATGTACATTTTTGTACATTACACACATTCATGCACATTTTTGATAGCCTATTGAAGCTCCACATTGATTATGCTTTCACAATGAAGCCATTGAAAAAAATCATAGGAGGCAAGCAAAAGGGTGGAAGCACTTCTCAATTCCATTGGCTGTCACAGTGAAAATGTGTCAATTGTTGTTGCAAAGAACACAAGGGATGCCCATGACATCATCTAGCAAGTGTCAATGAGCATACAAAAATCTAGACACTTTTTTAAGAAAGTAACCCAAGGAAACCCAAGCTAACATGATGCTCAAAATAGCTCCAACCACAAGGCAACTAACCTTTGGGAATTTTGGAAGGAAATATGCAAAGCACCTACTGACAATGACTTGAATGGTGAACTTGCAAACAAGGGCAAGCAAGTTTGGGCAACTCTTGATAAAATGGTCAAGCGTATGGATCTTACCACCACAACAGAGGAGCAATGCCAATCATTTCAACAAGTGTTGGTAGATTTCACCAAGGTCTTTACCCTTGCTTGGGGTAAAAATAACATCATACATTACATGGTAAGCCATGTCACATAGTGAAGTTATTACAAGAGATTGTTTTCATTTAATAATTTGCATCTTTTTTTCATGTGAACAACATATCTTGTTTGCGCATGGAGAATTTATTATGTACAAATATGGTTTCCTTGAGATTTTTAGCACTCAAGGCATGGAGAAGTCCCATTATCAAGCAAGGGGGTGTACTTTAAAAATACTCAACATAGTGGTGGTATGGTACAATCTCATTATTTGGAAGAGATACATAAAGGAGAGGAAGTGCTTTGGATGTGGGGAAACTGGGCATATCTCCCCGAAGTGCCCTAAAAAGGCACAGAAAGAACAAAACGACAAGGATGACGAAAGGCCTGAGAGTTCAAGAGCAGTTGAGGACCGTGGAAGAAAAGGCAAGATGGAAATAGGACTGGTTCCAGATTGTGTGGGTACCGATCCCAGCACGGTGGACGAGAGTACAGAACTTTACCAAGCTTAGGGAAAAGTGAAAGACGAAGAAGCCCTGGTCTTCTTTGATGGAGGAGCCAAGGCCAACTTCATTTCATTAGAATTGGTGGCGCGGCTCAAGATCACTCCCGATCAGATGGGACCACTTGCAGAGGCAGTTCTAGCGGCACCCGATAGCATTAGGAAATTTTGGAGGTCATTTGGAGGGCCTTATTGAAGAGAGAGAAAAGAAGGCACAGCCAATGAGCAGCAGCCTTACGTAACGTAGAAATACATGGAAAACAACACAAAAATAAAAGAAAACATTTTAAAATATTGAGTTTTGTCCTATTTTCGTAAGGTAACTTCCTGGAGTCACAAAGTAGGGCCCACTGCTAGTAGCCATCAAGTTCATGACACCTGACTACTGATTGATAGCTAGCTCTCTCCCTTCATTAAAAGATATCCACTACCTTTATGAAAGGTTTTCAAACCTCATTCTCCCTCCATTTTACCTATGGCTTCGTCTTCTACCCGCCCAAGAAGTTC
This sequence comes from Adiantum capillus-veneris, assembly GCF_014529385.1. Classification (NCBI taxonomy): domain Eukaryota; kingdom Viridiplantae; phylum Streptophyta; class Polypodiopsida; order Polypodiales; family Pteridaceae; genus Adiantum; species Adiantum capillus-veneris. The sequence continues at coordinate 75,729,787 of NC_140949.1, forward strand.
TAGAGGTTGCTCTACACTGTCCCAACCAGCCTCACCATTAGTGTGCCAAGAAGACCATGCAGTAGCATAAGCACTATCTCAATCTCAAACTCTCAGATAATGGGTAGCAAGAGCAGAGGATAAGCAGGCTTCTTATGCAGCCAAGAAGGAGAAAAAGCTCAAAAGCAACAAACATATTTTGTTTTGCATGGAAAGTTATGGATTTCAAAGTTGAGGTCGGTAAGAAGATTGTCAAAGAAGTCTTTGTTCAACATATTTTCACTCACTCTGATGTGATTGCTAATGGTGGCGATGTCTCCATGGTGCATAATCCATGGTGCAATTGTAAGTTAATTATTTAGCACTCCTCTATAAATGTTATCTTAATTTCAAATGTGAATCTGTTTTTTTCTTCTCTTATCACACGTATATAATTAGGTTATACAGATGTTTGTATTTACTTATATTCTATTACATTGATAGATGTTTATCCTTCGTCATATGAGGAATGGGATCCACTAGAGTGCATTATAGGTCTCATCTCTGTGACCCATGCTCATATTGGAGTCTTGCAATATGCTGGCAGAACTAGCAAAAGCTTGGCAGACAAGGGTATTTTCTTCTATGACCATGTCTACCAACTCAATCAAAGGAATCAGAGAGGAGTGTTAATGGTGAAGGTTCCACTACCAACTGACTCGAACTCCGTGGATTGGCCCGTTCCTGACACAACAATGAGTGAGGCATTGAGGAGCAGGCTCTATAGGGATGTTCAGAGGTCTCTTCGAAACTCTGTATCCGCTAAATTGGTGAAACTTGCAAATTTTTGTCCTATTGGTCTCTTTGTTGAGTTATTTCATACCTGCAAAGTACATGTTGCTAAAACAATGCTGCTCTGCAAATCATTTGATTCCCTCTTGTGTGATAAGCTTCTTGATCGAGGGTGGTATGTGAAAGAAACAGATGGCATATGTTGCGAGATTGCTCTTAACACTTTCATTGTCAAGTATATGCTTGCGACACAGACATTAATAATCTCCTTTTGGTACAAGCGTTCTCACATTGTTGAAGGTTGCTATGTGCCTATGGATCAAGAGGCGGCAAGTTTGGCAACAATGTTGTCATAGACGTGGAAGTGGTGGACAAAGACCTAAATCTTATGATAGTAATTACAATAAGGCAGCAATGCAATCTTTTGCAACTTCAACATGACATAGTGGAGGAGACTGCCGACATTGACTCCGTAAAATTTTCTTTCTTGGTGGACGGACGAAGAGTAATGCAACGAAGGGAGAAGCATTTTTTCTGTGGAGATCTTTCTGGACGTATTCAAATTGTGCCCATGTAATCAACCCTGAATGGATTCAACGAAATGTAACATTTTTGACTAGTTTAATCTTAATATCAAGTGTTTGCTCAAGGCTCTCTCTCTCTCTCTCTCTCTGAGTATTCGAAACACATAGACAGATAGACAGTATCAATTTAAGGTATAATCAATGAATTACTAAGTACATTTGTAAGTACAAATTCCGATGTGATCAATGGGCTTAAGTACGTTGCTTGCAGGTATGGGACCAAAATGTTCTCTACGTTAAAATCGTGAAGATGCGCTTCAAATGAAGGTGGGGATATAGTAGTGTCGGATGGATTAAGTAAACCCTTATGTGGTGTCTCATCAATCAACAAAGTGTTGAAAGCATCATAGGTACGTGTGCTATGATGATGTAGAATGTGAAGCTCTTCACAAACTTCAGTGAGTAAACCCTTCCTGAATCCTGGACCATTATCAGAAACGATCTCCAAAGTTGTGCCAAATCTATAACAAATATTAGTATAGACAAACTTGCTCACTATTTTCCCATTTCCCCTTGCCACAATTTGAGCCTCTACCCACCTAGTCATGTAATCTACAGCCACTAGAATGTAAAGTTTACCATTTTTTGTTCTATGAAGAGGACCCATAGCATCAATGCCCCACTTTTCAAAGGGTCCATTTGCAAGCACTATTTGCCTCGGTCCATGCATCAACCTTCTATTTCTATTTACCTGACAATTGTGACAGCTTTTACACCAATGTTGGACATCCACCTGCAAGCTTGGCCAAACATACCCCGAAAGAAAAATCTTCTTCACAGTTAACTCTTGGGCAAAATGACCACCACATGCTTCTTCATGTAAAGCTTTTAGAATGGCTGGAATTTCCTCCATTGTCGGTACTCTTCTACACACCTGATCTTTTCCTCTTTGATAGAGGGAGCCTTCCAGGAAGAGATAGACACTTGCCTTCTTTATGAGCCTCCTCTTCTGAGCTTTTGTGAAGCCTTGTGGAAAATTGCCCTCCAAAATGTATCCAATAATGGGAGCCAATGACTCCAATCCGTGGTATCTTGGTTGCTTGATAGTTGCCACCATGATGACCTACTCTTCTTTCTCAACACATGTAAGTGCTTGTTGTGCAAGTAAATCAGTATCTTCATTCTATTTCCTAAGAATATGATACAATTGTACTTCTTCAAATTGATTAAATAACCTATGAAAGAATTAAGATTCACTTTAAACGATTGACGCAGGTGTATAAACAGCTTGGAGGAGAGTCAAGAGACACAATTAAGTTTGATGATGTTGCAATCTACAGAGTATCTTAGGGTTATGGGAACCCTCTCACCATACAACCCTCTTATAATGTTTTCCCAGGCAACAAAACAAACATAAAAGCTCATGAGTCACATACAAGCAATACTACAAAAGAATCTTAAATAAAAATACGTCACCATAAACCAATTGAGATGAGGTTGCCAAGCGTGAATTGGAGAGACTCAAGAGAGTTTTGAACCGTGGTTGCACCCAAATTATTGATTCAATTGATGTGCAAGAGTAGGTACAACTTCAATTGGAAGTTATGAATCAGTCACTCCCTTGCAATGCTACAACGTACTATCTCAAGAAGCTTTCGTATACACCACAAGTAATGGTGTATAGAGAGCTCACTCTCTCTCCCTACAACTAAGATGGAGAATGGTATGCTCAAAGTAGGGAGCAATAGTGTAGAGATCATAACATTTACAAAGGAAAAAGGTGTCTATTTATAGGTGAGGAGAGCCCTTATTAGGATTATCTCCTAATCAACATTCACATAGAAAACCATGTTTATGAAATTTTTTGTATGTTCTTATGAGAGTGGGGCTCTCTTGTCTCTTGAGTCACATGGATGTGTGCTCAAGAGGAGAGAATTATTGAGGTGAAATAGAGAAGATTCTAGAGAGGTGAGTGATTTTTTGTGTGAGGTTGTCTACTCCAAGGTAGAGTAGAGTGGGTGCAATTTACAAGAAGGGTTAGTCATTAGTGTTAGTAGTTTGTAGTTAGTAGGATGGAGAAGAATTACATGGCATATGTACTCAAGGTGCATTACATGATTTATACAATGATAAAAATTAAGAGAAAATTGAGAATATACACAATTTGATGGAAACCACAAGATGGAAAGGGAATTTTTCACCTATCTCCTCCAGTGAATGAAGCGGTTGTAGAAATTTTCCGGTGTAGTTTTTGTGACCATGGAAAAGATGAATTTTCCATGATCAAACTCCTCCTTTTGCAGAGCTTGAGCTTGTTTATTTTCTGATTTTTTTTTCTTTTTGTGAAAGCATGAAGAGGTTATGGTAATATGAATTTGATTTTAGAGAGAGAAATTGAGCTATATGTGTGTAGAGACGATAATTTTTGGAGCTATGGAGTAGGGAGAGATAGAACTGGTGAAGAAGATGAAGTAAGCCATGAAAGTTACAGGTTTGAGTGAGAGATTGAGATGAATGAGTGTGTGTGTGTGTGTGTAGAAGTGTGAGAAAAAGTGAGAATATTGGGGTCCACTATAAAATTCATATCTCATCGATGATAGCTCCAAAAATTATGAAAAAACATAAGAAGATTACTCAACTTGTGGTCTATACTTTGTCTGTTGTTCACTTCTTCAAATTTTGAGCGAAAATAGGCGCCAAAAATCTCACTAAAAAGCTTATGTTTTATGCTTGCAAAAGTCTTTTAGCAGCCCCCTCCTTTCTTGAATTTGCACAATGCATCCAAGAGTGAGCCCTTCCTTTGTCATCTAATGATACAAAGCATATAACTTACCTTTACACATGCATGGAGGAGGATTATTGGTGAATAAAGAAATATATACATGGTGGGACTAGTGTATGGACTATTTATGGATTTTAGCTCAATGAGCACATGGTGTTAGAATAACGAGTACACAATGAAAAATATGAAAGAATTATGGATATAGAAAAAGATATTGGAATCATATGATATGGTCCCTCTTTTGTATTATTTTGGGTGAAAGAGAAAAAGGCATGCAAATAATAAAAAATAATATAGTAAACGTGACTAAGGGAGTAGAAATCGATTTTTTGTTTTCACATGGGTGAGGGTGAAATGTGGAGGTGATTTGTATAAAAGAAAAAAATATATATGAGATTAGAGAATGTACACATTGGCAACAAAATTATACTTATGGTGCAAGAGGATAACAGAAGGCATATATAGCCTAATGTGTACAGAAAAACTTTCTTTTGAGTGAGAAAAATTTGTCCCAATCCAAAAAAGTGATGGATTAGACAAATGATATTGCTAGTAATTTAGCAGGCCAAATTTGGTGTTCAAATCTGATGGAACATGGATCATAATCCATGACCCCCATCAAAATTTTTGGCTAAGATTTGAGCAATAGGTTGTTGAGACATAGACAAACACATTTCCCAAAAGAACCATTGAAAAAGTTTTAACAAGTGGTCAAAAAGGCCAAAAATAGTTCAAGGAGAGAAATCGTCAAAATAGACCTAGGGATTCCCTTTTACTTGACCTAATGAAGTCCAAACCACACAAAACCCATATAGCTGGTATCAGGGGACCAAGGGCAAGATGTGTACTAAGTTTTATTACCATCTGACAAGGGTACATGGTTCACAACCCATCTTCCCTTGTCACAGACTGATTCCAAACTTGTACCATAACTAGAACACATTATAAGGAGTCTAGTGGTCTTTTTAAAACTGAATTTGGATATCAAAAACCAAGCCAAAAGCTTTTAATTGCTAAGTACTTTGACAAGGTACAAGAACTGACCTAATTTTCAATCTAGAGGTCCATTTAAAAGAAAATGATACCATAATACCTACTAGTCATACTGACTCTAATGGTACCAAGAAAATTCAATTTGGGCTCCAAACATATTGGATCACAATCCATAACCCCATAGTGACAACTTGACTTATAAATTTCCAGATTAGTAGTGCATACTCCCCAAGTTCAATTTTGAAAAAAAATTAGTAAATTTGGGTCAAAATACATCAAACAGGTAGCAGACTGAAAATCACAGTGCAAACCTAGTGTTGGGCATTTGACCTAGCAAACCAAGTCCAAATTCAAAAACGTTTGAGACTTAGCTTGTGAACATAGAGTGCAACAAGCTGCCAAGAGATCAAGTCCAGATGTGGTTGAACATGGATCGTGATCCATGACCCCCAACCTCAAAATTTGATGACGTGACTTTTGAGAGACATTATCAGTGGGGACAAAAAGGAATAAGTGCACTAAGCCAAAGTGGGCAGAGACTTGCAAACCACAAGAAACACTGCAATGCCTTTGTCTATGGGATTGGGAGAATAACTAGAGAAGAGGCATCCTCTTATCAACAAACCGAACGTGAGATTCATCAAGACCAATGAATGCATGAGAGTTCTAACATATTATGCTCATGAGGGCTTATGTAGATTCACAAACAAGGTCCACTACAAGTGTGTAGAGGCCAATGCTAGAGAGTTCACCACCCATAAGAACCTCCATGCATTCACTTATACAAATGACCAAGGAGTGTAAGTTTTGATGGTAGATAAGTATGGACGTGAGCACAAACTTTTGGACCCAATTGATCTTAAAAAATACACATAAAAGGGTACTTTGATCTCTACTTACTTTCAAACAAAAGCGATGCCAGAGTACACATCAAAGAGGATTCCATCGGGATTTTCTCCGAGATGAGAGGAGAGAGCGAGAGATGTCTTTCTAAGAGACCACGAATTGGTTAGATTGGTGATTGGACCACAACGACTAAGACCATATCAAGTGGCCCAATGTTTCAAAACAAAGTAGAATGAGTCAAGGGATCCATATGCTCATGTCTCACTGTTCAAACAAGTTTTGAGATCTGAAAATATTATAGATTTCCATACTCAGTACGGGGGATTTGGGTTGACATTGGAAGGAACATCCTTGACTTGGTTCCAACCATTGAACAAAGATGATTCTCCCAACACAGAAAAAATCTTGCAAGAATTCACAGAGGAGTTCTTGAAAAGGGGGATCAAACACAACACGTTGTCATAGATCTACACTTCCAAACAAAAAAGAACGAAAAGGTGAAGGAAGTTTTGTTTTGCTTCAAATAATACATAGAGATATGTCCTGTGAGAGACCTACCACAAGATGAAAGATTATCAATACTATGCATAGAGGTCTTGAGGAATAAGACTCTAAAAAAGGACCTACATTTGAAAGCATGCACAACGCACAATGTTTGTGCAAGTCACTAGAGAAGCTCTATATCTAGTTGACAATTGCAGGGCCTACAGAGAGGTGACAGATGTTGTAAAAAATGCGAGTAGTAGTGCCTCATCTCTGAAGAGAGAATCCACAGTAAAGTGAGATGTTCAAACTCCTACAGAGTTGAGCATTGATCGAGTGGTCAAGGAGGTGATTAGAACAATAAATCAAGGCTTCAAACAGAACCTGAATGTATAACAACCTCAATTGAGGAAATGTGAGACTTGTGGAGGGATCATCCCACCCAATGGGGCAACGGCCACCTCTTTTGGATGATGGTAGAGTAGTAGTCAACTATACTCAACTAGTGCACGTGTCACCACCCACGAGAAATCTGTATTCCATGAATGTGAATACACTCATGTTCATAGCCAATCAAGAGTATGGTTCAAAGACCATCCTCACCGAGAAGGACAACCATCAGCTGGATCACCATCTATGCAACAAGAAGGTCCATGATATGAATGTGGACGTGACCATTAGGCACGAGGTTGTCCAAACAAGGTTCAACAAAATAGAAATATTTGGATTCTGTGATGGTTGTGTAAGAGACCATCTACTCCAACATTGTGCTAGGAATCCAAACAACAAGGGGAAAGAAACAATGAACGTTGTAGGAGTGATGCCTTCTTCAAGTGGATTTGAGGTAGAACCCACAATTCCTTTAAAGTTCATGACTCGAGCTCAAGCTCAAGAAGCTACCAAAAACAAACCTGCCAAGGAACCCACATTTCCGCCTCAAACAAAAATCGAGAACATATCGGTGGGAATTGGAAGAAAATATTGGAAAGCCAAATGTGATCAAATAAAAGCAAAGAGGTTGTAGGAGAAAAGGCTTTGGAAACTAAATTGAACTAAACCACAGAATTGTTTAGATGCAAGCAAGAGAGCAAGAAAGACCCAAAGTGACCAGAAGAGTCAAAGACTGACTCAGGTGGTTTGTTCTTGGCAGAGAAAGTGAACGAGCACTTAGATGCAATATTGCAAGAATATGATGTATGGCTCAATAACAACCAAACTTAGAGAAAAGATTGTTGAACTATTCGCTTCCAGAAGATGAAACCAGGAGAATGGAAGTATAAAAGAGACTTGTTGAAGCTACTCAAGCCATATTGCAGTCTGAAGTTCCAAAACTTCTAGGCCAGTAACGTAGGAGCTGAGAAAAGAAAACACGAGAAAACCAACATAGGTGAAGAAGAAAAAACTCAAGGATTCTGTGACCGATGAGAAAAAGATCACCTACTTGTGAATTGCTCTTAGAATCTAAATAATAAAATAAAACCTGTGGAAACAGACAAAGAGGAGCCACTTACTACTGAAATTGTGACAAACACTATGGATGAGGCCAAATCTCATGAGATGCAGTCAATTCTGGAGGTAGAAAAACCGTGGTCACAATCTTTATGGGAAATGATTAGAAACCAAAAAGACAAAAATGCTACTTTACAATCAACACTTATCCCTGAATTAAACTTGGATCACAAATTTTTCCCAAGGGATATACGATCTCTCTATGAAGATTCCGGGTCTATAGAATCTGAAGAGAGTAAACCACACTCTCTACAGACTTTTCCATCTTTTAGGAGATATCAAAACAGAATCTGAGGTTAGAGTGGTACTTTCTCAGTGGAAGGTCACATAAAAATAATGGACACCAAAAGCTTGCATGAATTAATGTCTTGTCCTTTACAATGCAAGATTACTCTCTCAAAGTTGCTAAATATTAGACTGCATCTATGGGACCAAATGGTAAATGCTTGGAAAATATGGGAGAGAAAGTACCTTATCAAGACATCCCCTTAAAAGAAAACATGGGTGAAACTTCACCTAAAAGACCAAAAGTGAAGCATGTACCAGTGAATCAGGTGGGTGATTACTGCAAAGGCAAGGAATGAAACACCACCTTACCACTAGAGTACAATGGAGTGAAAACAATAGCCATACTTGATAGTGAAACTAGAATAGCCATAGTTACTAAGGAAATCTGGGAGAAATGGAGAAGACCAGAACTTAGGAAATCGTGCATGAATTTGTAACTAGCAGACAGATATGTAGAGAGATCATTAGGGATGCTAGAAAAAAAATTTGTATCCTCTTGCAGAATTGAGTACAAACACACATTTATTGTAGCTGAATTTGGAAAATGCAACAACTTTCGGGTTATTTTGTGATGGCCATTCATGCGTCAACTCAAGATGGTTCAAGATTGGGGCTATGACCATCTGTATCTGTGGCATAAGGGTTTCACAATGAAGGTTGACACCAAGGATCATAGTTATAGGGATGTAAATCAAACTTTAATAGAATACTTTTCTATCACTACGAAAGATGAAACGCAATCACCTACTTGGCTAGTGAAGGATGCTCACATTTGGATGTGCGGGGCATCAGAATGCGGGAGTCTTAGCAAGAAAGATTGCTTCCTAGATCCTTCACTAGAAGATGAAGCTTACATTAAAGATCCATTTCCAAAGGAGTTGTTTGAACCTTTTGGATGGAATCAAATATTGGTGACTCTTGATGTCTGCATAATGAGGTGACCAACACCACAGTTAGTAATAAAAATGGCTACAATATAAGGCCCTTTCTAATGATATATGTTGTCCATGAAACCAAAAACATTTTTGAACAACTAAAATTGAACAAACAAGCATTTGAAAATGAATAATGGATGAAGCTTCTGTACGAGATCTTCCACGCAATGACGCGGACAAATACCATGATTCGAGGAGCGACAATTTAGGGAATGATGCTGAAGATGAACTTTCAAGGGGCTATGATATAATTCACTTATTTACAATAAAGGTGTTGAATGAAGCTAACGAGGTTTGTGAGTATGAAAACAAAAAATATGAGACATATAGCTACGGCATGTAGGATGGTGCCAAAGTGCAAAAGAAGGAAGGAGAGCAACCACAAGAATATGTCATCATTGATATATCTAAAGAATAAACAAGAGTTGTTTCAAAGAAGCTGACTCTAGAGAAAGCACAAACGAAAGCACATGAAGGAGCAAAGTTTCCAAGTTCAACGTCATACGTTCACCAAATGCAAGATCAAGTGAAAAACAAGGATAAGGAAGAAGATCGATTGTCTCGTACGAAGATCAAATTCAGCCTATGCAGAGAAACATGACTTAAAATCACATGTTCAGCTATGATATATCCAAAAGCAACAAAGAATCTAATGTCTTATGGAACATGGATAATGATGGAAAAGTTGCCAATCACTGAGCTAGAGGAGATATTGTACACAAGTCCCAAAATGCCAATTCCTAACTTTGGAGTGACAGAAGCCGTACTCAAGTTGAGTACTGGGGAGTAAAAGGATACTTTTCACATAATTGACTCCCATCAGAGAGTTTGGTCCTGATAAAAAGCTAGATAAATATCTTCTTTTGACAACAACCAAAATCTTCGACAACAACCACAGTAAAAGTCCATGAAGCATCTCAAATCCATGCAGAGAAGAAACCGCCAACCATCGCAAAAAAGGTAAAGCTAAGGTAAATACGGAAGAAGATCAACCTTGCAAGACGACTTTACCTTCAACGAGCCTCCATCAAACTTTCCATGTAGCCTCTACATCAAGATCCACCCCAACGACAATGCAATGGAAACGAAAGCAAAGAGTCTATCAACCAAAGTTTTCATCACAAAAAAACATCCAAAAGAATACAAAGAGAATAAACCAAGTGTTAGGATCAAAAGAGCACATCAAAGTCAAAGACCTGGTTTGGATACATGAGACACGAGTTGAACCTCAACAACAAAAGGTGATAGGGTGGGTTGCATCAAATGATTCAATCACTACTCAAGGCTACTTCCAAGGAAACACCAGTGTTTGGGCTAAAAATCCTAAAGTAACAGCATGAATCTACTCACATCAACCAAACAGTTCTACAAAGAGCAAGCCAAGCTATCAACAAAAGACAAACAACTCAGACAAGAGGAGAAGGAACAACCGCAAAAGGCATCAAAAGGGACCTTTAAAGCCACAAGCAATGCGACAAGTATGGGTACCAAAGTCAAAAGCTACCCAGCACAAACAAGTGCAACAACGAATGATTCCAGTGAAGCTACTCAAAGCACAAGGATTTTATGTAGGTAGCACACAAATATGGCTACCAAAAGTTGTAGCTCAATCTAGAACAACCAAGAGAAATCATGCAACACAAGCAATGACAATCAACAAAATCCAATCACAACCAAAGGTGGTACAATCTCTAGATGGAATACCTCGCCATCAACTACAAAAGCAATGCTTTTACAAGGTAATCATAAGGTCTGGTTACCAAATCCTAGTGCCATCAAGTCATCGAGCAAAAGGAGAAAATACAAAAAAGATGATCACACACGAACCAAAGACAAAGTAGGTTCCTAAATCGCTCGTGGAAACTCAATTACAAAAAACCCACACACATCAACAATTGCTTCTCATGGGAGATAAATCAAAGGCTACATTAGTCCTTATGAGAGCCAAAGAACTTGTTTCACAAAGCAGTGTCAACATACAACAAGCAAGTCAAGAGGAGCCACAATATGCCAGCCTACTGGACAAAATGGTAGCATCCATAGACCAACACAATGAAAGAGGCCTAAATTTCCAAGAACTTATGGAATTGGGTTTCTGGCCTTTAATAGGTATGTCCAAGTTGCCATTAAAAATACATGGCATAAGAGTCAAATTTGAGCAGCTAAGCCACTAAATGAGCGAGATGTTAGTCCCAAAGCTTCAAGTAATATTTTTTGTAGTCTAAGAATCTTAGCTATTCTAGGTACTACTCAAGTTGGAAGTGCTAAGAATAATTACGTTATGTCGCTCATGCTAGTATAGGTGAGCATAAGACTTGAAGTCTATGAATATTAAGTTTGGTGAAGTGAAGGTAGAAGTTCAAAAGATACTCACACACTTAGCATTGTGAGGTATGAGTGGAGAATCTTCTACATCAAAAACCCTTCTTGGAAACATGGAAGCTATTCCAATGTCCTTTGATGTCACATGTGCTACATTTGTTTCTTGAAGCAACCATCGATTCCATCTTTTACACTGCATGCTTTTGTTCGACAAATTCATATGCATATAGGGTGACCCATAATTGGAACTTGCATTAGGAACACTTCCTTTGTTTATCCCAAGCACTCACCTTGCATGATAGGTACTTCTAGTTCCGTTCTTATATTCCAATAAGAGCGTATACCAAAGGCTCTTTTTTCCCACTGGGTTTTTTTCCTTTGATCATCCAGGTTTTAGATCCTAATATAGAGACACCCATCACCATCCTCTTGTATATCTTTCTTCTATATCAACAATAAGGATATGGCTACCCAAATCAATCGCCAATAACTTGGAGCAAGAGCTACAGATCACAAGATACTTATCAAGAGTAAATCTTACAATCAAGGACAACGACAAAGCTTCAGCAAACATGGGCAAAATGAAGAATGGCATACAAAGACAATGGATAAACAATGACAACTTTAGAAGAAAAGATCTCCACACCAAGATTAAATAGCTCAACAGTATTGAAGTTAGTGAAACATTGCAGTGGAACCAAAGAGAAAAAGTCCATCATCAACACAATGACAAAATAAGCTCAGTTCCAACAAAGGCAAGCAACACCAAAAGCCATCTTCAAGGCTAACAATGGTCACCAAAAGAAGAATGTGGCAACAATTATAAAATTGCCTTTGACAATTGAGCTCCAACACATGCATCAACAAGGGAACATGAGACATGAAGCGCTTAAGGAAGGGGGAGCGTCCTCAACAACAAAGCACTTCCCAAGCTAATGACCAACCTTGAAGACAACCCTAATGACAAGACTGTACATGGTCGTGTCAAGGGACGACACAAGATAGAAAGGGGGGAATGCTAGCGGATTGACCATATGGTTGCCCACCTGGCCAAACATATAGCCAGACACCACATTTGTACTCTATTATTTTTTTGAGCTAGCATGGTGATATTTGCATAAATTCTTATTCCAAAGTAGTAGGTCGATTCCCTCAGTTGTAATTATGTCATGACATTTGTAAAAGTCCATGTGAGCCGGCCACTGTCCATTTATAAATCCCTAGGTATAAAGGTCAATAACTTTAATGTGAAGAGAGGCTTGTTTTCTGGAGAAGAAGGAGCTATGCAAAACGTACACTCAAGCAACTAAAAATCTCCAACTTGTAGTCAAATTTTTTAATGATTGGGTAATCTGTTTTTAATTTCGAATCTTGCATTGTGTTCCTCTCTCTTTGCTCTTCATTCAAGCCTAAGCAAGCATTGCCACCTTTGTTGAATTGAGATTGACAACCTCAAAGAGTCTTCATGCCCCATTTGAGTCATTTCCCTGAGTATTTGACATTATGTTAGTGCCAAATAGCTATGTTGTAGATGTCTGTCTTGCAAGGACTTGCTAACATAGCACATCTACCGAGGGATTCAAAAAACTGACAAATAGTTGGCCCCTAGTGAAACTTCAACACTTATATTGGTCGTTTGAACTATGATTACTGATTCAAAAAGACCGACATGCACTTAGACAAGAACTTCAGGTCCATGCATTCACTACAGCTCTGACCATCCATCTGCAACTGCCCATGGATCTACAAATTGCTTCAAACTTCAAGCTACCATAACTTTCACACCGTGGCTTTGTTTGGCAAGCGGTATGGACCTTCTTGTAGACCACATTGAGGGCCACCTTTAGCGTTCCCTTTGCACTTTTCACACTTCAACCATCCACCTCTAACATGCAATAGCAAAGAATTTTGGCCTTGAAAACCACATAAAAGATACATAACCGCTGTCCCCTTGATCTTCACAACGACCTGTCCACTTTGGCATGGCCTTGAAAGCACACATATCCTTGCATTGCACAATTCCTGGCATTGGACAACTTTAATTGCACCATCATTGCTCAACCACCTTGTTGAACATCTGTACTCAACCACAAAAAGGCTTTATTCATCTATAAACTAGAAAACTTCCAAACATCATGAGAAAACAAAAGAAACTACCATATGCCACAAAGCCCTACTCTTGTTTCATGCCACCATCCCCAAGTGGGTTGCTCAACCCCCTACATATTATGACCTCTTGGATCAAACACCTGGCTTTGAGCACATCTTCTCATCTGCAACAACTTTCAATAGTGTTGTACCCAAGCACGTAGCCATCCATGCATACAATAAGCCCATAGCACTCTTGCACCACTCTGAGCATCACCCTATCTCCTTCGTGATTCACAAAGAGCACCATTGTGCACACCATCCTTCTCCATACGTATATCTAACCCTATAGACATGTCTGACCCTCCCTCTCAACCATGTACAACAAAGATCTTCTCAAGAGAACCCCGTATTTGACAATAATCCATCACACAACTACACTCACAAGAGTACCTTTCAACCTTGACTCATGTACCTCTTTTGAAATCCAAGTCGCACCGTGGGATTCCCTTTCATTGCCATTTAGCATACTTGCTACATAGGAAATGCTTCCACCTTTGGCTCCATGCTTACTTCCACATCTATAATGCACTCGATCCTAGCATCATCAAGCCCTTCCTCATCAATTGTCCCTTCAAGGTCAACCTGCACGTGTGCCTTGCCAGCTTTAGTTGCCTACACTTCAAGCACTTGTTCTAACACTTCATCCTTTTCCAAATAAGAGAGAAACTCACCCCATACCGCACCTTCCTAGTCTTCCTCCACAATTAAGACCGCTCTATCTTTCATGGAAAAACTGCACACTTGATGCACCATTGTTGCACATTCCACTACAAATTTCATAAGCATAGCCGTCAACATGGAACCACATAGGATCTTCACATGCATGTCTTCTCTTATAGGCCCAAACTCTTCTACTTGACTTTTATCCTGCACCTTGGCTTGCACTTCTTTGTGCTCCTCTAATACAACTTTCAAATATTTACCCAAATGCAAGAGATCATACTCCTCATACCTTGAGCGGGATGAATCGGTTTCCCAGGTTGTATTTGTATCCATAGAACTACTATAGTTTGCTTCTACCTTTTTTTTTTGTCTCAAGATCAGGAATTTTCTCTACCTTCACTGCTTTAATCTCATCTACAAACCTCACTTTTGAATCTCTAGCACACATCAATGGAGCATGACCAATCATACCTGGACTTTTTTACACATCTTCTATTTGATCAAGAACTGCTTGCACTTCTTCTCCAATTTTTTCATAGTAGGAACTTCCCTAACTGGCATCTTGGGCATAGAAACCACTCCATCTCTTTGCAACCAAAGAACCCTTGGATCCTCTTGCATTGGAACATCCTCTAGCATCAACTTCACCTTTATTTCCACCACTTCAATTGGCCCAAGCACCATTGCATTTGACAAACCCTGCCTAGCTTGACACTTCTTCAAAATCTTCTTGGTTCAACCTCTTGCAAAATTAACCACTTTTTCATACATCACAAGCTCATTTTCTTTGACCTTATCTCAAACATCTAGGCTTGAAAATCACCATCCAAGCTTTGCTTCAGGCCATCTAGCTTCTACTTTACTTCATCCAATTGCACATCCAACGCATACTTGCTTCAAAAGGCCATTTCTAAACTTTCTCAATTTGCCTTTTCTTCATCATGCAACTCCTTGTACCATATCTTTGCTTTACCAGGAACCAAAAGCAAAAAAACTTAAACCACGCCTTCATCTCTTGATGATCTGGTCTCTAGCAAAAATAGCCCATAATCTTGCAACGAGCTTTCCACATCTTAACTCTAGTGAGAATTGGAAAACCCAACCACACCATCTTTAACAGAATCAGCTCTTCAAAAAATGCACTTTTAGTAGCTCCAAAACCACAACTTCACCTTGAATAGGAGCAATCAGATACTCCTCCATGGTGGCACCATAAGACGGAGAGGAAAATGAGAACACACCCAAAAACACACACAGATTGCCTCTCTGTAGCCCAGGGTACTCACAACACCCCCATCCACTAGAAATCACCTTCAAAACCTCACATTTTTGCAAGAAACAAAGTGCTTACACGCATTCCAATGCACACATGCTTCCCACAAAAACCAGACAACAATCCCCTTGAGTTTTTCCACTTCATACCTCAACACCTCTCTCTCTCTCTCTCTCTCTCTCTCTCTCTCTCTCTCTCTCTCTCTCTCTCTCTCTCACACACACACACACACACACTGGGGGGCACACACCGCTTACACACACTGGCACCACACACAATTGAGCAAAGATGTCATAATAACTAATATCTAATTCTCCTAAATGATTTTCTCATGTTAAACTGATCATTTAATATGGTCAAGTACCAGGGGAGAAAAAGTTAGATTATTGGTAAGCCTAGCAAACTGGTCACAATAGGGATCCAAAGGGGGACCATCTACAGAAGAGCAATGTGCAAGCAATGGGCTTCAAATACCTAAGGTTCAGCCCATTAAGACTTCCAAAATGCTAAGGTTCCAATTTTCATTGTAAAGTCCAATGGTCAAACCTTAGGGATATTGGATGCTTTGTCAGTGTAAAAAAAGTCTTCCTAGATCCCTACATAGGAGCGTGCGAGCCCTTTTAGTAGGGGATGAGAGAGAAACACATACACACACACACACACACACTCATGCAAGCCCCTTTACACAAAGGGCATAGTGGACACATGTCAGCTCCCTAGCCCAATTGCCCACAAGGTGCATTCAAATCCTATTGGATGACCATAGAGGTGGACCAATGAGAATTAGGCTAGAGTAAACATAGTTTAATTCATTTAAAAAACACTTAATAAAAGAACCAATAAGAAAGCTCTCTAGAAGAATATTCGACAGTCTCCCAAGGGGTCCAATGAGCATTCAACAACCCAATGGCTTGCTTGCTTCCTATTGGGGCTAGAAGACAAAGGGGTCCAATGAGAGTTTAATTGCATTCTTTAATTACCTAAAGCTCTCACAAAAGGGGAAAGGGAGACACATGTCACAAGGCTATCACTTATGCTTCTCAATTATGATTGGCTAAGCTTTGCAGGGTCCAATGGCGTGCCATCAAGAGTAAATTGCAAGAGGGGTCTACCAAGAGAGACAGGGGGCTGATTTTGGCAAGGCATTATCACACACACTCACACAATCTCATGTGTGAAGCAAGAAGACTGTCTCCCTCTCTCCTTCTTAAGCTTTAACGGAAAGCTCATCACCTACTCCAAGCTTGTGACAAGGGTGGTCTACACCAACAACTCTAGGCTTTGTGATGCAAATCCAACCAAAGAGTCAAGCTCCAATGCATGCTCATCTCCTCTACCATGATAATTACTGAGCTATGCTAAGATATTATTAGGGATTAGGTGAGGAGATATACTTCTTTCTCATAAGACTACTCCTTCTTTCTCTCAATCTACCCTCATACCCCGCTAGCTCTCACCATCTTCGAAGGTGTGTGACGTCTTGGGTCTAAGACCGTGAGGGAATTGATGTTGTGTTTTATAAGTCTGTGCATGGTGCTTGAATCTTCCATCTTCGTTGCACCTGCAAGTTATTAAAGGAACACAAAGTTTCTGTATTGTAAAATGTCTCCCTTGATGGGGGAAACCTATAATACAAAGCCTTTTGGAGGGGAGACCGGCTCTATGTAAAACCGATCCTCAAATGTTGTCAATAGCTTAATTTTATCTCTCTTTTGAAGTATTGTTCATGCCTATATAACTAGGTGTTATGATTTTTGTTGCTCTCTCCATCCAAGCACTCTTGCTATGAAAATTAGGAATCTATTCTAATAAAATGCTCACTATGTTCATGTTATTTTTTGCTACACACAAGTTACTAGGCCATTGAATGTTACATTGGTATTAGAGCACAAGGTTTCTCTTTTCTTGCTCAAGAAGGGAGGTCCTCAAGCTAGCTATAAATGGTTGGTATTATTAATTGAAATTGAGTGAGTAGAATAGGGATTTTTAAGCCTTGCCTTGCACCTTGCTTCGTGCAGATAATGGGGCATCACCATCAAGAGCTATGGTCTTAATAGTGGAGTCCTACGGGGCTACGGCTTAACCACTATTGAGCTATTAGAAGCTTGACAAAAGCCGGTACTATTTTGGTGTTGAAAGACCCTCTCTTCTATTCCTTGCAATTTTTGAGCCACGGGTACAGTAGCTTGAGTGCTTTTCTAAAGGGGTAAAGAGGAGTAGAAACTAGGGCTTGAAGTGCCAAAGTACACCTAAAAATTGTTAGAATGGCTGACAATAGTAAAGAGAGTGAAATTAATGTTGTTAGCTTTGATTTTGCTAATGAGCAAGCTACTAATGATGCCCCTATGCTTGTTAACTACCTTGTTAGCTTCAACAAGCCATGGTAAATCCATCCCTTCAAAGTGAAGTGCAATGGCAGCTTTGTGCTCATGGGATTCTCCAAGCTCCCGACCATGAAGAGAGAGTATCTACTAGGAAGCTTACATGTGAGACTTCCAAAAGAGGCCTCTCTCCAATTCGGTAAGAATAAGAGGATCCATACGAAGGGCTCAAAAATTTACTTCTTGATGATGCATCTCCTTACCAAAGGAGAACTCAAGAGCCCCCACCAATGGAACAAGAAATAAGTGAGTCTCCTATCACCTCAACGAAGATGGCTCCACGAAGACGGCGGGCAAAACGCTCTTCATCACCTCCTAAACGGAGAAGACCATCGCACACTTCTCCACACCATAATTCAAAGAGGGATGACAGAAAACAAGAGAATAAAAAGACGAGAAAGAGGTCACCCTCTTCTCCATCTTCTTCATCATCTTCCTCTTCTGAAGAAAGTGATGGTGCAGACAAAGAGGAACAAGGCAAGAAAGAGGTCACCCTCTTCTCCATGTTCCTCAAATTCTTCATCTTTTGAAGAAAGTGACGGTGCAACTTTTGAACCATTAAAAAAAAGAGGCCATAAGAAATCCTATGCCATGTGGAAGAGGTCGTCCAAGCTCAAGAAGTTCAAAGAAGGAGAAAAGAACATCTCTTTCCTTACCCACAATGGCACCTTTGGTGCTACCGGCAAAGTCTTGGCCTTCATCCCACAATTTGATGCGGCGTTTGGAGATGAGGGCTTCACGGAGTCCTCTAAGCTACACCATGTAGCTATGCATTTTCAAAAGTCTTCCAGGCAATGGTGGTCTAGCCTACGGGCAAACGGTGAAGCCCCACGAACATAGAAAGCTTTAAGAGCTTCCATCATGAAGCACTTTTTGGCCACTGATTCCAAATACAAAGTAGTCACCGAATGGTGAAGCTTGAAGCTCTCTCACTATGAATCCATTCACAAATATGTACACAAGTTTTGGGACTTACATCTCAAAGCCACTGTCTTCAAAAGATGGATTTTGGAGAGCAAAAAAAACAATTTTGTGCGGGCTTAACTAAAGATATGGTGGAGTATGTCAACTCCCAAAGTCCACGCACCATATCTGCGGTCATACACCATACCATGGTGGCTTCACGAATCAATTTCCAAAGAGGGGCTAAGAGAAATCTTAAGCCCACGGAAAACAAGGGTTCCAATGAGCCTAAGGGGAAGGACAATGTCCAAAAGTCTCCTAAGGGCAATTCCAATAACAACAAAGCTAAGGAGAAGGGAGTTTACAAAGGCAAAAACAAACTCTCTCTTGAACAGCTTGAGTGTTATTGCAAGGATAACCGTTGTTTCAAATGTGGTGAGCAAGGGCATGCATACCGTGCTTGCCCCCAAAAGAACATCCGCCATGAGCCTCCTAGATCTACCTTGGTCATAATCCAAGAAGAGGAAGCTCACCACAAAGGATCTCCTCTATGCCATGCTTGGGGAAAGGTAAACGAACATGATGCTTTTATTCTCTTTGACCCTGGTTCGACCCTGGTTCTACCCTGGTTCTGTAAGGTCCCTCCCTAAACCCTACAGCCATTCAGAGAATTTTCAGTCTAGAAAATAATTTAGAAAAATTAAGATCAACAAAGAAGTTATATGGACAACGAGACTTTACTCCAGAATAAAAAGAAAAGGATATTTCAGATAAGAAATTACGTCATCCCTAAATTTCTCTTTTTAGATTAAGATTATTTTATATTTCTTTGTCAAAAGCCACGTGGGAACTGATCTAGATCGAGAACTAGGAGAAAAAGGGACTAACTTAATTGAAAGGTAAAGTCAAGAGATAAGAACTAAGAAGAAAATTGGGGTCCAATAGCATTTGAGAAGAAAATTGGGGTCCAATAGGAATTGAGAAGAGAAATTGGGGTCCAATAGGAATTGAGAAGAGAATTCCACCCACCATTTCCTATATAAGCACCCCCTCTCCTTTGTAATTTTACACACATATTGCTAAGCTAAAAGGGTTATTTCTTCAATTAAAACAAAAAAGGATTACAAGGGAGACAGGAAGTAATTACGAAGAGGCAAGAAAGTTTACAACTCATGAAGATCCTCTAATATATGGTCACATAACCAAGTATCACAAGCGCCACACATGTTAGGATGCTCATCCTCTGGAATGGTTCTACGAGAAACAGCTTGAGAAATTTTTCGGGTATGAGCTGAGAAGAGAAAAGGACCTCTAAGAGGAAGACTCCAGATGGTATCGAGGCAAATCTTAGAATGGTGGATAAACTGCACAAGCAAGAACAACCTTGCGGAGAACCTAGGATCTCGTGTCCTTTTGACGCAGTAGTATCGAGGGCCAAGTCCCAGAGCCTCTGTAACCATAGCAAGCTGGGTATTGTTGCGGAAATGATCTCTACCCCAGAGCGTCACTCTTGTGAGATGCCGCCATGTCTTCCATATCGTCTGGCCGACACAAGAATTTGGCTGAGAAAAGAGGAGATCTTTGTATCGCTCTAAGAACTGTCTTTTAACTGCCTCATTTGCACTCTGCAAGTAAGAGATGCATACAAGAAGAACCAAGTCTTCTTGCCAAGACGCCATCAGATAAGAAAATGACTAAGTTACAAGAGAGTGAAGATCGCAAAAATAAGAGGATAACAAGTGATGATAAAGAAGGGATTGCGAGTAGCTTATAAAGAAGAAGTAGCGTATCGAAGAAGCCACAAACGCGATGACTTCTTCAAGAAGATAGCTTATTAAGAAAGATTTTCCATGACTCCAATATTATATTAGCAAATTTTTGGGGGATGAAGAAGTGTAAGAGAGAAGTCAAGTTGAAAGCGTTAACAAGAAGTTAAGTCGCGAGACGTATCCAAGAAGCTTCATCAATTACGTATCTTATTTGAATTGAGGACAACTCTTTTTTTTTTTTTTGGGAGAGATGCTGCCTTCAATAGACTCAAAGATCTCTTGACCAGCAGTCCTGTCCTCATCAATTCTGACTAATTTCACTCCTTAGCTCTTCTTTACCCGAGGGAGCTCAACTAGAAATTCAGGTAAACCCCTATTTTAGACCTCTTCTGCAAGAGATTCAAGCTCAAAACCCGAGGGAACACTTAAGTGATTATACCTTAGCAGATGGTCTTCTTTACTACCTGGAAGAGATGGATCATCAACTTCTAGTCATTAAAGACAACCTGAAGAGAGCTAGTAATAGGCAGAAGAGCTACGCTAATCTTCACCGCTCCACTAGAAGCTTTAGCGAAGGCGAACAAGTTTTCCTCAGAGTCGAACCCAAATGCAGCTCCTTAAAGCTAGGGAAATTCCGTAAGCTTGCATTCAGATATTGTGGACCTTTTGGAATCAAATCAATATCTCCCTTTTTTTTTTCAAACCCTTGATCATATTTTTGGTTGGTTCTTTGGAACAACTTATAATTATTCTTCAAGATATCGATGGTACTTTTGATGTAATTTTTATGCGGATGTAATTAATCATCATATTGATGGAATTCAAGCATCTCTAGCTAGTCAATTCTTTTGAGATTCAAATCGTACATGGTGTTTTACAAGTCTAGTTATTATGATACATGAAATATCTGATTACTAAGTGAAAGATGAGACAGTAAGCTATAGACATAAGAAAAATAAGGATGGAGGAAATAAATTGGGTACACAAGGAGAGGAGACATTGCAAGATTAATTAAAATATCAGTATGAAATCCTTTAACTGTCAAGAACATGGTATTAGTTGGATGATATCAATAGAGAAATGAGTCAACGCTCAAAACGGAAAAAGGTTATAGTTTGGGTAAGAATGATAAGCGTATTAAGGCTAGATAGAGAGCAAAGTGAAGAAATGATCTTCAGACTTCACAAGAGAAACACAATCCGGTCACACCAAAGGAAAAATACCTAGTTGAGTAAGATCACACTCAGTAATTAAAGTAACCCCGAGTCATTAAGACTTTTTTATGATTAAGACTTTTTGAGTGTATTATTGAAAGTCCATACCAGCTTCACTGAAGGTCCATACTAGCTTCACTGTGTATTATTGAAGAGAAGTGTATTATTGAAGGTCCATACCAGCTTCACTGTCCTTTAATCTAAATACCCTAAAGTTATTGACCATCTTCGATCATAAGTTGATTAAAGATTGAGTCTGTCTACTCTCTAAAGCATGTCACGAGCTGAGGACAGCTCTTTCTTTTTGTTGGGGAGTTTGTAAGGTCCCTCCCTAAACCCTAGAGCCATTCAGAAAATTTTCGGCGTAGAAAATAATTTAGAAAAAGTAAGACCAACAAAGAAGTTATACGGACAACGAGACTTTACTCCAGAATGAAAAGACAAGGATATTTCAGATAAGAAATTACGTCATCCCTATATTTTTCCTTTAAGATTAAGATTATTTTATA
Source organism: Adiantum capillus-veneris (assembly GCF_014529385.1). Classification (NCBI taxonomy): domain Eukaryota; kingdom Viridiplantae; phylum Streptophyta; class Polypodiopsida; order Polypodiales; family Pteridaceae; genus Adiantum; species Adiantum capillus-veneris. The sequence goes on from NC_140949.1 coordinate 75,752,082, forward strand.
TTTCTTTGTCAAAAGTCACGTGGGAACTGATCTAGATTGAGAACTAGGAGAACAAGGGAGTAACTTAATTGAAAGGTAAAGTTAAGAGATAATTTAAAAAAAGTAAAACCAACAAAGAAGTTATACGGACAACGAGACTTTACTCCATAATGAAAAGACAAGGATATTTCAGATAAGAAATTACGTCATCCCTATATTTTTCCTTTAAGATTAAGATTATTTTATATTTCTTTGTCAAAAGCCGCGTGGGAACTGATCTAGGTCGAGAACTAGGAGAAAAAGGGGCTAACTTAATTGAAAGGTAAAGTTAAGAGATAAGAACTAAGAAGAAAATTGGGGTCCAATAGGAATTGAGAAGAGAATTTCACCCACCATTTCTTATATAAGCACTCCCTCTCCTTTGTAATTTTACACACATATTGCTAAGCTACTTGCATATTTGCCATGCTTAAGATTATGCTTAAGTAAATCAAGGTTTCCATTAAACCTTGCTCTTGCTCTCTCCCTCTCTTGAAGGCCAAACCCTTGAGGGTTTTGTGAAGACGCTCCTCTCTCCTTCCTCTTCACCATAAATCCCTTTCCTTCCTCCTTGAGCCTCACATCTCTTCAAGAAGGCCTTCAACCCCACTTCCCTCTTGCTTAGAGGAGGTAATCTTCATTTCTAGTAGGATTAATTAATCCATGTGTTTTAATACTAGGAAAGTTTATGTACATCATTTTAGGTCTAAGCTTTAATGGTAACCTTGGAATTAGGGTTAAGTATAAATGATAGTTATGCATCATTACATTACACTTCAAAGGTAGATTTACACTCGTAAGTTAAGCTTTAATGATAACTTTGCACATAAATGTAAGCTTTAGTGATTACCTTGCATTTTTAGGCTTTAAGTTTTAATGGAAACCTTGCAATTAGGGTCAAGTGATAAAAGTGTCTATGCATCAAAAAGTTAAGCTTCAAAGGTAGATTTTCTCTTGTAAGCTAAGCTTTAATGGTAACTTTGCACTTAGATGTAGGCTTTAGTGATTACCTTGTATTTTTAGGTTTTAAGCTTTAATGGAACCCTTCCAATTAGGGTTAAGTGATAAGAGTATCTACGCATCATAAAGTTAAGCCTCAAAGGTAGATTTTCTCTCGTAAGCTAAGCTTTAATGGTAACTTTGCACTTAGATGTAAGCTTTAGTGATTACCTTGCATTTTTAGGTTTTAAGCTTTAATGAAAACCTTCCAATTAGGGTTAAGTGATAAGAGTATCTACACATCATAAAGTGAAGCTTCAAAGGTAGATTTGCTCTCGTAAGCTAAGCTTTAATCGTAACTTTGCACTTAGATGTAAGCTTTAGTGATTACCTTGCATTTTTATGTTTAAGTTTTAATGAAAACCTTGTAATTAGGGTTAAGTGATAAGAGTATCTACGCATCATAAAGTTAATCTTCAAAGGTAGATTTGCACTCGTAAGCTAATCTTTAATGGTAACTTTGCACTTAGATGTAAGCTTTAGTGATTACCTTGCATTTTCAGGTTTTAAGCTTTAATGGAAACCTTGCAATTAGGGTTAAGTGATAAGAGTATCTACGCATCATAAAGTTAAGCTTCAAAGGTAGATTTGCTCTCGTAAGCTAAGTTTTAATGGTAACTTTGCACTTAGATGTAAGCTTTAGTGATTACCTTGCATTTTTAGGTTTTAAGCTTTAATGGAAATCTTGCAATTAGAGTTAAGTGATAAGCGTATCTACACATCATAAAGTTAAGCTTCAAAGGTAGATTTACACTCGGAAGCTAAGATTTAATGGTAACTTTGCACTTAGATGTAAGCTCTAGTGATTACCTTGCATTTTTAGGTTCTAAGCTTTAATGGAAACCTTTCAATTAGGGTTAAGTGATAAGAGTATCTACGCATCATAAAGTGAAGCTTCAAAGGTAGATTTTCTCTTGTAAGCTAAGCTTTAATGGTAACTTTGCACTTAGATATAAGCTTTAGTGATTACCTTGCATTTTTAGGTTTAAGCTTTAATGGAAACCTTGTAATTAGGGTTAAGTGATAAGAGTATCTACGCATCATAAAGCTAAGCTTCAAAGGTAGATTTGCACTCGTAAGCTAAGCTTTAATGATAACTTTGCACTTAGATGTAAACTTTAGCGATTACCTTACATTTTTAGGTTTTAAGCTTTAATGGAAACCTTGCAATTAGGGTCAAGTGATAAGAGTATCTATGCATCATAAAGCTAAGCTTCAAAGGTAGATTTTCTCTTGTAAGCTAAGATTTAATGGTAACTTTGCACTTAGATGTAGGCTTTAGTGATTATCTTGTATTTTTAGGTTTTAAGCTTTAATGGAAACCTTCCAATTAGGGTTAAGTGATAAGAGTATTTACGCATCATAAAGTTAAGCCTCAAAGGTAGATTTTCTCTCGTAAGCTAAGCTTTAATGGTAACTTTGCACTTAGATGTAAGCTTTAGAGATTACCTTGCATTTTTAGGTTTTAAGCTTTAATGGAAACCTTGGATTAGGGAGAATCTAAGAAGATCCTCGCAAAGGTTAAGGGGAAAAGGTGAGGAGGAATCGAGGGAATTTGGCGTGTGGAGGAGAGAGAGAGGAAGGGAGAGAGAGAAAGATCTCCGATGCCTCAGCACGAGCTCCGAAAGCAGGCAGCAAGGTGGCGCGTGGGGGATGGGCATAAGGAGAAAGAGAGAGAGAGAGAGGCAGGAAGATTTTTGCTCCATTGACAAGAGCGCAGCTGCTCTAAATCGACAAGGAGCACCATGTTGTTGAGTATACAACGCGAGACAGCGTCCCCACGCACGTAAGTATCAAGACGACTGGTACTCTGCATGGTAGCAAGTGCAGATCGCGGTTCTACTGTTGTTATAGGCGAAACCAAGTTCGATGTCTCCATGCAAGGTCAGGACTCGATTGTTCAAGCCGAGACGATCAGCTTGAAGGCTGTCGGAGATGGTGTTAGCGCGTGGGAACGGGGAGGAGGTTCCGGGCCTTGCTTTTTCGTTTGAGAAATGAAAGAAGGCGGAACGAATCAACTTGGATTCCATCTATTGTGCGCGTAGAGCAATTAGGTTGGACCAATTAGGGTTAAGTGATAAGAGTATCTATGCATCATAAAGTGAAGCTTCAAAGGTAGATTTGCTCTCGTAAGCTAAGCTTTAATGGTAACTTTGCACTTAGATGTAAGCTTTAGTGATTACCTTGCATTTTTAGGTTTAAGCTTTAATGGAAACCTTGTAATTAGGGTTAAGTGATAAGAGTATTTACGCATCATAAAGTTAAGCTTCAAAGGTAGATTTGCACTCCTAAGCTAAGCTTTAATGGTAACTTTGCACTTAGATGTAAGCTTTAGTGATTACCTTGCATTTATAGGTTTTAAGCTTTAATGGAAACCTTGCAATTAGGGTTAAGTGATAAGAGAATCTACGCATCATAAAGTGAAGCTTCAAAGGTAGATTTCTTCTCGTAAGCTAAGCTTTAATGGTAACTTTGCATTTAGATGTAGGCTTTAGTGATTATCTTGTATTTTTAGGTTTTAAGCTTTAATGGAAACCTTCTAATTAGGGTTAAGTGATAAGAGTATCTACGCATCATAAAGTTAAGCCTCAAAGCTAGATTTTCTCTCGTAAGCTAAGCTTTAATGGTAAATTTGCACTTAGATGTAAGCTTTAGTGATTACCTTGCGTTTTTAGGTTTTAAGCTTTAATGGAAACCTTCCAGTTAGGATTGAGTGATAAGAGTATCTACGCATCATAAAGTGAATCTTTAAAGGTAGATTTGCTCTCGTAAGCTAAGCTTTAATGGTAACTTTGCACTTAGATGTAAGCTTTAGTGATTACCTTGCATTTTTAGGTTTAAGCTTTAATGGAAACCTTGTAATTAGGGTTAAGTGATAAGCGTATCTATGCATCATAAAGTTAAGCTTCAAAGGTAGATTTGCACTCGTAAGCTAAGCTTTAATGGTAACTTTGCACTAGATGTAAGTTTTAGTGATTACCTTGCATTTTTAGGTTTTAAGCTTTAATGGAAACCTTGCAATTAGGGTTAAGTGATAAGAGTATCTACGCATCATAAAGTTAGCTTCAAAGGGATATTTTCTCTCGTAAGCTAAGCTTTAATGATAACTTTGCACTTAGAAGTAAGTTTTAGTGATTACCTTGCATTTTTAGGTTTTAAGCTTTAATGGAAACCTTGCAATTAGGATTAAGTGATAAGAGTATCTATGCATCATAAAGTTAAGCTTTAAAGATAGATTTTCTCTCGTAAGCTAAGCTTTAATGGTCACTTTGCACTTAGGTGTAAGCTTTAGTGACTACCTTGTATTTTAGGTTTAAGCTTTAATGGAAAGCTCGAAAACTCGTAAATTATAGGATGACCTTCTAGCTTCCTGAAATGGAAAGCTAGGTACGATAAGAAAAGAGTAATTGTCTAAGCTCGATAGAAGTAGTTCAAATTTTGGTATTGAAGAGTATTTCTAAAGTTTTCAATTTCAAGTTTGTTTGCAAATACGGGATGGGGGAGATAGGGGATATCTTCGCGGAATTGATCTCCGTGTTGTTTGAACCGAAAACTTTACAAGCTTCCATGGAGATGTCCCATGGATGGCAAAGGATTGCAAAAAACCTGGGAATCCACAAAACGGGGATTGAACTTAAAAAGTTGGCATTTCCGAAGAGACATTAACCATCAAATTCCTATGGCAAAAACTCGCTTGTATTTTCTAAATAAACTTGGCTGGTAGATAATTAATGAAAGTAGGAATTAAGGTTTATAAATGAATGAACCTGGGAATTACCAACTAGGAGTTAAAAAGGAATCTCGAGAGGTGATAGGGATAGCCCATTGCAAAACATAGATGTAACTAGGAGTTTTGAAGATTGTCTGGAAATCACAGGGAACCAAGATGGATCTTCTTGGGGTCAATTTGATTGAAAGGCCGGCCCCTTGAGAGGATTCTCTTGGGGAACTTGTCAGAGATTGACCCTTTTCGGCTAGGGCAGTGTAACCGGCAAGTTGTTATACCTAGGTCATTCATGCCCGAGGGATAAGGGATGAATGGGTTTGTTTTATTTTTGCCCGGTCGGGTGAAGTACCCGCGGTATCTTATTGGAAATCGGCCATAATCCGGGTATGGCCTGATGCCAATAGTTGGCTGAGAAGGTTATTCTCAGGGAGGATGGTGTGAATTTAATTAAGGAAATTTTTTCGACTTGGTTGCTTAAAAAGGAACTGGAAAGGCTAGGAATATAGGGGCTATCGTGTGCATCTGTCACCAGATGGTGCTATACCTCTAGAAATAAAATGGTTAGGAAGGAATGATTAAATTACTTGATGAGCCTTTCCCAAACACTTGATTCTGGGAATGTTGTGAAGGTGTTGCCATTTTGATGGCTTGTAACCGATTATCATGGCATGAGTGGGGAGGTAAGATGAATTGGTTGAAACTAAATGTGTTGCATGATTAGTTAGGAAACTAGTTACAAGCTAATTATAGCAGATAAAGAAAAGGAAATGAATTAAAAGTTTCAAAATAAAGATCTGGTGGGAACAACCAGAGGAGTTTTCCCGAACGAGGGTATGCAACAAATTGCATGCTGCTTGTTGTTTGATGATGTCTGATAGACTAGTGTCTTCCTAATTTTGTAGTAGTTAAGTACTACCTCGGGAAGGGATTTTCATGAAATGGTTCGGTGGGTGGGCGGATCCGGAGGGTCAGATGGCCGGATGTTGATTTAAAACTTTTATGTTAAACGCTAGGACTACCTGGGATAAAAATGGGTAATCGGGGACGAGCGAGACCGTGTAGGATTGCAAAATCCCTCTTCTTAGGGGAAAGTGATAATTGCCGTGCCTGCTTGTCAGGAAAAAAGGGTTATCTCCATGAACCAAGGGAGAACAAGAAAGCAAGAGGAGATCCTCAAGAAAAAAAGATCAAGATAATCAAGACTAAGGAACACTATTTTGGGTGCGGAAAGCTGTCAAGGATAGATTGATTATGAGAAGCGGATAGAATCATTGAATGAAGGGAAGTACCCCCTTGGGTTGGCATTCGAAATAGACCGGAGTCCTCTCCAAGTGTCGGTCCCAAGTAGGAGGGATACTTGCACATAGATCTACGTCATTCCTTGGAACGCTCTGGAGGACTGAGGGAGGTGACTAGGGTCGAGTCTGGGTATGGCCCTCACAAGTGGTATCAGGGAAGTACCCCCTTGGATTGGCATTTGAGATAGACCGGAGTCTTGTATGAGTGTCGGTCCCAAGTGGGAGGGATACTTGCAGATAGATCTACGTCATTCCCTGGAACGGTCTAGAGAACTGAGGGAGGTGAGTAGGGTAAAGTCTGGGTATGGCCCTTACAGGTTCTACTCATGATTTTATATCCATAAAGTTGTCCACCAAGCTAGGCATCCAAGCCTATGAGATGGGAGATGTCCTACCCGCAGATGGTCCTTTCAAGGGGCAAGAAGCTTCAATCACTCCCTTAATTGGGAAATTGAGGCTCCATGTCCAAAGCTATGTGGACAAAGAGGACTCCTTTATCTCTCCTCTCAAGCACGAGGATGTAATCCTAGGGGCACCATGGTTTGATAGCATGATGGGTGCCAATGTTGAATTCCCTAAAAGGAAAATCTACTTTAGGTTCAGGGAAAAATATACGTACATAGATGCCAAAGAGATCGGTAGCACCATACCCATTGTACATACGCAAGATTTCAATAAGTCAATAAAGAGCTCTATTTCCATGTACATGATTTTTGTTAAAGATTCTCAAAATGAACCTAATGTTTTAGCAAAAGCAAATATAAACAATCACAAGGAATTATAGTTATCCAATTTTTTTCAAGGGATTCCAAGATGTTTTATTGACGACATCCCTTGTGAACTACCTCCTAAACGAGGCAATGATGACCATGCAATTGAACTTCTTCCACGAAGTTCACCGCCTAATAAACCTCCTTATAGAGTTTCTCAAGCTCAACAAGAGGAGATTATGCGGCAAGTGCATGAGCTAGTTGAGAAGGGCATGGTTAGGCCTAGCTCATCTCCATTTTGCTCACCCGTGTTATTAGTGCAAAAGAAAGACGGCACATATCGTATGTGTATCTACTATAGAGCATTAGATAGGATCACTATAAGAAATAGGTTTCCCGTTCCACGGGTAGAAGACCTATTTGATAAGCTACAAGGGTCGACCTACTTTAGTAGGAGTGACCTAAAAAGTGGCTACCATCAAATAAGGATAGTTGATCAAGACATTGTAAAGATGGGTTTTCTCACTACGTTTGGTCTTTACGAATACATTGTCATGCCTTTTGGCTTGACCAATGCACCAGCCACATTCAATTGCTCGATGGAGAAGCTATTCAGGCCTCACCAAACCTTTACTGGAGTGCTCTTTGATGATATCATCATCTACTCTAATTCACTAGACGAGCACAAGCAACACCTCCATGTAATATTTCAAGTCTTAAGAGAGAATAAAATTTATATTAATTGAAAGAAAAGTGAGTTTTTCTTACAAGAGATTCAATATTTAGGTCACATTATCTCTCAAGATGGCATCCAAATTGGATCCATCAAAGCTAGAGGTAATAAAAGGATGGTTTAATCCAAGGAATATTCATGAACTAAGAAGCTTTATAGGTATGTGTGCATACTATAGACGCTTCATAGAAAATTTCTCACAAATAGCGGGACCATTACATGACCTAACAAAGAAAAACATTAGGTATACATGGTCTGCCAAGGAGAACAATGCTTTCAAAAAGCTTAAAGAAAAGCTTATCTCTCAACCTGTGCTTACACTGCCGGATCTCTCAAAGCCATTTGAGGTCCAATGTGACACTTGTGGTGATTTCCTTCAAGTTGTTTTTCTCCAAGAAGGGCACGCTGTAGCCTACGAAAGTCGAAGTATCGACCCTGTTGAGCAAGATCTAGGCATATATGAAAAGGAACTCCTCGCAGTTCTACATGCCTTACATTCGTGGAAGCACTATTTAGTGGGGACTCCTTTCATTCTGTGGACGGATCACCAAAGCCTCAAGTACTTAATGATGCAGACCAAGATCTGTGACAAACAAATGAGGTGGAAAAATTTCCTTTCGCAATTTCATTTTTATATTTCTCACACTGCTGGCAAGCATAATCAAGTAGCTGACGCGCTCTCAAGATGGACGAGAGTGAATGCGGTTTCCATAGCAGCTCACAATGATCTATCTTCTATGATAGATGAGTACGCTATTGATCTCGATTTTAGAGATGTGATTTTAGCCCTGGCATTAGGGAAGAAAGAGGAACCATTTATTTTACAAGATAATTATCTTCTCTATGACAATAGATTGTGCGTTACCAACTCACTACGTGTTGAGAAAGTAATGTATGAATCTCATGCTCCTCCTTATGCGGGGCATAGAGGGATTCAATCTACCCTAAAGGGATTGAAACATATTTCTATTGGCCTACCATGAAAGCAGAAATACAAGAGTATGTTTCTAAATGTGTGGTATGCCAAAAGAGGAAGTTTGATAGAGGGAAGCAACCTAGATTGCTTCAACCTTTGCCAATCCCTAATTCACCATGGGAGAGCATATCCATGGATTCTATGTTTGGATTGCCTAAGTCTATTTATGGAAACATGAGGATATGGACAATAGTAGAGACAGGTTTAGCAAACAAGCTCATTTTATACCTGTCAAAAAGAATATCAAAGCCCATCAAATGGCAACCCTCTTCATATCACAAATCTTCAAGTACCATGGCTTGCCAATGTCCATAGTGTCGAATAGGGGTTCCTAGAATGACCAGTAATTTCTGGAAGGGTCTCTTTGAGAACTTAGGGACAAGGCTAAACTTCTCTTTGGCCTATCACCTGCAAACGGATGGCCAAAGTGAAATAGCTAACCTAACCATTCTTGATCTACTAAAAGCCTACGTAACGTAAGTAGATCAAAGGTCCCAATGGGAGAAGTACTTACCCTTAGTGGAGTATGCCTAAAATAACATTGTACATACTTACACGGTAAAAGCACATTTTGAGGTAATTGAGGGAAGATCAAAAAGTCCCCTGCTACTTAAGGTACACGGGAAGATCTTCGCTGTCTGTGCAAATGAGTATAGTCGAGACCTATAAGAATCTTTCCAAAAGATTAAGGATGCTATCTCTATCTCACAGCAAAGGCAAAAGGTTGCTGCTAATAAGCACAGAAGAGCCCAAGCCTTTAAAGAAAATGATTGGGTCTTGCTTAAATTTCCCAAGGCTCGATTAAGGCACACCATGGGCAAGAATCCTACGGGACACCAAAAGTACTACGCTAAGTTAGCAAAAAGGTACTATGGTCCCTTCCAGATTCTTTGACCAATCAATGAGATGGCCTATCAACTCAAGTTTCCCAGCCATTGGCTCATACACAATGCTTTCCACGTGAGCCTACTAAAGGAGAGCCACCTCAAGAACCAACTATTGAAGACCCACCGAAAATCGAGTACGAAGAAGAGGTGTTGCAGCCCGAGTCTATTCTCCGACATGAAGACAAGGTATTGAGAGGCAATAAGACTATAAGATGGTATCTTATTAAGTTTAAGAATTATCCTTTTGAAGATGCTAGATGGATTCAAGGCATACAATTCAAGGATAACCTAAACCTTGTCAATGCTTACAATGCTTCCCTATAGTAAGAAATGTACAAATTTTTAAAATGAATAAAGTTTTTGTCTTATAAGACTCTGTTTTTTTTATTGTGCACAAATGTTAAGTAGTTTGCATGCTTAGAATCAAGTTTGTGGAGACGACGTCTTCCAAACACCAAGTAGCTTGTCACTGTACTTGGAAGATTGATAGGACTAATGTGCAGACATCCTTGCGGCAGCCTTAGACTCTCAAGTGCCAAATGGATTATTCATCCATTCTGGAACGATGTCATAGGGTAAGATAGGGATCCTCTACCCGCTAGAAAAATGACTAATGAATAGGCTTTATCTTCTCTACCCCATAGTCAAGGACGACTATGATTTCAAGAGAGAGGTAATGTCATAATAACTAATATCTAATTCTCCTAAATGATTTTCTCATGTTAAACTGATCATTTAATATGGGGAAGTACCAGGGGAGAAAAAGTTAGATTATTGGTAAGCCTAGCAGACTGGTCATAGTAGGGATCCAAAGGAGGGAAAATAGGGATCCAAAGGGGGACCATCTGCAGAAGAGCAATGTGCAATCAATGGGATTCAAATACCTAAGGTTCAGCCCATTAAGACTTTCAAAATGCTAAGGTTCCAATTTTCAATGTAAAGTCCAATGGTCAAACCTTAGGGATATTGGATGCTTTGTCAGTGTAAAAAAAGTCTTCCTAGATCCCTACATAGGAGCGTGCGAGCCCTTTTAGTAGGGGTTTAGAGAGAAACACATACACACACACACACACACACACACACACACTCATGCAAGCCCCTTTACAAAAAGGGCATAGTGGACACATGTCAGCTCCCTAGCCCAATTTCCCACAAGGTGCATAATTCTATTGGATGGCCATAGAGGTGGAGCAGTGAGAATTAGGCTCGATTAAATCTAGTTTTATTCATTTAAAAAACACTTAATAAAAGAAACAATAAAAATTAAGCTCCTATTGGACAGTCTCCCAAGGGGTCCAATGAGCATTCAGCAACTCGATGGCTTGCCTGCTTCCTATTGGGGCTAGAAGACAAAGGGGTCCAATGAGAGTTTAATTGCATTATTTGATTACCTAAAGCTCTCATAAAAGGGAAAGGGGGACACATGTCACAAGGCTATCACTTAGGATTCTCAATTATGATTGGCTAATCTTTGCAGAGTCCAATGGGGTGCTAGCAAGAGTGAATTGCAAGAGGGGTCTACCAAGAGAGACAGGGGGCTGATTTTCGCAAGGCATTATCACACACACTCTCACACAATCTCATGTGTGAAGCAAGAAGACTCTCTCGCTCCTTCTCAAGCATTAATGGAAAACTCATCACCTACTCCAAGCTTGTGAGAAGGGAGGCCTACACTAGGCTTTGTGATGCAAATCCAACAAAGAGTCAAGATCCAGTGCATGCTCATCTCCTCTACCATGCTAATTACTAAGCTATGCTAAGCTATTATGAGTGATTAGGTGAGGAGATATTCTTCTTTCTCGTAAGACTACTCCTTCTTCCTCTCAATCTACTCTCATACCCCGCTAGCTCTCACCATCTTAGAAGGTGTGTGAGGTCTTGGGTCTGAGACGGTGAGGGAATTGATGTTGTGTTTTATAAGTGTGTGCATGGTGCTTGAAGCTTCCATCTTCATTGCACCGGAAAGTTATTGAAGGAACACAAAGTTTTGTATTAAAATGTCTCCCTTGATGGGGGAAACATATAATACAAAGACTTTTGGAGGGGAGACCGTCTCCATGTAAATCTGGTCCTCAACTGTTGTCAATAGCTTAATTTATCTCTCTTTTGAAGTATTGTTCATGCCTATCTAACTAGGTGTTATGCTTTTTTTGCTCTCTTCATCCAAGCACTCTTGCTATGCTCATTAGGAATATATTCTAATGAAATTCTCACTATGTTCATGTTATTTTCCGCTACACACAAGTTACTAGGCCATTAAATGTTACAAAAGAATAGAAGAGAAGGGGGAGGGGGAGGGACGGCATAAAAATCGGCAATGGTCGCTTCCATTTGCTTCAAAAAAACAACATATACAGCATCCACTTTCTTCACATAGAGGGGCACACTCCTCCCTCTCAATCCTGCTTTGTGTTGACACACCATTGACGACCAAAAAATCCTCCTTTGTGACCTTTGTTGGCTTCTCCTCCTTGAAGCTCTTTGGCCAAATAATTCACTCTTAAGGCCCTCCTCGCTAAACCCCCCTCCCCCCCCCAAAAAAAAAGGTAGAGCAACAACCCCTGTAGGGCCCAACCCTTCAATTTTAACATTTTCTATTTTTGTCAAACGTATCCTCTTCTTTTGCATCATGGTGTGTGAGCCACCCCTTCTATTCTCAGCCTTGCTTGGAGCCCAATTATCTCATGTGCCTACCCTTCTTGTGGGATGTCACAGCACCATGACAAGGGGGAGGTGGTGACCCCTCTCTCTCATAAAAATTTCTAGGGGAAGGCCAACATGCCACCTTTGCATGAGAACCCACCTGCACGGGTGTGCCATGTCATCACTACAACAAAGTCAACAATAACATCACACCACCACCGATAAAATGAATGCCACGAAGAACTGCCCATCATGCCGCGAGCAGCACCAAAGTTTGACAGGAGCACCACCCGCAAGGTTTCGTCCATAGCCATGGAAAGTGGAGAGCTCTCTCTCTCCTCTCTTCATTTTGCAAACGAGAGGGTGCGTCATCTTGCATATATACAACAATTTTGATGCCAGTCATACCCTATATGGGTTTAATGTATGCCATGTGGAAGCCTTCAAATGACCCCCCTCCATGAATTGAAAAACCACCAAAAAAACATTGAAATTTTAATCTTTTCTCCCCAGCTTCTTTGCACTACCATTCACTGCTCCAAGACTCGATGGTCAAGCTACAAAATCCTATCGGACTCCTACCTTGCCAGATTTGATCTTTGCAAACCCCATTCCACTGTGACTTCATCAAGCCTACAAACTTTGATCCAAAAAATGGCAAAAACCATCTAGCAACATCCGTCGTGCATTTGTTCCCAACTTCAGACTTCAGTATCTCCTCGATCTGAGCTCAAATTGAAAACCCGTAACTTCTTATGGCCTTCACATGTTGCATAGGAACCATACAAACCTTGGAAAAGATGAAAAAAAACTCGAGATAGCACATCTATAGAGGTAGGCAAATCGGCACATAACTGGCCCTCGATGAAACTTTAATTAAGCACTCATATTGGTCGTTTGAACTCCGATTGTGGATCCAAAAAGACCGACATGCACCGTAAGATGAGCACTTCAGGTCCATTCATTCACTTCAACTCTTACCATCCATCTGCATTTGCCCAACCCAGTATAGATCTGCAAACTACTTCAAACTTCAAGCTGCCATAACTTTCACATCGTGGCTCCATTTGGTGAGCCGTTTGGACCACCCTATAGACCACATTGAGGGAAACCTTTGGAGCTCCCATTTTTATACTTTTCACAATTCAACCATCCACCTTGATAGGCACCATAGTGAAGCATTATAGAACTAGAACCCACAGAAAACATACATAATCGTTGCCGTCTTGATCTTGACAGTTGCCTGTCCACTTTGGCATGCCCTTGAAAGAACACATATATCTGCATTGCACTCTTCCTAGCATCGACCAACTGCACCAACGTAGCCTCAAGTCTAGTCACATAAGCATCTCATTCTACTAGTGATGTACCTACCACTAATAATGCTCTAGAGAGAGCTGGTAATGCTCTTGAGAGAGTAAAGTCCTAGTAGTCAGGTAGTGAGGAGATCTATGTGTGTCTCTCATGCCCTTGAGCATTTCCAACCAAGGTTAGACTATTTATTGGTCATTGACTACCTACTACCAAGAGGCTTTTGAGATGGAAGATAGAGTGAAGTGTGAAATATGCAATGCAATCTGATTATAGCTTGATTATGGCTAATGAGACTTGGGAATTGATAGAGTTTCTAGAGTTCAAACAAACCTTGCCTTGCAAATGGGTTTATATGAAGAAGAACATGGTAAAAGATCCCGAGCCTAAGTATACGGCTAGATTGGTTGCTAAGGGTTTCAAGCAAAAGAAAGGCATTGATTTTGATGAGATTTTCTCTCCAGTAGTCAAGATGACTACATTGTATCTTGTGCTTGGACTAGTAGCCATTAAATTCATGGAACTTGTCCAAATGAATGTGAAGACGACTTTCCTTCTTTGGGATCTTGATGAGGTCCAACCACCATGTTAGAGAGTTTGAGACTTTAGAGCCAACTTGGGAATCACCAATGTCTTGAAGATTTTTCCATATGGATAAATCTCAAACTCCTTTTTAAGGCCAAAGCCTTCCAAAAGGTAGTATTTAAAAATCTCTTTTGAGCCATGCTCTCAAAACTTTGGCTAAGATTTGTCCATGTGGTCAAATCTTAAGCTTGTTTTGAAAGTGGGATTTGGGAAATTCCCAAATTCACTAATATGGTGTTTGGGATGTCTACATGAAACAACTAGAGGGTTTTGAATTCTAACCATAGAAAACTACGAGTGTAGAATTGGTGTGTAGATTGTATAAGGCATTGTATGGACTATAGCACCAATGATACATGAAGTTTGACAAGTACATGCAGTTCTAAGATCAGTGTAAGGATCTAAGAAGATCATTGCTTGTATAGCAAGAAGTTGAATGAAGTTTGTATACATGAAGTTTGACAAGTACATGCAGTTCTAAGATTAGTGTAAGGATCCAAGAAGATCATTGCTTGTATAGCAAGAAGTTGAATGATGATTCACTTATCATCTCAATACTCTATGCTGATGATATGCTCATTTCTTGAAAGTCTAAAGATGAGATTGCCATCTTGAAGATGTCACTTACCATACAATTTGCTATGAAGGATTTAGGAGATGCAAGTTGATTTCTTGTTATGTATATCAAGAGTGATAGAAGCATGGAATACTAGAGTTGTCATGGAAAACATATATCCACAAGGTCTTGCAAAGTTTTATTATGCAGGGGGGGAAGGAATTGAGTACCTCAATGCAGGCGTATAAAACACTTAGCAAGGATGATACTCCCAAGTCTGATGCTGAGAAAGAAGAAATGACCAAGGTGCCATATTCTTCAGCAGTTGTCAGTCTTATGTACACCATGGTACCCACGAGACTAGATATTGCATTTGCAGTAGGAGTGGTTAATAAATTTATGAAAAATCCTAGTAGAAATCACTAGGAATCTATGAAACACATTTTAAGATATTTGAAAGGTACGATAGAAAAGTGCTTATGCTTTGGTAATAGTGATCCATCCATTGTGAGTTATACAAATGCGGATTACGTGGGTTGTGTGGATGGTCAAAGATCCACATTTGGTTCTATTTGTTAGAGCAATTGTGTCATGAAAATCATGTCTCCAAATTTGTACATCATCTTCCACCATACAGGAAAACTATGTGGCGGTTTTTGATGCTAGCAAGGAAGTTATATGGTTACCTTGCATAGTGCGAGATCTTGGCATTACTCAAAGTCCAATGCTGCATTGTGATAAAATGCAATTGTGTTAGCAAAGAACCCCGTGTTTCACTCCAAGTCAAAACATATAGGAGTCCATTATCATGTGATACTTGACATATTGGCTAGCATCTCATACACCCTTCACCATAATTGTAGTAACATTACCTACTCTTTTGATCATATAGAACAATAACAAGGAGTGAGGTAATTCTATAATCCTCACTGAGAGCTCCATCCACATTGTGATTGTGCTCTCTCTCTCTCTCTCTCTCTCTCTCTCTCTCTCTCTCTCTCTCTCTCTCTTGCGCACGCGCATTTTTCCAAAAGATAAAATTTGATGAGCTTCAAATGGAGGAGGTTTTGAAGGGCACCAGAGTAAGGGGTGTAAAGAGTAGATTTTTAGTGCATGAGAGAAAGTACATGAATAACTAATGCACGAAATACAATAGAGATCACAATGCAAGAAAAACATGGAAATGGTGTTGAGGATGTGGATGGTAATCTAAATAGAGATTTTAGTGATGGCATAATGTTAATGCCAATAGCAACAATAGTGAATGTGCTAACAGTGTCGATAATGATGTGGAGAAGATTTACGGATAACATTTCTAATGGTGATGAAGATGTGTAGTACCATGAGAACATGCAAGGAAGGCAGACTAGAGGCATGGTGTTTATGTCAAATGGGTATGCCTCCAAAGAGGCACAACCATTGAAGAAGCAAAGATGTATCCCAATGGTGTCCAAGGCCAAACGGAGAAAAGGGACAAAGCATCAAGCTAGCTATGGTGCCGGTGACGACCAGGTTGAATCGTCACAAGCATATCATGTCAATAAGGAGCAATTATTTGGACATAGTGCACCAACATAGGAATGTAACGCAAAGAAGGAGGCCTTTATAGATAAGATAAAGGTTGTGAAAGTAGCATCGGCAGTATGATACCGATAATTTTAACAATGAGACAAGATTGCATCTAATTTATCCAAGATTTCATTGCCAAAATTTCAGCATCAAAAACATGCATAGATCACCAACTCGGCTCAAGAGCACATCATGTCTCTAGTATCATGTCAACGGTTCAACAAAAAAGGGGTGAATCGGGTGATGATCTCATCCCAACATAGATAGTGGTTTTTTAATCATTGGGAAATCTCTCCCCTCTCTCTTTATCTTTCCACATCTTTATACATCTCTCTAATCTTAATTCAAACCAAACGACTGACTAGCTAAAATCTAAAATTTTCAAACAGGTCATTTTGATGTCCCCTACCAGGTCAAGTGGGGCTACTATTAGACTTAGAGGTGCTATTACAAGCTACTAGCATCTTGAAGGAATAGATAGTAGAGGGCATCATACAGTACTAGCAACTCTCAAAGGAGGAGTTGGAGGCTACCATACGTAGACTATGGGATTGAGGCTTGTATTGTACAAATAAGGTCTCATCTCAAGAGATTCTCATGCAAGACTGCACGCAAATTCAATCTCATTTTATGTAAAGTATGTAGGTATGTATATAAATTGTGCTTATAAGTATTTTATTTGGTCTCACCAAAATTGTAACTTGTCATTTAGAAGAAAGATTCCCATAAAGTCATATAGGGGGGCCTTGTAATCCACTGCATAGATTTTTTGGCATTTAGAGTGAGGGAATCTTTACTAAAGATGACACTCAATGCCTTACATTTGAGTAGGTCCACACAACCATGATTTGATAACTCACTGAGAACAACTTTGGTTCCAGGTGGCTCAGGTAGTGCCGCAATGAACTATCCTTGCCAATGAGCCTCCAGTACTTGTAAACATGGTAGCTAGCCAAAAAAACATTTTAAATAATATTACCTCTAATTGTAAGAAAAGTTTATAAAATCATTTAGGTCTAAAAATGTTTGCACAAAAAGCATAGACAATCATCTAGGTGTAAACAAAGGAGATTTAGATAGATTGAATAGGAAAGGATATGCTTTATCAATGAAAAATCTGTAGATAAGGGTTTTAAAAATATGCCTTGAATGCATGTGATATGGAGGGACTACATATAGTCCCCCTCCCCCTCCTGCCCCCTGAGGTCACTGCTATGAAACTCCACCTGCAAGTTGGTTCATTAGTAATATGGTAAGCACATGTATGAGAAAATGGGAAATAGGAGGCTTCTTACCTAATAAAGGAATCTTAATCATCATACTAAACAATGATATATTGCATAAGAAGATATTAAATCTTCAAAAGGAAGTTGTGGTGTGAGGGAATACCATTTGAGATCTAAATGGGGAAGAAGGAGCACATAAGTTGTTGAGGAAAGTAAATCCACTCAAAAAAGAAACACTAGGAGTAGGATATGGTGCAGATCTATAGCTTTAAGAAGATGTGTGAAGTGAGTTTACAGAGCAATGGAGAGATTCAATAGGTGGGTGGCTACCATTGAGGAGAATGTAGTAATCTTGAAGAGGAAAACGAGGTTTCAAACCTCTACTGCAAAAGCCTTCTGGGAGGAAAAAGTGGCATTCAAGAAGGAGATGCAACTTGCAAGGTGGAGTGGAGGGATAATAGAGATGATACAGTAGAGAGAGAGAGAGAGAGAGAGAGAGAGAGAGAGAGAGAGAGAGAGAGAGGAGATAACTAGCACATTTTCTAAGGGCCCCCCCTTTAGGAGAGAGTGGGGGAGAAATTGGTAGCCACTAGAGAGAGAAAAGATTAGTTTTTGACATTTTTTAGTAAAAGATTTAAAATTTTTATTTTATAAGAGATTTTCTTATTATATTACTAAGGATTTATTACCACCTTGTCTAGGCCTACAAGTTTGACCACTCACTTTTAGGCCTTGCCATACCCACATTTTAGTCCACACTTTTAATTCCAGAATTCCATTTTTAATCCCATGGAAAATAAAGAGGCCCTCTAGACTCCATTCCCTTCCTAATGGATGGATGGATCATGCCCATCCAAGGTGGATTCCTGTTTTGCTAGTGCATAAGGAAATTGTTGAAGCTTTACATGCCCCGACTCCATGTACTTTGGGGCTTAAATATCAATGTGTTGTTTCTATTATCTCAAAGATTATTGACTTCTTTTAATCTTTCTTCTTGTAATACAAAGGTCGGCTAGAGTTTGAAGCACTTACAACACAGAAAGAACAATGAATGTTTAGTTCTTACACTAGAGAGAGAGAGACTCGATGAAAAACAAAATGAAACATTCTATTAAACATCTTCAAAAACCCAAAATGACCTATGAGATGAGTATAAGACCAAAAGTCACATCAATTAGAGTTTAATACTCCGCCTGGAAAGGTATGAAAGTAAAAATATGGACACATAAGAAAGAATTAGCTACAACACACGAATGGAAATTAGAACGTAGAACCATATGACACTTAGAATCATAGACTACAAAACATCATGGAAACTGTAGATACTTGGTACTTTAGGAGCTTAAAATATCATAGAAACATAACAGGTATTTGAAGAGCTTAAGATATTATGTACTAGAAAACAAAATTGAGTCTATGGAGAGTCAAACCCCAAGTAGTCGTACAAGGTGATCACCACAAAACTCCCTGCCCCAACCACTCGGTGTTAGTAAGGTTCAAAACTATCAATGAAAAGAATCAAATTACGAGAGTTCTTTTATACCAGTACATCCAAGTGCTCATTCTTGTGAATGGATCACAATGCTCATTCTCTTGTCTATAGTACTCTATCCTTTAAGATTCAGTCAAACTTGGAAAGAGATCAATGATCAAGTTGATCTCTTTGTTGTCATTCATTACTTTTTGAAGGTATTTAGTTGTTAAGCATACATCAAGATTGAGAGTGTGTGGCAAGCCAATCAATGGTTGACGCTCTCCTAAAGGCTCAAGGTCCAACTCTTAGGCAAGATCTTTCTTAGTATCATCCATTGTATCAATATCTCTCTCTTCTTTGTTAGAGTAGGCATCATGTGCTAGTGCTATGAGACGAGATGGGATTGTGTATAACTTGTGTCATTCTTGGCAAGATTATCTTGGATTTCCTCTTCTAGAATCCAAGATTCATTGGTGGTTTCAAACACCCGATGTCCTTGAGGATTGACATGCACAACTTGCCTCCATGGACTAAGAGAATCTAGGGTAGTGTAGAAGAAATCCAGCTCACAATGTGTTAGTAGAACATATGATTCTTATGTCATCCCGGTTTTGAGGAATTGACTATCCAATATCCAGATGTCTCTTGTCTCACTATAACTCTAGTCTCTTCATACTTAGCACGGAACCAATCAATCTTCAATACAATCTATTAACATACGATATCAAAATGCATTAGAAAAAACCTCTAGGGGTTCACCTCTTAGACATGTAAGCTACCACGCGAGTTCAAATGAATGGGTTTTTTAATTGCCAAAACTTTAAAATTTTAAGAAGATTATTTTAATAGAAGGGGTTTTTTAATTGATTTTAGAGAAAAATATGTAAGTTTTTGAAGAGAAAGGGTCATTTTACTACCTTAAGCATGTAAGTAAAGGGTTTTTTTTTAAATACCCTTTGAATGCACGCTATATGAATAGTTTCTTAAAGGTGCACCCCTCGAGGAAAAAACTTTTAAGCCAGCAGTGTCAAACATTTTTGTATATATTTAAGCTCATATTACTTACTTGCAAACACAAAATTTTAGTTTATAAATACCAACTAGGTCCCAAATAGCTAAGCTCATTGTCAATAAGGTTTGTGTCTCTTGCACTTGCATTTGCACGTGATTTTTCTACCTAAATGATGGAACATGCAAGAATCTTGCGTTATGCATTGTGATCTATTTTGTCAATTTGAAGATGTTTTCCATAGGTCCACATATTTCTATACGCACATGCTTAAAATTGCAAAACCAAGTATTATTTAATCTTTAAGAAATAAAACCAAAAATTCATACAACAACTTGGTAAACATACATTCATAGAAGAGAGAAGTTGGATTGGTTCAATGAGTGAGGGATGGGTACTTGGAGAGTGCATGTATTACATTTTTGAGTACCTTGAGTGTTTGAAAATAATGCTCTTTGTGGATGGACAATAGAAGTATCTTCTACACTTTCATATGAGGTGCTATGTAGCAAGGGCATTCCTCACAAGCTCTCAACCACAAAATGCTTGAACATGTCCATGTTTGTTCTTTACAACTCACAATGTATGGAAAGATTTGTCAAAGACTACTAGGAAGTTTACAATCCACAAAGAAAACAAAGAGAAAGAGTGGCCTACATTCTTGAATATATAATGCATAGAATCAAGAAATTAAGAGATCTAGATCTTTAAATCCTTTCAATACTCTCAATGAATCCATATAGAGAATGAATAAGCTAGAGCGGGTTGTCCTTGAGATTTTTCATCATCTCCGTCACTTGCAAGCTCTAACTCTGGAACAATAATAGGCCCTTTCAATCCACTTTTGGAACATATCTATCGGTGTCATTTGTACTAGAAATCGCTCATTCTAAATGTCTAGCTTGTATGTTTTGACATAGTAAGTGATCTTTGGGCAAGAAATAATCTATGTTGAAGATTTATATATTTTTTGAATGCTCATTGCTTATCATACACAAATTTTAACCAATCATTGTATGAGAGAAAAGTTTTATAACCCTTTTTTGAGCACCATGCACACATTGTAAAACATTTAGCTTGATGACAAAAAATTAGAACATTGAGCCTAATGAAAAAAAAAAGTAAAACATTTAGTCTGATGAAAAATAAATAAAATAAAGCTATTTACATATATATTTATTACTCAAACATAAATTTGTACCTATATAAAATCCATAACTGAGGACGTCAAATATAGTCCATGTTAGAACTCCATGAACTTTAAATATTTTTTTATCTTTCAATCTTGAGATATCAAGCATATCTATGCCTCTCCACAACTCTTAGAGATCATCAATCAGATGTGACAATTATATGTTAATTTTTAACTTGATGTTTTCTTGGAGTTATGAGAGTCAAAATTAACTGCTCTTTTTTGAAGCAAATGAAGGGTGGTAGATGTAGTTAGCTACAACTACTGGCTGAGTAGATCATTTACTTGAGCACATGGAGAATGAATTCACACCAACCAAGCCAATGCCCATCTTAATGTACCATAGTTCTTCGCATTGATATATTTGAAGGCAAGACAATTTAAGGGGAATCACATAATTCCATATCTACTTGCATTCTTTTCTCCCCACTTTTAGTTAGGTGTTTTACATATTGGGCATCTCGCTTCACTCTTATATATTCTTAGGCCAATCAATGAGATGACCTATCAACTCAAGTTGCCCAATCATTGGCTCATACACAATGCTTTCCATGTGAGCCTATTAAAGCCTTACAAAGGAGAGCCACCTCAAGAACCAACTATTGAAGACCCACCGGAGATCGAGGACCAAGAGGAGGTGCTGCAGCCCGAGTCCATTCTCCGACATGAAGACAAGGTACTAAGAGGCGGTAAGACTATCCGACGATATCTTATTAAGTTCAAGAATTATCCTTTTGAAGATGCTAGATGGATGCAAGGCATACAATTAAAGGATAACCTAAACCTTGTCAATGCTTACAATGCTTCCCAAGAGTAAGCAAATGTACAAAATGTTAAATAAATGAACAAAGTTTTTGTCTTATAAGACTCTCTTTTTCTTTATTTGTGCACAAAAATGAAGTAGTATGCATGCTTAGATCAAGTTTGTGGAGACGACGTCTCCCAAACACCAAGTAGAGCTTGTCACTCTACTACGGAAGACTGATAAGACTGATGTGCAGACATGCTTCGGCAGCCTCAGGCTCTCAAGCGCCAAATGGACTAGTCATCCATTATGGAATGATGTCATAGGGTAACCTAGGGATCCTCTACCCGCTAAGAAAAGGACTCATGAATATGATTTATCTTCTCTACACCATAGTCGAGGACGACTATGATTTCAAGAGAGAGTTAATATCATAATAATCAATATCTAATTCTCCTAAATGATTTTCTCATATTAAACTGATCATTTAATGTGGGGAAGTGCCAGGGGAGAAAAAGCTAGAATATTGGTTAAGCTAGCAGAGCGGCCACAATAGGGATCCAAAGGAGGGAAAATAGGGATCCGAAGGGAGGGTCATCTGCAAAAGAGCCATGTGAAACAATGGGCTAAAAAGACCCTAAGGTTCAGCCCATTAAGACTTCCAAAATGCTAAGGTTCCAAAATTCAAAGGTTGTGTCCAAAGGGTTAAAGCTTAGGGGGAATTGGATGCTTTGTGTGCTCTCCAAAGTCAATGCACATCCCTACATGGAAGGGGGCGAGCCCTTCTTCTAGGGGATGAGAGAGAAAGCCACACACACACACACACACACACACACACAAGCCCCTTTACACGAAGGGAATTAGGGACACATGTCAGTTCCCTAGCCCAGATGCCCACAAGGTGTGCCCAATTCCTATTGGATGACCCTTGAAGTGGACCAATGAGAATTAAGCTAGAGTAAATCTAGTTTAATTAATTTAAAAACATTTAATAAAAGAAACCAATAAGAATTAAGTCTCCTAGAAGACTATTGGGCAGTCTCCCAAAGGGTCCAATGAGCATCCAGGAGCCCCATGGCTTGCCTGATTCCTATTGGCCAGGAGGCAAAGGGGTCCAATGAGAGTTTAGTTTAATTATTTAATTACCTCAAGCTCTCACAAAAGGGGAAAGGGGGACACATGTCAGAAGGCTATCACTTATGCCGCTTAGTTGTAATTGGCTTGACTTGGGGAGGGCCAATGAGGCTGCAGGAAGAGCAAATATCAAGGGGGCTCGCCCAAGAGAGAGAGGGGGGCTGATTTTTGCTTGGCATTATTACACACACACTCACACAATCTCATGGTGAAGAAAGAGAAGACTATCTCTTCCCAAGCTTTAACAGAGAACTCATCACCTACTCCAAGCTTGTGAGATAGAAGCCTACATCAATACTCTCTTGGCATGTGGATGCAAATCCAACCAAGAGCCAAGCTTCAATGCATGCTCATCTCCTCTATCAAGCTAATTACTAAGCTAAGCTATGCTAATATGAGTGATTATGTGATGAGATGTACATCTTTCTCGTAAGATATTCCTTCTTCCTCTCAATCTACTCTCATACCCTGCTAGCTCTCACCATCTTCGAAGGTGTGTGAGGTCTTGGGTCTGAGAACGGGGATAATTCAAGTTGTGTTTGTTAGGTGTTTTGCTTAGTGAAGTCGCGGAGCGGAGCGTGGGTCGACTCTCTCTCTCTCACACACACACACAGTGAGCTTACACAGTACAGTACACAGAGAACTGTTAGAAGGGTTATCTCCCAATTCCTTAGTATTCACAAAGAATATGTTAGTATATACAAAGAGTTAGAGGCAAGTGAGTTAGGCGGGCGGCCGGCCATATCCGCATAAGAGGCCACTTGGGCTTTAATCCCAACAACCTCCCACTTAAAGTCCAATGTGGCACTTTAAGTAACTGTAAATCTATGAACATAAATGTACAAAGATTTACATGGCTGCCATCTATCCAATGCCCAATAACTCACGACAATGCACAAAGCCCTCTCCTGGAAGTCCCTTTGTGAGTAGATCAGCAGGATTGTCCTTGGTGTGGATCTTCAACAATTGTATCTGCTTGTCTTCAAGTACTTCCCTAATGAAGTGATATTTGACATCAATATGCTTAGTCTTCGAATGGAACACTGGATTCTTTGCCAATTGTATAGCACTTTGACTATCACAATATAACTCTGGCATATCTGCATTGATTCCCAAGTCTGCAACCTATCTACCAAGCCAAATAGCTTCTTTGCATGCCTCATTTGCTGCAACATACTCAGCTTCTGTAGTAGACTGCGTAACACAATCTTGTAATCGAGATCGCCATGATATGGCACCTCCAGCCAATGTAAAGACATAGCCTGATGTAGATCTCCTCTTATCCAAGTCTCCTGCATAATCTGAGTCAGTGTATCCTCTGACACTCAAATCCTGACTACCATAGCATATGCGCATACTCTTTGTATGTTTTAAGTATCTCATGATACCTTTCACTGCCTCCCAATGTTTCTTGCCGGGATTTGACATATATCTGCTAACCACTCCCACTGCAAATGCAATATCCGGACGTGTAGCAATCATTGCATACATCAAACTACCCACTGCAGACGCATAAGGAATCTTATCCATTTCAGCCTTTTCTTCCTAAGATACAGGACAATCTTGTTTGCTAAGTTTCACATATGGTGGCAATGGAACACTCAATGCCTTTCCCTTCTCCATATTGAAACGTTGCAAAACCTTGTCAATATACTCTGTTTGAGATAACCAAATCAACTTCTTTGATCTGTCTCTCTCAATGCGCATACCAAGTATATGACTTGCCTCACCCATGTCTTTCATGTCAAACGATTTTGCCATCTTTGACTTCAAAGCTGAAATTTCTTCCAAGTGTTTGCCAGCAATCAACATGTCATCCACATACAAAATAAGGATCAGCCAACTGCCATCCTTAGCCTTCTTTGTATATAGACAGTGATCGAACTCACTACGTTTGTAGCCTTGAGAAAGCATAAACTGGTGGAACTTATGGTACCATGCCCTCGGTGATTGTTTTAAGCCATAAAGACTCTTTAACAACTGGCATACCAAATGTTCCATGCCTTTCTCAACAAACCCTTCTGGCTGCTGCATGTAAATTTCCACATCTAAATCACCATGCAAGAACGCTGTCTTGACATCCATTTGGTGCAACACCAAATCCAATATAGCAACCAATGCAAGAAAGCATCTCAATGTAGTCATCTTAACCACTGGAGAGAAGACTTCATCAAAGTCAATTCCTTGTTCTTGCTTAAAGCCCTTGGCAACAAGCCTTGCTTTGTACTTTGGCTGACTATCATGAGCGGTGATCTTATACCTGTAAACCCATTTACAAGGTAGAGCCTTTTTGCCCTGTGGTAATTTAACCAACTTCCATGTCTGGTTTTTATGCAGAGCTGTCATCTCTGACTGCATGGCCAACTGCCATTTTTTCGAGTCAACCACTTGTAATGCTTCCTTGTAACAAGATGGTTCTCCGCAATCTGTGAGCATGACATAATTTAGAGATGGCACATAACGATCAGGTGGTTTGGAGACACGCTCAGAACGTCTCACCACAACTGATTCTGCCTCTCTAGCCACTATAGGCTGTTCCTGAGCCTGACCATGCTGTCTTGATGTGCTAGCACTAGGTCCATCTTCCCTGAAGACAACTCTTCTGATCTCCTCTGTCTTCTCTGGCTTAGCGTGAAACTTGGCTTCATTGAAATGCACATCATTGCTACGAATAAGCTTTCTGGACTCAGGATCCCAAAGCCGGTAACCCATCTCGCCCGATTCTCCGTAGCCAAGAAATATACACTTCTTGCTCTTTGGTTCTAACTTATTTCTGAACTCCTTAGGAATATGGCTATAAGCTTCACAACCAAAGACTCTGAGATGCTTATACGAAGGTGCCTTGCCTGTCCATAGCATCTCGGCCACTGCACTCTTATCCAGAACCCTACTAGGAGACCTGTTGATCAAATGGACTGCTGTAGCCACTGCTTCTGCCCAAAATCCATCAGGCAACTCAGCATTTGACAACATGCTTCTGACCTTCTCTTGTATGGTCCTATTCATACGTTCTGCAACCCCATTCTGTGAAGGATTATATGGTGCAGTAAGTTCCCGCTTAATCCCTTTTGCTTCACAAAAGTCTTGAAAAGCTTTGGAAACGTACTCTCCACCATTGTCAGTTCTCAAGCACTTCAGCTTCTGACCACTCTGATTCTCCACCAGCTGCAAGAATGTCTTAAAGACCTTGAGCACCTCATCCTTGTGCTTCAAGAAGTAAACCCATACTTTGCGAGAATAGTCATCTATGAATGTACAAAAGTACGCTGCTCCCCCTAGTGACAAACTAGGCATTGGTCCGCATAGATCACTGTGTACAAGAGCTAACCGTTCGTCCCTACGATTCCTCTTTGATCTGTGCGGTTCCTGTGTTTGCTTACCATAAACACAATGCTCACAAAACTCGAAATCTTGAAATGAAAATCCAGGCAAATAACCATAATGAGAAAGTATTTCCATTCCTCTTTTTGACATATGTCCCAACCTACGATGCCACAGTGACACACTTGGCTGCTCAATCACATTAATTACATGGTTTTTAACCTCTGAAACATGTAAAGTGTACAGAGTTCCTGACTTGCTGCCATGTGCTACAGTCATCGAACCTTTGGAGATCTTCCAAGCGTTGTTCCCAAAAACTGTCACATAACCCGCATCATCCAACTTCCCTGTACTAATCAAGCTCTTTCGGATTGCTGGAACATGTCTGACATTCTTGAGCCATAAAGAAGAGCCATTCTGAAACTTCAACTGCACATCTCCCACTCCAAGTATGTCACAAACCTGCTCATTGCCAAGTCTGACATAATCTTTAGTAGCCACATATGATGTAAACCACTCTTTGTGCGGAGAAACATGTAAAGATGCCCCTGAATCGATAATCCAATCATTCATAGCATGTCCATCCTCTGCAGTCAAGAAAACAGAATCAAGATTGCTTGTAAGGAAGATGTCACCACCTGCTATACCAGAATCACTGTCTGAACCAGATCCTGTGACATTCACCTCTTCAATCTTCACTGAACTCTTCTTTTCATCTTGCTCAGAACTCTTTGTTTTGCCTTTTTCTTGTTTCCACTTCGTACAGTCTCGCTTCATGTGACCCTTCTTGCCACAATGGTAGCATTCTATGTCATCCTTTGACTTCGAATCACGAGACTTACTTCGGTTTTGTGCCTTCTTACCCTTCTTCTCTTTAAACTGTTGTCTCCCTCGAACGACCAAAGCACTATTGCCTTTGCCTTTGTCAATGTTCTTCCTGTTCACTTCCTCTGTGAGCAAGCTGCCTTCTACATTGGCACTTGTAAGACCTTCTGGCGCGACAGAATTACTTAACGCTGTACGAAAAGTATCCCAACTGTCTGGCAAAGTGATTAAGAGAAACATAGCCTTCACTGAATCTGGAAAGACTATCTCCTGTGCTGTTAACTGGCTGAAAATTGAGTGAAATTCATTCAGATGATTTGACATGGCTGTCCCTTCCTTCATCTTCAAATCCACCAATTTCTTGAGCCAGTAAATCTGAGAAGCAGCACTTTGTTTCTCGTACATATCACATAGCTTTTGCCATACGCCATACGCTGTAGTCTCTTCTGCTACGTTGAAGTAAACATTTTCTGCCAGTGTCAGCATGATTGTGGAACAAGCTAACTCGTCAAGCTCTTCCCACTCATCTTGAGCCATAAATTCTGGTCTCTCCCCTTTGAGCTTCAGTGGCTTCACTTGTTTTTTCTACACCAAAACCTGCCAAATCTGCTTCTTCCAGAATGGAAAGTTTGTGCCATCCAGCTTCTTTATGTTGTAAAGAGTCTCACTGTGAGAAGATGCCATATCTGCCAAACTGTTTACTCCTGAGAAAAATCCGGCAGAGTTTCCCCTGTAAACTGGCCTCTGTACACAGTAAACAAGCTGTAATCAACAAGATGAACACCTCTCCTCAGGAACTGTCAGTATTTTGAAAATTTTTGACAGAGTCTCCCCTGTAAACTGAGCTCTGGGAACCAAAAGATAGCTCAAAACACAATCATAAATAGCTGACCAGTGACAAATCCTGTAAGCATACACTGTCTCCTCTCTGGGCGATGACAGAACCTGTATCTGTCTCAAGACTGAACTCTGAACAATGCCTCAACGGCCTGACGCATAAGATGCAATCCAGTGTCTACACAAAGTCATACATCCTAAGGGATAAAAGTCGCCGAAGAGGATGCGTGTAGAGGGGAACTCCAGCAACCTAATCCACCTCACACTGGGTAACCCAGCCCCCAGTGCTTGGCTTCAAAAAACCTCACACACGACCCTCTCAGATGGCTCAGCAAACTGCCCAGAACTAGCATACATCCTATAATAGACCAATCACTGTCCTATGACCGCTGCGGCGGTCTGTCTGCTAGCGTGACTCACAACTAGCAGACCCACAATCACAGTACATCAATCTGCAATACATGCCAGTGGTGTCAAGCCGTCGTATGGCCACACCTCCCCTGGAACCTGGCAAGCACAAGAAGTAGCAATGCAGACTGCAATATATATATCTGATGATATATATGTGTACCTGGTCTATAGATGATGCTCTGAAGACGAATAAGTGATGTATGTCGATGTCGATATTGATGTCGACCACCTCCTGCTTGCCAATCTACACAAGACGGATTTCTTTGTGGCTGAAATCTATCTTCTGCTGTAGTGCTCAGAACGAAATTCTGAGGGCATAAATGGCTTCGAAAGGGGGGTAAAACCCCAAGTCGCCTGGTGGAAACGCTCCCGGAACGCCGAGTGTGAATTTTCGAACTCCGAATCCATAATCTGCCAAAAAAGTGCGCGCGCGCGCGATTGCGCAAATCCGCACTGAACCAAGGCTCTGATACCAATTGAAGTCGCGGAGCGGAGCGTGGGTCGACTCTCTCTCTCTCACACACACACACAGTGAGCTTACACAGTACAGTACGCAGAGAACTGTTAGAAGGGTTATCTCCCAATTCCTTAGTATTCACAAAGAATATGTTAGTATATACAAAGAGTTAGAGGCAAGTGAGTTAGGCGGGCGGCCGGCCATATCCGCATAAGAGGCCACTTGGGCTTTAATCCCAACACTTAGTGCATGAAGGTTCCATCTTCATTGCACTAGCTAGTCTTGAAGGAACACAAAGAATTGTATTGTACAATGTCCCTCTTGATGGGAGAAACCATAATACAAAGCCTTTTGGAGGGGGGACCAGCTCCATGCAAATCCGGTCCTCAACTGTTGTCAATAGCTTAATTTCTCTCTCTTTTGAAATTATTGTTGATGCTATCTAACTAGGTGTTATGCTTTTTGTTGCTCTCTCCACCCAAGCACTCTTGTAATTCTCATTAGGAATCTATTCTAATGAAATGCCCACTATGTTCATGCTAATTTCCGCTACACATAAGTTATTAGGCCATTAAATGCTACATTGCTATCAGAGCACAAGGTTTCTCTTTTCTTGCTCAAGAAGGGAGGTCCTCAAGCGAGCTACAAATGGTTGGTATTATTAATTGCCTGTGAGTAAGTAGAATAGGGATTTTTCAGCCTTGCAGTGCGCCTGCCTTTGTGCAGTTAACGGGGCATCACCGTCGAGATCTATGGTCTTAATAGTGGAGTCCTACGGGGCTTGCCTACGGCTTAACCACTATTGAGCTATTAGAAGCTTGACAGGAGCCAGTGCTGTTTTGGTGTTGAAGGACCCTCTCTTCTATTCCTTGCAATTAATGGTATTCGAGCCCCGGGTACAATATCTTGAGTGCGTTTTCTAAAGGGGTAAAGAGGAGTAGCAACTAGGGCTTGAAGTGCCAAAGTACACCTAAAAAGTTTACACCTAAAAGTTGTTAGAATGGATGACAATAGTAAAGAGAGTGAAATTAATGTTGATAACTTTGATTTGCTCATGAGCAAGCTACTAATGATGCTTCAATGCTTGTTAACTATCTTGTTTCTAGGCTTCAACAAGCCATGGGCAATCCATCTCTCCAAAGTGAAGTGCAACGGCAGCTCCGTGCTCACGGGATTCTCCAAGCTCATCACCCTTACGAGAGAACACCTAGGAAGCCTCCTTGTGAGACTACCAAAAGAGGTCTCTCTCTGATTCGGGAAGAAGAAGAGAATCCATACGAAGGGCTCAAGAATTTACTTCTTGATGATGCATATCCTTCCCAAAGGAGAACTCAAGAGCCTCCACCGAAGGAACGAGAAAGAAGCGAGTCTCCCGCCACCTCGGCGGAGATGGCTCCACGAAGACGGCGGGCTAAACGCTCTCCATCACCACTAAATCGGAGAAGACCATCGTATTCTTCTCCTCACCACAATTCAAAGAGGGATGATAAAAAGCAAGAGAAGAAAAAGGCAAGAAAGAGGACACCCTCTTCTCCATCTTCTTCATCCTCTTCCTCTTATGAAAGCTATGGTGAAGACGACAAAGATCAAGACAAGAAAAAGGCGAGAAAGAGGTCACCCTCTTCTCCACCTTCTTCATATTCTTCACCTTCTGAAGAAAGTGATGGTGCAACCTTTGAACCATCAAAAAGAAGGGGCCATAGGAAATCCTATGCCGCATGGAAGAGGTCGTCCAAGCTGAAGAAATTCAAAGAGGGAGGGAAGAGCATCTCTTTCCTTACCTATGATGGTACCTTTGGTGCTACGGACAAAGTCTTGGCCTTTATCCAGCAATTCAATGCGGCGTTTGGAGATGAGGGCTTCACGGAGTCCTCTAAGCTAGTCCATGTAGCTATGCACTTTCAAAAGTCTGCCAGACAATGGTGGTCTAGCCTACGAGCCAACGGTGAAGCTCCACGAACATGGAAGGCTTTAAGAGCTTCCATTATGAAGCTGTTTTTGGCCACCGATGCCAAAGACAAAGTACTCACCGAATGGAGAATCTTAAAGCTCTCTCCCAATGAATCCATCGACAAATATGTAGGCAAGTTTTGGGACTTACAACTCAAAGCCACTGTCTTCAAAAAGTTGGATTTTGGAGAGCAAAAGCAACAGTTTTGTGCGGGCTTAACCGAAGAAATGGCGGAGTATGTCAACTCCCAAAGGCCACGTACCATATCGGCGGTAATACACCATACTATGGTGGTCTCTAGAATCAATTTCCAAACGGGGGTTAAAAGAAATAATAAGCCCCCGGAAAACAAGGGTTCCAATGAGCCTAACGGGAAGGACAATGTCTACAAAGGTAAGAACAAACTCTCTCCTGAAGAGCTTGAGCGTTATCGCAAGGATAACTGGTGTTTCAAGTGCGGCGAACAAGGGCATGCGTACCACGCTTGTCCCCAAAAGAACAACCGCCAAGATCCTCCTAGAGCTTCCTTGGTTGAAATCCAAGAGGAGGAGACTCACCAAACAACTCACAAAGGATCTCCTCTATGCCATGCTTGGGGAAAGGTAAGAGAACATGATGCTTTTATTCTCTTTGACCCTGGTTCTACTCACAATTTTATATCTATAGAGTTGGCCACCAAGCTAAGCATACAATCCTACGAGATGGGAGATATCCTACCCGCAGACAGTGCCTTCAAGTGGCAAGAAGCTTTAGTCACTCCCTTGATCGGGAAATTGAGGCTTCATGTCCAAGGCTATGTGGACAAAGAGGACTTCTTTATCTCTCCTCTCAAGCATGAGGATGTAATCCTAGGGGCACCATGGTTTGACCGCCTTGCTGCCGATGTTAAATTTCCTGAAAGGAGAATCTCCTTTAAGTTCAGGGATAAAGACATGTATATAGATGCTAAGGAAATGGCTAATACCATCCCCATTGTACATACACCAGCTTTCAACAAGTCAATAAAGAGCTCTATTTCCGTGTACATGATTTTTGTTAAAGATTCTAAAAATGAACCTAATGCTTTAGCAAAAGAAAATAAAAGCAACCAAAAGGAATTAGAGTTATCCAATTTTCTCAAGGGGTTTAAAGATGTTTTTATTTACGACATCCCTTGTGAGCTACCTCCTAAACGAGGTAATGATGACCATGCAATTGAAATTCTTCCAGGAAGCTCACCGCCTAACAAACCTCCTTATAGAGTTTCTTAAGCTCAACAAGAGGAGATTATGTGGCAAGTGCATGAGTTAGTTGAGAAGGGCATGGTTAGGCCTAGCTCATCTCTATTTTGCTCACCTGTGCTATTAGCGCAAAAGAAAGACGGCACATATCGTATGTGTGTCGACTATAGAGCACTAAATAGGATCACTATCAAGAATAGGTTTCCCGTTCCACGGGTAGAAGACCTATTTGATAAGCTACAAGGATCGACCTACTTCAGTAGGATTGACCTAAAAAGTGGCTATCATCAAATAAGGATAGTTGATCAAGACATTGTAAACACCGCATTTTGTACTACATTTGGTCTTTACGTCATGCCTTTTGGCCTGACCAATGCACCAGCCACATTCAACCACTTGATGGAGAAGCTGTTCAGGCCTCATCAAACCTTCACTGGAGTGTTCTTTGATGATATTATCATCTACTCTAATTCATTGGAGGAACACAAGCAACATCTCCAGGTAATATTTCAAGTTTTAAGAGAGAATAAACTTTATGTTAATCAAAAGAAAAGTGAATTTTTCTTGCAAGAGATTCAGTATTTAGGTCACATTATCTCTCAAGATGGCATCCAAATGGATCCATCCAAGTTAGAGGTAATAAAAGGATGGCCTAAACCAAGGAATCTTCATGAACTAAGAAGCTTTATAGGTATGTGTGCATACTATAGACGCTTCATAGAAAAGTTCTCACAAATTGCGGGACCATTACATGACATAACAAAGAAAAGCGTTAGGTATACATGGTCTGCTAAGGAGAACAATGCTTTCGAAAATCTTAAAGAAAAGCTTATCTCTCAACCTGTGCTTACACTACCGGATCTCTCAAAACCATTTGAAGTCCAATGTGATGCTTGTGGTGATTGCCTTGGAGCTGTTTTGCTCCAAGAAGGGCACGCCATAGGCTATGAGAGTCGAAGGCTCGACCCTGTGGAGCAAGCTCTAGGCATATACGAAAAGGAAATCCTTGCAGTTCTACATGCCTTAGACTCATGGAAGCACTATTTATTGGGGACTCCTTTCATTCTGCGAACGGATCACCAAAGTCTCAAGTACTTAATGACGCAGACCAAGCTCTCCGACAAACAAATGAGGTGGGCAAATTTCCTTTTGCAATTTCATTTTCATATTGCTCACATTGCTGGAAAGCACAATGAAGTAGCCGATGCACTCTCAAGACGGCCAAGAGTGAATGCGGTTTCCATAGCAACTCACAATGATCTATCTTCAATGATAGATGAGTACGCTATTGATCCCGACTTTAGAGATGTGATTTCAGCCCTGACATTAGGGAAGAAAGAAGAACCATTCACTTTACAAGATGGTTATCTTCTCTATGGAAATAGACTATGCGTTACTAACTCACTATGTGAGAAAGTAATGAATGAATCTCATGCTCCATCTTATGCGGGGCATAGAGGCATTCAGTCTACCTTAAAGGGAATAGAAACATATTTCTATTGGCCTACCATGAAAGTGAACATACAAGAGTATGTTTCCAAATGTGTGGTATGCCAAAAGACAAAATTTGATAGAGGGAAGCAACTTAGATTGCTTCAATCCTTGCCAATCCCTAATTCACCATGGGAGAGCATATCCATGGATTTTATCTTTGGATTGCCTAAGTCTATCCATGGGAATACGGGAATATGGACGATAGTAGACAGGTTCAGTAAACAAGATCATTTAATACCTGTCAAAAAGACTATCAAAGCCCATCAAATGGCAACCCTCTTCATTTCACAAATTTTCAAGTACCATGGCTTGCCAATGTCCATAGTGTCGGATAGAGATCCTAGAATGACCAGTAATTTTTGGAAGGGTCTCTTTGAGAATTTAGGTACAAGGCTAAACTTCTCTTCAGCCTATTATCCACAAACGGATGGCCAAAGTGAAATAGCTAACCTAACAATTCTCGATCTACTAAAAGCCTATGTAACGGAAGTAGATCAAAGATCCCAATGGGAGAAGTACTTACCCTTAGTGGAGTATGCTTACAATAACACTGTACATAATTCCACGGGAAAAGCACCTTTCGAGGTAATTGAGGGAAGATCAAAAAGTCCCTTGCTACTTAAGGTACATGGGAAGATCTTCGCTGCAGATGAGTACAGCCGAGACCTACAAGAATCTTTTCAAAAGATTAAGGATGCTATCTCTATCTCACAGCAAAGGCAAAAGGCTGCTGCTGACAAGCACAGAAGAGCCCAAGCCTTTAAAGAAAACGATTGGGTCTTGTTAAAGTTTCCAAAGGCTCGATTAAGGCACACGACGGGCAAGAATCCTACGGGCCACCAAAAGTACTATGCTAAACTAGCAAAAAGGTACTATGGTCCCTTTCAGATTCTTAGGCCAATCAATGAGATGACCTATCAACTCAAGTTTCCCAATCATTGGCTCATACACAATGCTTTCCATGTGAGCCTATTAAAGCCTTACAAAGGAGAGCCACCTCAAGAACCAACTATTGAAGACCCACCGGAGATCGAGGACCAAGAGGAGGTGCTGCAGCCCGAGTCCATTCTCCGACATGAAGACAAGGTACTAAGAGGCGGTAAGACTATCCGACGATATCTTATTAAGTTTAAGAATTATCCTTTTGAAGATGCTAGATGGATGCAAGGCATACAATTAAAGGATAACCTAAACCTTGTCAATGCTTACAATGCTTCCCAAGAGTAATCAAATGTACAAAATGTTTAAAAAAATGAACAAAGTTTTTGTCTTATAAGACTCTCTTTTTCTTTATTTGTGCACAAAAATGAAGTAGTATGCATGCTTAGATCAAGTTTGTGGAGACGACGTCTCCCAAACACCAAGTATAGCTTGTCACTTTACTACGGAAGACTAATAGGACTGATGTGCAGACATGCTTGCGGCAGCCTCACGCTCTCAAGCGCCAAATGGACTAGTCATCCATTATGGAATGATGTCGTAGGGTAATGTAGGGATCTTCTACCCGCTAAGAAAAGGACTCATGAATATGCTTTATCTTCTCTACACCATAGTCAAGGACGACTATGATTTCAAGAGAGAGGTAATGTCATAATACTCAATATCTAATTCTCCTAAATGATTTTCTCATATTAAACTGATCATTTAATGTGGGGAAGTGCCAGGGGAGAAAAAGCTAGAATATTGGTTAAGCTAGCAGACCGGCCACAGTAGGGATCCAAAGGACGGAAAATAGGGATCCAAAGGGGGGGCCATCTGCAAAAGATCCATGTGCAACAATGGGCTAAAAAGACCCTTAGGTTCAGCCCATTAAGACTTCCAAAATGCTAAGGTTCCAAAATTCAAAGGTTGCGTCCAAAGGGTTAAAGCTTAGGGGGAATTGGATGCTTTGTGTGCTCTCCAAAGTCAATGCACATCCCTACATGGGAGGGGGCGAGCCCTTCTTCTAGGGGATGAGAGAGAAAGCCACACACACACACACACACAAGCCCCTTTACACGAAGGGAATTAGGGACACATGTCAGTTCCCTAACCCAGATGCCCACAAGGTGTGCCCAATTCCTATTGGATGACCCTTGAAGTGGACCAATGAGAATTAAGCTAGAGTAAATCTAGTTTAATTAATTTAAAAACATTTAATAAAAGAAACCAATAAGAATTAAGTCTCCTAGAAGACTATTGGGCAGTCTCCCAAAGGGTTCAATGAGCATTCAGGAGCCCCATGGCTTGCCTGATTCCTATTGGCCAGGAGGCAAAGGGGTCCAATGAGAGTTTAGTTTAATTATTTAATTACCTCAAGCTCTCACAAAAGGGGAAAGGGGGACACATGTCAGAATGCTATCACTTATGCCGCTTAATTGTAATTGGCTTGACTTGGGGAGGGTTAATGAGGCTGCAGGAAGAGCAAATAGCAAGGGGGCTCGCCCAAGAGAAAGAGGGGGGCTGATTTTTGCTTGGCATTATTACACACACACTCACACAATCTCATGGTGAAGAAAGAGAAGACTATCTCTTCCCAAGCTTTAGTGGAGAACTCATCACCTACTCCAAGCTTGTGAGATAGAAGCCTACATCAATACTCTCTTGGCATGTGGATGCAAATCCAACCAAGAGCCAAGATTCAATGCATGCTCATCTCCTCTATCAAGCTAATTACTAAGCTAAGCTATGCTAATATGAGTGATTATGTGAGGAGGAGTACATCTTTCTCGTAAGATATTCCTTCTTCCTCTCAATCTACTCTCATACCCTGCTAGCTCTCACCATCTTCGAAGGTGTGTGAGGTCTTGGGTCTGAGAACGGGGATAATTCAAGTTGTGTTTGTTGAGTGTTTTGCTTAGTGCATGAAGCTTCCATCTTCATTGCACTAGCTAGTTTTGAAGGAACACAAAGAATTGTATTGTACAATGTCCCTCTTGATGGGAGAAACCATAATACAAAGCCTTTTGGAGGGGGGACCGGCTCCATGCAAATCCGGTCCTCAACTGTTGTCAATAGCTTAATTTCTCTCTCTTTTGAAAGTATTGTTGATGCTATCTAACTAGGTGTTATGCTTTTTGTTGCTCTCTCCACCCAAGCACTCTTGTAATTCTCATTAGGAATCTATTCTAATGAAATGCCCACTATGTTCATGCTAATTTCCGCTACACATAAGTTATTAGGCCACTAAATGTTACATTGATAATTAAAAATTCATTCACTTTAATAGTACTGAGACAGATTGATTACTTGAAGCATAATGATTTTGGAAGTTCAAAATAAGAAAACTCGCACATAACCGCCGTGACAAATTTGAGCCTTTGTAGATTTACTCAAGTGCTACACCTCTAAGAAAACTCCAATCTAGAGATGGAAGTGCTCTTTCTAGCTTATGGAATCCATAGTTCACTAATAGTTCATCATTGACACGTAGTTGTATAATGGCATTCACTAAAATGTATCTTGGAACATCTCTCCTTTGGATTCTAGTCCATATCCATTTTTGCATTCCAGAAATGTGCAATTGGTTCTTGCTATTCTTCCTTAACTACTATTTATTAGGCTTGCTATGTTTTGGTGTGTATATATTGGGGTAAATGTGGAGTGCCTCTTACCTCAGTCGGATGATCCAAAGATGTCTGGCTATCCATCACTTATACACACCTTATTATTTATTAGATAGGATAATAAGAGACTCTCTCATACATTGTGGTGAGCTACTGCATCCCCATCTCAAAGCGTATAGGGATTGCAAAAAGCACGGCGGTGTGGAGATCTTTGAGGTAAAAGCTTGCTCACTCTTTGCACTAGAGGGATCAAAAAATCTTGGAAACTTTGTGAGAACACAATGCGAGCTTGTGAGCTCAGCTGAGAGTGATGTTTGCTCTTCTGGAAGCTCAGACAAGAGTGTGGAAGATAGTATGTAGGTGAAGGTGTTGTTACTCTAAAAACGGTGTGCATAGCAGCACTATGTTCAAATTCATTTTTCTCCTTGTGTACAATGCACATATAAAAAAAATTCATGTTCTACCCCTTTGTTTCGACGTGGTCTACTTTGCAAAAGAAATTTTTTGTAAATTCCTCACTGTTTTGCTGATATCGAACTTAGGCTGACTGTATGCAGGAAATTTGAGGTTTTTGGCTCACGCATTGTGCGACCATGATGCACTTTTGGAAGCATGACAAGTGCTCAAAGTTGGGTGCATAAATTTTTGAGCCAAATACAAAATTTCAGCTTGTGCAGAGCTTGAGATTTAAGGTTTAATGGTAGATTTGGGACCAAGAATCACGGAGGCATTCACACACCATTGTAGCTGTCTCTTGAGAGATGCAAATTTTCCAGCACTACACGTGGAGCTTCTTTGCAAGTCTTCTCATGATACTTTGGTAGCAATTATGTGCTTTTTTTCATGGTCTTTGCGGATGAATTTGCATCCAGTTATGGTTCCTAGTTGATGCCCATTGTACATGAATTTTGGCAAGCACTTTTGAGTGTTGGTGAGCTGTCTTGAGAGCATCGTTTCTACATTGATCAATTTTCTAGATTACACCTATTTTGATTCTTCTTGATGTGCAATATTTCCATCGATGTACGTTCAATGAAGATTGTCATTTTATGTGACATTATGGAGCCATTTTGGAACTCTTTTGGTATTTCTACTCTTTGACAGTGAGTAGTGTTATAGTTTCAGGTTTTGAGTCCTCTTTTGAGGACTATAGTGGTTAAGAGTTTCTCTCACTTTGGCATCTTTGATACAGTTTATGGCTGAGATTTTGCTTGAGAATTTTCTCATTTTGTAGGGAAGACTCTATTCAATTTTCCATATATTTCTCACTAGCATACTTTTGGCGTGATTGCCATGCAATCTTTTGATGCATTTACAATCCTTGGATTGAGACAATGATTCTCTATTTTGTGCTTGACTTTGCTCCCACATTGACGGGCATATTATTATTTTTAGATATGGATTGGTGTTCTTGTATACACTCTCACAAGAGTTGTTGGATTTAGGGTTGCAGAGAAACGCACACAGCTTGGAGAAGACGAAGGAAGCTCAAGGCACACAATAGAGAGTGTGTTACTTAGTGTGCAATGGAAAGATAGATAGCCCTAGAGTGATGGGCGTATATACAATGCTCAGGGGGAAAAACCTCCTAAAGAGGGAAAAAATGCCACGGCAGTCCTAGTGTGTTCACACACATCACTACCACATGTATATGGTAACAGATCCCCCCTAGAGTGATGCAGTGAACGAGAGTTGGCACATGAGTAAAGGGAAGTGCCATGCCCTGAGGACATGATCAGTCCACAAAGGGGAGTAAGACCAAAGATTTGCGGAAATCTTCAAGCTTCTCACGAGACAATGCCTTTGTGAAAAGATCTGCAAGGTTGTCCTGTGTTGGCGCATAAGCCAAGCTGATCTCTCGTGCTGAGAGACTCTCCCTAACATAGTGGTAATTCACCTCAATGTGCTTTGTGCGAGCATGAAAAACTGGGTTCCTTGCAACTGCCAATGCGCTCTGACTGTCAGTGTAGATAGTGTTGGCAGTGTCCTGTCCAACACCCAAATCAGCCATAAGGCGTTTGAGCCATACACACTCAACCGTAGCTATGAAGACTGCCCTGTACTCAGCCTCACAACTCGAAGTGGCAATAGTAGGTTGCTTCTTGCTCAACCATGATATACATGAACTGCCAAGCATGAAACAAAAACCACTTGTGGACCCTCGCGTGTCAAAACAACCAACCCAATCTGAGTCCGAAAAAGCATGTAAGTCTGGCGGCAATGATCCCCGCTTGGGATAAAACAAGCCAAGATGTAAAGGGCCACTAAGGTAGTGGAAAATACTCTTGACATCCTGCCAATGCTTAGAGCCTGGGCTATGCATAAATCTGCTGACTTGTAAGACTAAAACTGAATATCCGGCCTCGTGTTGCATACATAAATGAGGCAGCCAACAGCATTTTGGTAAAGAGTGACATCAGCAGGATTGCCAGCATCATGTAGACTCAACTTCAAACTTTTTTCCATGGGAGTGGCAATAGGTTTCCAATCCTCAAGTCCAAACTTACATAGCAATGTCTCTATGTAACTTTTCTGACACAAGGCAATACCACCATCACACTGCTTAAACTGTATACCCAAGTAATGATGCAACAGCCCCAAATCTTTCATCTTGAAAGTAGCATTCAAATCAGCCTTAAATTCAGCAATATGTCTCTCATTTGGTCCAGTCATCAACAAATCATCGACATAAAGAACCACAATGAGAAGTACATCATCCGCATGCTTTACATACAATGTGCTTTCTGTTGGACTGTTACGAAAGCCTATTTTAACCAAATGAGTGTCAGCTTTCTCATACCAAGCACGAGGAGATTGCTTCAACCCATACAAAGCCTTCTTACATCTGCACACTTTGTCCTCTTGTCCTTTTATGATGAGGCTGCATTACATAAACTTCCTCAAATATGTCACCATTCAAGAAAGCAGTAACAATGTCTGATTGATGTACATCCCAACCAAAATGAGCTGTCAATGCACATAGAAAACGCACAGTAGTCATACGACAAGTGGGAGCAAAGGTCTCTTCATAATCTATGCCTTTTTGTTGTGCATAACCCTTTGCAACAAGTCGAGCCTTATGGCGATCGATCTCACCATCCGGCTTGCGTTTCAACTTGTAAACCCACTTTGTACCAATGGCCTTTTTGCCAGGAGGAAAATCACATAAAGTCCATGTGTCATTTTCTATAAGTGCATCATATTCTGATTGCATGGCAGCCATCCAATTTTTTGAATTCTGTGCTTCATCAAAAGACAGAGGCTCTTCAACATCATGCAAGCTAGACACAACCAAAGCATAACAATCTGATGTATAAGATGCATGGCAACAGCCTGACCGAGTACGACTAGACAAAGGTGCATCCAATTTGCTGTCACGCAAAGTGTGCACCAGCCATTTTGGCATACCTCTAGCTTGCTCATTTTCAGCCCTTTCCTCATCAAGTACATCATGTACATCTGCATCAGTAATAGGCTGATCTAAAACATTTTTAGAAACCCCCATAGGCTGTACATTTGCCTCATTGGAACTTACATTCGTATTTCCACCACTGAAAAGAGGCAACAAAGTGTCATAAATGTCCTGTGAGCTTACATTACTATCTCCAGTACATGATGAACAGAATCTTCCAAAAACACTACATCTCGAGAAACCAGATACCTTTTGTTTGCGGATGATACAACCTGTAACCTTTGCTTTCAGTACTATAACCAACAAAAATGCATTTGACAGCCTTATCATCCAATTTTCTGCGCTACACTTGTGGCAGCAAAGTATATACCAAACATCCAAAAACATGCATGCGCTCAATAGAAGGCTTTCTATCATGCCATGCTTCATATTGAGTAATAGACTACAAAGCTTTCGTAGGACACCTGTTAAGTACATATGTGGCACACATGATGGCCTCAAGCCAAAAAGAATGCGGCAAAGCTTGACTTTTGACCATACATCGAGCCATTTCCGTCAGTGACCTGTATTTCCTCTGAGCAACACCATTTTGCTGAGGTGTATAAGGCACTGTACATTGGTGTTTTATCCCACGCCTAGCCAGAAATGCATTGAATCATGAGACATATACTCCCCCCCTCGATCGGAACGAAGGGTGCCCATAGTACATTTCGAGACATTTTCAGCCATAGCCAGAAATTGTTTGAAGCACATAAAAACTTTGGACTTTGCTTTAAGCAAAAATACCCATGCATGCCTGGAGTAATCATCAATGAAAGTCACGAAGTACAGGTAATTGCCCAAGGACGGAGTTTGCATGGGCCCACAAACATCACTATGCACAAGCTGCAACCTGCATGTGGCCCGAACCATCCTTTGGAAATTTAGAACGCTTCATCTTACCCAAAATACATCCTTCACAAACATGTTTGACAGGTGCTTCAAGAGGTGGCAAAGAAGCAACCATATCAGATTTCTGCAAACGCAGCAAACTGGCAAAATTCAGATGACCAAAACGTGCATGCCAAAGTTTTGCATCTGAAATAGCCCTTGAATCTACACTAGCATTTGCAAAATTTTGTCCACACTTGTCATACAAAGTGATCTTATACAGCCCACGGCACAAAAGGCCAGATGGAACAATTTCATCACCAAAACTGAGATCATGAACTGTACATCAGTCATCCACAAATTTGACTACAAGTCCAAGTCTAGCAAGTGCGGATACAGACAAGAGATTATTCTTGATCCCAGGTACATAAAGTGCATCAACAAGTGTGAAAGAACTACCATTAGCAGTAGTAAGCATAATCTTTCCAACTCCCTGAACTGGATAAGAGGCATTGTTGGCACAAGTGACTGAATTCCCACAAGGGACAGACTCGAGAGAGGTAAACAATTCACGATGTCAGGTAATGTGCTTTGTAGCACCACTGTCGAAATACCACACATGTGAATCTGCAGAAACTGACAAGCATGCATCCTGGACAGCAGGATTGTAAGTGCACTCTGCGCTAAAAGCCCATTCTGCATCAACATCAGCAACACAGTCTTCTTTCACAGAAGACTCAACAATGGCTGCATTTGTAGTGGAACCAGCATTTGCAGTGGAACCACCCTCTTTCTTCTTAGCGTCTTTGGCCTTCAACTTAGGACACGACTTGATCAAGTGATCATTAGCTTTACAATAATGGCAACACATCTTCTTTTTGCCCTTATCACCATAATTGCCAGACGAAGTGTTGCCAGCAGAAGCGTTAGGAACAGAAGTTTTGCCACTCGCAGCAGAACCATAAGAAGTGGTTGCATTGCTGTTACCACCCTTTCTTTGAGAAGCAATAAAAGCCTGTTCAATTGCACACTGTCTAGTCCTGTTTTTTCTAGAAAGTGACTCTTGCAACAGCAATGTGCATAATGCATCAAACTTGACAACTTCTGGATTTCCTTGGGTCATAAGTCTCCAAGTACTAGCAAAAGTCTGGTAAGGCATCAAGAACAGTTTGCACAAGTGAACTGTCTAAAATGACTTCACCTGCAGAAATATAGCAAGAAAAGTGTCCATATCATCTTCCTCATGCATAATCTTCGACTCCAGCTCTTGACGCAGCGAAGAAATTTTAGCCTCATTGCGACTTGCATAAAGACCAACCAAAATATCCCAATCCTGTTTTGCAAATTTCGTTGAACGGATGTGAGGAACAATGGTGCGCTTCCCAGACAATGCAATCAATGCATGAGCGTGCGCATCCTTAACAACCCAACGAGCTTGTTCTGTCATAGGCAAAACAACTCTAACAGCAGCAATCCTTGCAGCAAGACCTGCAACATCCTCAACATCGCCTACATCCTCAGAACCAAGACGTACATCAATGCCCTGCACAATATTTCAGACGCCCTTTGAGACAAGAACGTGTTGCATCATATAAGCCCACATAGGGTAATTGTCCCCATCCAACCTGTCCTCAGCAGCAAACAACTTGAACACATCTGTGTTGTTGTTGTTAGCCATCATAAATGTTGCACCTGATGTGAAAATTGCTCGAAAATAGGAGAAACGGAGCGGGAACAACACATGCTACATAGCACAAACCGTAGCATATTGTAAGGCACCTGTTATGCAGAAAATGGCACTGACAGAAATTCTGCACAAAATGACAAAATAGCCTGTGCAGTACTGCCTGTAGTGGAAACGGAGGCCGAAATGAGCCCGAATAAAAAATCTGAGCAGACTGAGCTTTACTAGCCCTCCCAAAATATTTGTCGCTGCAAACGCTCGCCAAAGCTCACTGAAATCGGAGAGAGTGAGCAAGCGTGTAGTGGAGCTGCTGGCGACTGAGCCCGGGAGGACGCAACCTGCTCTGATACCAATTGTTGGAATTAGGGTTCTAGAGAAATGCACACAGCTTGGAGAAGATGAAGGAAGCTCAAGGCACACAATAGAGAGTGTGTTACTTAGTGTGCAATGGAAAGATAGATAGCCCTAGAGTGATGGGCGTATATATAATGCTCGTGGGGAAAAACCTCCTAAAGAGGGAAAAAATGCCCCAACAGTCCTAGTGTGTTCACACACATCACTACCACATGTATATGGTAACAAGAGTGAGATTTGTGTATGCTCAAAGTGGGTACAAGGACACTTATGATTGCACCCTTTGCGATTGACAAATATTTTGATTGTGAGTCTACTGCATACAATTTATAGGTAGTCACTAGTTACAGGTTCCATGTACTTCTGGCAGCTGAGACTTGCATTAGTGTGATGGTTGTAGAGCACAAGGTGGTTACACTACTGCAAATGACTTTATCATTGGTGCATTTGATCAATATGAGTGCTAGTGATCTCCTTTGAGAGGGTTTTATCCTCGTAGAAGCTCCTCTTGTTCTAGGTTTGGTGCACTTCTCTTTGGAATTGGTTTGTGCAAATTGCCCTTGTACATGCTATAGAGCAATAGATTCACTTACAGTAGTTGATATGTGTGATAGTTTTAAGTCTACGATGATAACTCATGTGAGACAACGATCTCATTCGTGTCAACACTTGAGATGTTGGAATTGTGTTCATGCAGGGTACATTAGATGTCATTGTGGATGTAAGGTATTTCTTAGAGGAATGCTTCTAGATGCATTATGGTTTGCTAGTCATTGCAAGAGGAGCCATGATTGGTTTGGTCTACCCTATGCATGTATCCAAGATGTAAGATGGCATAGTCTCAATATACAGTCATGTCAATGATAGACTAGACATATATCTTTTGCGCATGAGCTCTTAAGTGATGTGCATGACATGTCTATTGATGTAGAGTTTATGCGGCCATGCTTTATCAAGATACAATAGATTGATCCTCTTGGGACAAAGATGCCTCCTACCACCATAGAGATGAGAGATATGGAGTTCTTTGACATGCTCATGCTCATGCTAGAGGCTGATATGGTGATGCAAAGGCATGCGGATACAATCTTAATGGACGATGAGGGAGTGATGACTACCCAAGAGTCAGGATTGACACGTCCATGCGTAACTAATTTTGGTGGGAATACAATGAGCATTGAGACACCTACTGCAAATAGATAAGTAGAGGTCACTACACATGGCATTGATGCGACTATGCTGGCAGACATTACATGTTTGTCATGAGCCTTTAAGATGCTCATGTATGACCCCTTAGTGTCGAGACCCAACATAGCAATTGCAGTGGACAAGTTTATAGTGAGGATTGTCAGTCGAGTGATGATTGACACTAGCATGATGCATCATGGAGTAGTGCAGGTCATTACACGATACTTGCAGGGTATGCATGTTGATTCTAGCAGGGATATGTACTTCTACATATTGTTGGAGCCTATACAATGGCATGCATCGACTTTGAGAGCCCATGGATATAGGTTGA
Source organism: Adiantum capillus-veneris (assembly GCF_014529385.1). Classification (NCBI taxonomy): domain Eukaryota; kingdom Viridiplantae; phylum Streptophyta; class Polypodiopsida; order Polypodiales; family Pteridaceae; genus Adiantum; species Adiantum capillus-veneris. Next base: position 75,796,774 of record NC_140949.1, read on the forward strand.
GATGATTTTCCCCCCTATACCTCTTGTAGTTCTTGTTAGGTTCTAAAATAGTACCACTTATCAGCACATTCTCCTTTAAGTAGGATTTTCTTAAGGTAAAGACGGTGTGCCTCTTACCTCATTCGGACGAGAGCCAAAGGTGTCTGACCGCCCATCACTTGTACACACCTTATTCTTTACTAAATAAAGAATACAAGAGGCTCTCTCACACATTGTGGTGAGTTGCTCCACCCCACACTGTGTTCTCTCTCTCTCTCTCTCTCTCTCTCTCTCTCTCTCTCTCTCTCTCTCTCTCTCTCTCTCTCTCTCTCTCTCTCTTTTCCCTTTTTGCATGTGCACCGTATTTTCACACTCTTTAGTATATGGCATGTCACCTACATAAAGTATTTGGCTTTCTAAATAGATAAAGGGAGGCTACATTGAGATACAAACCATAAGTAGTTAGGCTATGGATATAGCATGTTAGATAATGCCAAGGATCCCATTCCATATATGAGTCCACAAAAGCGCATAAGGGTCACCTTTGAATGTTGTGGAACTTGTAGATTCTATGCAATGAGTGGGCCATGTCCTCCATCCAAAAGGCTAGAAGAATCTATTATGTAATAAGAATCCCAAAATCTAAAAACCTCTCCATATTTAAGAAGAGATTTTCCATTTCATCATCCATAGTGTTTGCAATTATATGTATGCACTACAGACTACAGACATTTGGGCAATGCATAATCGCCATAAAACTTGCTCTCAAAGGGCCAAGAGGTAGAGGTTGTCACAATATGTTTGTTTGCAGTTCTTGGATTTATGATTGTACAATGTGTGAGAATGACGAGCAACTTGACCACCTCATCATCAATTAAATAACAATAAGATATTTGCTTCATCACAGGAAGCTTATGAGGTCAAACCCCACTCAACCCATATCTTTCCCCAATGGATTGAAAGGTCCACAAACAACAAAGATATCGGATCGTATATCCCCTCCAAAAAATGAGACTCTCAAATAGTGCTATGGAAATTCCTAGTACATACTACTATAGTACCTACAATTACATCCCACGTGCAATAGTGCAACCTATTCAAAAATTGTTTTACAACTTTATCAAAACCATGTTTAACCTTGCAGGTTTAATAATTAATTTGTATATAAATATATTTTGAGAAAATCAAGAAAATACCATTGGAATTTGTAGAAATTCCCAATATACCCCTTAAATTTTAAAATTTACCAAGTTATCCCTCATATTTTGCCAAAAATTCCCAAAATGTCCTTGGATTATCTCCAACTTTTCAAAAATGCCCCTCAATAACTTCTCTTTATTTTGCAACTTGACATGGGAAGATATTGGTTCTCCATTAATAAATGATGATTGAGCTATGATAGTGCAATCTTAATCAGAGATCTTATGTTAGAACCTCTAAAATAGGAGTTTTATTGGTTGCATTTGTATAATCTATACTCTAAATTAAGGAGAGAGGGATTTTGGGGCCACATGGCTACAAATGTAGCCCCTAGTTGTGATGCTATGCCCATCTGGGTAGAGAGGATGGTGTTCACAACAACCTGAGTAGACACGACATGTGTTGTCACATGTGTGCTTTCAAATGTTATGGAAACCTCAAAACAAAGTGGGGTGCAATTGACAAGTCAAGAGAGGACAAAGCTAGGTACTGATGAAACTGGTTGTTGAAGCTAGAGAGAGAGGAAGAGAAAGAGAGAGAGTTGGATGTTTGGAGACCAAGGAGATGCAGGGGTGTTACAACTAGCTACATGAATCAATGATGTGGCCAAGGCATCTCATTCCCATAGCATTGCAATTTTCAATTCATGTTCTTGTAGAGATTTGTGCAAGTATCTCTCTCTCTCTCTGTCTCTCTCTCTCTCTCTCTCTCTCTCTCTCTCTCTCTCTCTCTCTCTCTCTCTCTCTCTCTCTCTCTCTCTCTCTCTCTCTCTCTCTCTCTCTCTCTCTCTCTCTCTCTCTCTCTCTCTCTCTCTCTCTAGCACCAACCCAAACACGCTCATCCCCTTTGATCTTTGGGAGTACCTCTAGGGTGCTCTAGTATTTTCATTAATGATGAGGCAACCAATCTATGCTCTAAATTAAGGAGAGAGGGATTTCCGCTCCACATGGCTGCAAATGTAGCCTTTCATTCTCCAGTCCCCCCCCCCCCCCCCCTCTCTCTCTCACAGACACAGCTCCATACTCCAGTACTTTCCTTGAAACATTGGTGCACTTGAAGTTGGTCAATGTTATGAGGAGTGCAACGTAGGGTTGTGTGTGCTCAGAGGGCATGCCACACAAGTAATTTTGAAGATCAAGGGCAGGCTAAGGGCAGTGGATATATATGCTTTATGTGGTTATCGGGACCAACGTGCTCTACTATGGTGCCTATTTATATTGTCTCATCAAAGTGCAAAGTGTAGAAATGCCCCTCAATGTGATCTATGAGCCGGTGTATATGGCTCCTCAATTAGAGCTACGGAGTGCAAGTTATGGCGGTTTGAAGTTTAGGATGGTTTGCGAATCTGAGTTGGAGTGGGTAGTAGTAGATGGTGGATTAGGGTGGATGAGAATTAGGGTGGATGAGAATTCATGAGCTTGAAGTTCTCTGCTTACAACTCATGTCAGTATTTTTGGATCGGCAGTCGGAGTTCAAATGACCAAGTTATGAGCACTTGGCGTTTTAGCAGGGAACACTTATGTGCCAATTTGACTACCTCAGTATGTGTGCCATTAAGGAGTTTTTTGGGCTTTTTAGGGTTCCAAACAAAATTATGTATTGTATGTAGTTAGTTGGAGTTGATGGCTCATCAATCGGGATCTTGAGCGGCGAGATATGTTAGGTTGAATTTTGGGATAGTTGCCGGCAGGATGGAACCACAGATGCCTTTTTTCCAAATTTGAATATGTTGTTTGAGATGTCAATGATGTCAAAATGCAATGCCGTTTTTGGGGAGTAAAGTGGATAACCAAGCTTATAGTGGGGTTTTACAAGGACTCCATATGGCAGGTATGTTGAAAGTGGGGGTAATCCAAAGTGGAGACAAAAAAGTTGATTTTCAAAGCTTTGTTGGGAGGCCAACTCACCCCATATAGGGCACTTTGTTTTTTACATTGATAGGGCGATTGAGCTTAGGAAATCGAGACGACCACGATCGAGATGTAGAAGCACACTTCACCGGAGGAGACTACAACAAAGGATTAGAAGCATTCTAGCCAGACACCCAGAATGCTCCTAAGAAGTTTATTTAATACTTTGTATTTCGTTTTTCACATTTATTTTCACACTTTCACACTTTTGACACTTAGTACTTTGGTACTAAGGTACCCAGACATTGTAACAGATTCACCACTTTTGTATTAGTCCGGTCTCATAGGTCATTCTGGCCTTTTGAAGACGTTAATATAACATTTCATTTCATTTCATCTCTCTCTCTCTCTCTCTCTCCCCTTCTTTCTAATTTTATTTTGTACCCAGACATTGTATTAGATCCACCAAGAATGTATCATTTTGGTCGCATGGGTCATTTTGGCCTTTTGATGATAGTTAACATCGCATTTCATTTCATTTGTCATTAGGATTGGAGGGACTCAAAAAGCGACAATGTGATAGGAGGCAGAGAAAGGAAAAAGGAAGATGCAGTGGGAGAGAGATCGATCGATAAGGAGAGAGAGAGAGAGAGAAGGGGGCGACAAAATTCTGAGGGAGCTCTCTCCCTCCCAATGCCCTCCCTCTCTCTCTTCCCCTCCCGCTATCACTCTCTCTTTCTCTCCCCCTCTCTCCCTCTTTTACAAAAAAATGGAGGCACTAGAGATACTGCTAGTGCTTTGTTTTTTTTAAATAGCTCTCTGCACCCTCTCTCTCTCTCTCTCTACCCTTGCCACTCTTCCCTCTCGTCCTAGTGTGTGTATGTGTGTGTGTCAGAGAGAGAGAGAGAGAGAGAGAGAGAGAGAGTGTCTACCCTTGCCACCCTTCCCTCTCGTCCTAGTGTGTGTGTGTGTGACACACACACAGAGAGAGAGAGAGAGAGAGAGAGAGAGAGAGAGAGAGAGAGAGAGAGAGAGAGAGAAGACATGGGGGAGAGAGGGGTGAAGCCCACTCCAGGAAGGGGGAGGGGGAGAGAGAGAGAGAGAGAGAGAGAGAGAGAGAGAGAGAGAGAGAGAGAGAGAGAGAGAGAGAGAGAGAGAGAGAGAGAGAGAGAGAGGGGGGGGTGGCGGGGGGGGGTAGGGGGTGGGAGGGGGAGACAACGAGAGAGAGGGGTGGCGGGCGAGAGAGAGACACACGTACAGAGGGAAGACAACACGAGAGAGGGGTGGAGAGAGAGAGAGAGAGAGAGAGAGAGAGAGAGATAGATAGATAGATAGATTTTATTATCGTCCTCGGAGGTCAAATATGACCTATGGGACCAAAGTTACATGTGATGTAGTATGTGTACGGCTGATGAGTGACTCTCGATGCTCCAAAATTGTAGTGATGAGAGTCGCAATGGAGAGCCCACACTTGGGCTGGGAGAGGAAAGTGTGTAGGTCTAAGTTATGGCTGAAAATGTGAGAGAAGCAAGTTCGGATGTGATCAAAAGCTGAGCACTCTAGTAGTGTGTGGTACTCAGACTCTCGAACTTGCAGTGAGCATAATGTGCACAATCGATTTGACTCTTCTCCATTGCCCCAACGCCCTATCTCGCATCGAAGGAAATGGGAGCTAAGCCGAATTGCTGCGATAGTGCGTATCGCGGACAAGGGAATAGGCTCAAGCATGTAAGTGTGAGTACGGTTTCCTCTCTCAGCGAAGAACATGGTTTTGTAGTTGGGGGCAATATAGGTGGTGTAATGTATGAAGCGTGACCCACCGGATTTCTCCCAAGCCGTAATACATTGGCGTTGTAGAAAAGCTTCATTCACTTGAGAGTCAATTGAAGCATCATGTAGCAAGTGTAATGCATCCCATCTCCCAAACCACTTCTTTATGTCTTGCATCCATCCCGTGCTCAAGATCTTGCTTTTATGCGTCTTTTGAACTTTTTTGCTTGCTTCCCATGCAATTGTAGGAAGTCGATGTGAGGGGTTTTGACGCATCTTTATCATGTACTCCACAACCCTTTCCATGCCCATAACCTCAATTGGAAGAGATCCCGACTCAAGAAGTAGGAGCATATATGGTGTTTGTGTCTTAACTTGGAGAAAGTTTGTAAGAAAACGCTTTTGGACATTCTCAAACTCTTTCCAAGTAGACTTTGAGATGCTCCCACCCCACACTTCAACTCCATAAAGAAGAACCGGTGTCACCAATGCATCAAAAAGATACTTCTTGAGAACCCAACACTTGATGTTTCCCGCATTACACATGTTCTCAAATGCATAATATGCTCTCTTTCCCGCTTCCAAACGACGCATAGCACATTCATGCCACTTGTGATTGGATGGAACCTCAAGGCCAAGGTACTTAAAGCTCTCAACAACTTCAAGTGTCTCGTTGTTGTACACAATGCATGGCTTCTCCTTATGGTTGGTTTTCACAAGCATAACCTTTGTTTTGGATTCATTTACAATCAGCCCACTATGCAAGCAAAAGTTCTCAAGGACAACCATAAGCTTTTGTGCATCTTCTAAAGTGTGTGCTAGAAGCACTACATCATCCGCATACAACAAAAGCATGATTACCGCATTGCAAATAGTGACCTCTTCAATGCCTTCTTCTTGCATAAAGTCAAGTACCATTTGTTCCAATTGATCGATGCATAGACCAAAGAGAGTTGGTGACAATGGACATCCTTGTTTAACCCCAATAGTGCTTACAAAAATTTCTGAAACTCACTTGGCACTTGGAGTTCTTCCATCCTTCTCCACAAATTGTTACGTGGAATCATATCAAAGGCTTTCTTAAAGTCCACAAAACAACAATACAATCGCTTGCCTTTCAACCGACTTTCCTCCATGAGAACACGAAGAGTGACAAGATGATCAATGGTGCTATGGCATCGACGAAAACCCGCTTGTCCCTTTGCACGCTTGTCATTCTCTTCAGCCCAATCACTCAATTTCATCTCCATTATGCACCCAAATAACTTTGCCATAAGAGACCCAATCATTATAGTCCGGTAGTTGCTTACATTCTTTACATCCCCTCCTTTATGCAAAGGCTTAACCCAATTAGTACTCCAATCATAAGGCATACCATGTTGAAGTGCAAGGTTGAACATATCACACATCCACTCATGGGTAAAATCTCCCGTCCATTTGATCATCTCCGGCTTGATACCTTGAAGATCTCCCGCTTTGCGAGTGGCCAACTTTTCAAGCCCACCGCATACATCCTCAATAGTAAAAAAAGATGGCATACATGGGAGTGAACCATAAAATGGCATTTTTTCAGTATTTTCTTGCTCATATAATTGCCTACAATGTGTGTACATATCCACTAGACTCAAGTTACCAAAATTCTCAACCCGCTTGCCTCTCAAGTTTTTCCAAAATCTTCCACATGCATGTGCCTTTTCTTGGACTTGAAATTCTTGTTGCTTTACTTCCCATCTTCTTCTCTTCTTTTGAATCAATGCCTTGTATGTATGCAAATGACTTTGATAGTTGTCTTTGTCCATAGTTGCATCAAGCTTTATCAAGGACTTTCGAGCATCTTGACATTCTTTATCAAACCACCTTTTGCGTGATCTATCTTTGTTGATACCATGGAGATGCTTTATGGCAAAGCATTCTTCCGCACAAGAACAAATAGCTTTCTTGAAAGCTTCCCATTTAGTTTCCAATGGTGCATCACATTGAAGCTTTGTCATCCATAATTTTTGCTCAACCATTTCAATGTACATTGGTGCCCGTTTGAAATCCATACATAGTGATAACTTCTCTTTCCTTTGGCTGAGATTATCATGCTTAGTTGCTTCTCCACATGAAAGGTCAATACATAAGGTGCGATGGTCGGATTCCGGGGTCCATTGACCAAGCATAAAACTCTTTATGCGATACATGATGGCTTTAGAGAGTAGCATATAGTCAATCACACTATCCCCATTATGTCTTCTACATGTAAATCCATTGGTTCCACTCCACAAAGATACACCATTGGCAATGAGCATACCCGTGCTATTACACATGTGTAAAAGTAACTTTCCATAGTGATCCGGCTCTTTCTCATCCATTGAAGTACGATCATACAAGTGAACTTCCTCCAACTCCCTTGAAATGTATGGCATATCAAATTGTTGAGTATCATGTTGCAATGTTTTTGTGCGAGCATTCATATCCCCAAATACAATAACATCACCTTCACCTTTGAAATAAGCAATGTCCTCTTCCAAATCAGAAAATGGTTGATCTCTATCCATGCAAGCATAAAAGGGAGAATCATGATGAGGAATGTAGCAACCGGCTACAAAAATGGGTGCTCTTTTTGGTGTCATAATTTTCAGCCATACATAACGTTTGTACTTGTCATCTTTCACAATTGATACAAAATCTTCCAATCCTTTCTTAACCATACATGCTAACCCTCCTTGTCCTCTTCGTTGCTTGAGATTCTTTGACCACATCAATGAATGTATATTGTAATCCTCCAAGCCGTTAATCCTTTGTGTATCATGCTCCCAAGTTTCAACAAGAAGTATAACATCGGCTTTGCTTGTTAGTTCATCAATGCCAACCCCCGCCTTCCATGGGTATCCATTACAATTCCAAAAGCATATTTTCAATTGTAACTCGGTCTCATAGGTCACGCATCCCTATTTGCTTGAGAGACTTGCCTCCTCCTTGGGCACATTTTCTTCATGAGAGATTTCCTTGTTTTTATTATTCTTTTCCTCATATGCCTTGCGACGCATATTTTGTTGCTTAATAGTGCGATCTTCACATACAAAACATTTTGTATTCCTCAAATAGATCCAACTATTATCAAGGATAATCTTTCGCTTGGTCTCATCCGGCATGGTGCATACAATTGGCCGTTCTCCCGAGCGAGGAGCTCCTTGCTTCCCCACTCTATGTGCTCCATAGACCATAACTCCGGACATGCCAAAGTGGGTTTTGAAGAAATCTTCAATAACAATGGCAAGAGAAGGAGGTGTCTCTAACTTCTCTTCGGGAATTCCACGAATAACAATGTTCTTGGAACGCCGCTCCCGTTCCTTCAACTCCTCCACATCTACATTCTCAACATTCTTTGTTTGAACCATAGCTTGCATGAGTGAGGAATTAGAAACCACATTGCTACCACATACATCAGCCCAAGACTTGTTTGTGCATACATTTTTCATGTCGCATACATCCCGGCTCATAGTGTCAAATTTCTCCTCTTTCAATACATGGTCATGCTCTACTTTGCTCATCCGCTCCTTCAAAGCATTCAAGTCCACAAGAGAGCGTTTACATTCCTTGACTTCCTCTTCAAGTTGCATCAAACATGTTGTTTGCATCTCAAGTGTCCTCTTCAGATTCTCATTCTCAACCACAAGTACCCTTAGTGTGCCATTCTCCATTGCAAGTGCTCGTAAGTCTTCGCCTTGTTTGTTTACGGTCTCTTGCAATGATACCAAGTACGCCATGATCATGGTTTCCGATGTCGTTGGTTGGGTGGTTGTGTTGCTATCTCCACACTTAGGAGATTTTGGATCATTTTCCACAATGGTTGTGGACCTTGTTGAAGAAGAAGAACCCTTGCGAGTGCCGGAAGACATTGTATGTAAAATAGGAGAAGAGAATCAATTTTGTTGAACCTGTTCACTTCGGAAATGCTGCTACAGAAACGCCTTCCATAACTCTGAAAATTTCTGTCTTTACATCAATGCGTAGAGGACTTCGTGCTCTTCGATTGAGGCTATAGATCACCCAAATCGGAGTTCGGATGAAGAAGTTATGATCAAAAGAGTAGACTGCTGTCTACTAGGTCAAAAAACGGCTGCACTGAGAGAGAGAGAGAGAGAGAGAGAGAGAGAGAGAGAGAGAGAGAGAGAGAGAGAGAGAGAGAGAGAGAGAGAGGGATAAGGAGAGGGGTTATAGAGCGACTAAGAAAAGAGAGAGGAAGAAGGGAGTAGGAGATAGGAGGACTTTAGGGAAGGGATGGTGGTTTTTAGAGGAGGAGCTGGAGGAAGGGAAGGTGGTTAGAGGAGTAGATGGAGAGAGGTGGTGGAGGAGAGGAAAGATTTTGGAGGAGGAGGAAGGGAAGAGGACGAAGCACATGGGCGGCAAGAGGAGGAAGGGGAGGTAGAGAGGGCGGCACTCCAAAAAAAAAAAAAAAAAAAAAAAAAACTCGCTCCAAAGCTTACTCCGTTGAGCTCGCTCGAAGACCTAACTCGTACAATCTCAACCATATACCATACCAAAAAATGGCAACAAAGTGGGAAGTAACTCTACCACTACACTACACAATCATCAAAACCATGATCAAACGCATCAAAACTGATACTCACATATGCCTAAAAGCAACTCCACAATTTGCAAATCTGCAAGCATAAATTGGGACAAACTGCTCAATCGAGCGTAAAGCGCATAACCATATACGCAAGTAGAGAACAAACTAGCTCAAAACACATCCCACAAGAGAAACTGCCTGCAAAAATCTTTTTAAAAAAACCTGTGAAACCTATGACTAGCAAAGTTTGTAGCCACGTCAAAACGGATGGGCATCGCGGACAGAATTCTTAGGTCTGCATTCTATAAGGAGAAAAACAAATCTAAAAACAATGCTATTGTGCACACAGTTTTTAGAGCAGCACCTCACTTACACACAATCTTCCACACTCCTTTCTGAGCTTCCATAGGAGAATACATCGCTCTCAACTGAGCTCACAAGCTCCCATTGCATTCACAGAAAGCTTCCAAGCTTTCTTGATCTCTCCACCGCTGAGAGCGAGTGAGCTATTGCCTCGAAGCTCTCAAAGTCGTCCAATTGTGAGTGCACGAATGTGGTGCATGTGCGGAGAGAGAGAGAGAGAGAGAGAGAGAGAGAAACACAGGATGTGGGTGGAGCAGCCTCAGGAACTAACGATAAGGAGCTCCTTATTCTCATAAGTAATGAAGAATGAGGGTATGTACACAAGTGGGCGGGCGGGCGGCGGACAATGGACGTCCGGACGTGCAAAAGGGGGAGTGCCTTTACCCCAATAGTATTGAGTGGTTCTCAACAAGCTTGGATGGAGGAGATCCTTCGATGATTCATCATTACGCTATAATGCTAATTGCATGAGCCATAATCTTGTAAATATTTCATTACTTAAATCTTATCAAATTTCTTAGTGCAGATTCTCCAGTTTACGCAGCACAAGTGCAAATTCGTTGCTTTAGGCAACACGACAAAAGATTCACTAGTTTAAAGAGTATGTGTAGATTTGCCAATTTAGGTAGCACATGTGTAGATTTCCTGATTTATGCAACATGACAACATATTCACCAATTTAAAGAGTTTGTGTAACTCTGTCGATGTAGGTAGCACATGTCTAGATTCCCCAATTTATGCAATACCTCCAATTGCTGTCAATTCGTTGATATAGGCAATATCAATTACAAACTCATATTGTAGTGGCTTTGTCTTGATATCAGAATATGACATATGTTGCTTATTATAGTGGTAAGGGACGCTAGAATTTGCAATATGTGGATGACGAAAGGCATAAACAAATTAGTATGTGTCAGTTTATGAGATTTTATTATGGTACTTGATGTTTCTATTCTAGCCACTATTTTTTACGAGTATGACTTGCATATGAATGACATAGCAACCGAAAGCAGTTTCTTCTTTATCGAAAGAGGTATATAATGGGATCTAATTATGATGCATTACCAATTATTTATTAAAGTTGTCATGCCAAGGGCATAACCCCCGGTGGTCAAGGACCAGGCCCACTAGTGTGGATAGGGAATGAGGCCCAAGGGGCTATATAAAGGGAGGTTGGGAGGATCATTCCAAGGCAGTCCCATCACGGGCTTCACACTGGTAGCCATTGGTGGGGCTGCCTTGGAATGATCCTCCCAACCTCCCTTTAAATAGCCCCCTGGGCCTCATTTCCTATCCACACTAGCAACCGGCCCCTTAAGCCTGGTCCTTGAACACCGGGGTTTATGCCCTTGGCATGGCATTACTACCCCCTTGGAGAAGCGTTTTCGTCCTAAAAAACAAGAGTGGTGATACACTAATGTGTTCCACATTGGCATCCTTCATGGATCCAGCTATTCATTTTGACTAGACCATGGTTTTGTGGGAGGTTCAATGAAATTATGAATAACATTCTGATTTTCCACATTGTTGTCCCTTTGCAACCGCCTTGATGTAACCGGCTTATATACAACATATTGTGTAGAGTCCATTTAGAACTCACTTGAGTATGCTAAATGAGTTATCACAACTAAGATGTACCCAAAAGAGTACCTCTTTTCACTTTCCATGGAAGTTACTTGATGACGTAACTCATCAACCAAGTTTAAGTCCTTGACTTGTAATCTTATCGTATCAGTAAACAACCCCACCATAACCAATGTTCAAGGTTAAGAACTTGAATTATACATGAAGCTCCAACTGGAGCAATAAATGCTTACTAATTGGATTGCTTGGTGCTAACGTACGCACTTCACATATCCTTTAGCACAAGATTACACTTTGTAATCTGCCTAATTTGTCTATCCCCATGGATACCGACAGTACTGAGGTGTGTTTTTCCACGGTTTACAGATAGTATTCCAAAATGACTAGTTAATAGGAACCACCGTTCCTTACAACATTAATTTAAAAAAAACAACAATGTTATGAATAACCATCTTGGTTAACTTGAAAGATCCACAAGCATCCAAATCGAGCCATGACCTCTATTGGTGTTTGGTAGATCCAAAAATAAATTCATAGAGATACTACACATAGAGTGCAAAATGCTTCATAAGCAACTAATGTGATGAATATGCATGCCGTTCCAAATCAGCCTTTGTTAAACACTATGGTCCATAACACCTAGTGTGCAAGCATTTAGTAAAAATAGATCCGAACCTGCATATCCATGATTGTACTTGCCAAGACCTATGGCGAATGTGATGCTCCTAGCACGCATTAAAGAGGAGTGTAAATATTCCTAGCACGCATTAAAGAGGAGTGTAAATATTCCTGAAAAAGAATACTTTCGATTGCAATCATTTGCAAGCCTTTCTGCAACGTTTGAACCATAAGAAGGTAAAACATAAGTCACTTCTAGGTACAAACAATGAAACTTTTTCATTAACAACACATAGCCTTGCTATAAGCATAAACAATTATCCGTTAGAGCTGTTTAACAACACTTGTAACTTAACAAGTGGTTCTAAGTATCCGGCAATTTCTGGCCATTGAAATTGTTCCTGATATGTCGTGCTGAAAATGGTATGGTAAACGGATTTGATCAGCACCTAAGGACTTGGTCGCAACACATAATTGAAATAGTGGGCGCCAATGTCAATCCTAGAGACTCGTATTCTCTACATGTGGAATATGTCTCATGTAAGGATGTTTGAAAAAAGAACATCCTTCAAGTATGAGATGTACTTGTGTGTGGAGGTAATTGCAAACACTCCGCTACGTGAGTGAGAGGGACCCTCATTATCCTTACTCCACACTGGCTAAACCAAAATCCTTGAGTTCCTAGACCATGTTGTATCCCTTGTGACAACATGTGTTAAAACTGCATAATGCATAAATGTGTATTGGACACTATGGTCCAAAATGTTGTACTCTTACATGACCTTGTCATATCTCTTAAAGAGCAAAATGGATGAAAACATAGAAGTTTATACATCCTACTTGGAAAATTAAAAACTTATTCAAACAAGAAACAAAACCAAATCAGATGTGTACCTGGAGGTTGAACCTAGTATTCACTTACCTGTAATAATCAAAGGCACCTACCCAAATTTCCCTCATGCAAAGGCTTAGGAACACTAATTGATAATCGGTGAAATTCAAGTAGTATTGCAAATATAACCCTGGGTGTTTCCTTTGCAATCCAAACCCCTTGGTTAATATCTACATTTGCCAAACCCCTTGGTTAGACTTTTTGTAGGGAAACCGCTCAACTAGCAGTTGGGCCCTCGGATCAAGTCCCTGACCCCCCCTTGAGTTATCCCTTGTTACTTCGGAAGCTTAATATTGTTCACTACACCTTGGCAGTTTGTGGACTTTTTTTCGTGAGCGTGCAAGTGTGAAAGTTCCAAGAATTGACCATCAATACTTAGTAAGTGATTCAATAACCATGGCTGGGTCTTACCCCAAAACTCTACTCATATAGACACTCTTAGTGCTATAGATAAAATAGGAGATTCACTAAATTTGGAATCATATTCACAAATGGATATTTTCTAGACCCAAAAGGTGGATGTAAGGATTTTTGCTGAAACAATCCTTGGTTTGATGATTGTTGCATCCACATATCGTACAAGGTCTAGTGCTGGTAGTAGGCCTTGTTGAAGTTGCAGACCTGGTTGAAGTGCAACCACGAGCTACATATGCAGTCGGTACAAAAGAGCTAATTCGTGGTATTCATTGCTCTTTTTCCTGCAACGAATTAACAATACCATCCAAAGAAGGCAGAGGATCCTTCTCCTTTAAAATAGTGACAATTTGACGAAATTCCGCAGGTAGGCTATTAAAAAAAACGGCTATACGATTTTCATCTGGGATAGGAGCTTCAACATAAATTAGCTGAGTGCAGATGCTTTTGAGTCTGTTAGCTAAAGCGACAATATTTTCATTTTCACGCATTAAAAGAGAATACAACTCCATTTTAAGGCTCATTTTGGAGTATTTTGGTTTAGGACCAAACACTTTCTCTAGTTCCATCCAAGCAGCATTTGCAGATTGCATATCATCCGGATATGAATATAATCATCGAGCTCTCCTCTGTCTGCTGACTGCGCTGATGGCGTTTTTTTTGCAGAGCCTATAGAGCCCGAGTTAGCAGGGGCAAGTGAGTCAAATTGTCATCAAAAACGCATGGCGACCATGTGGATGGCGGGCTTGCTTGGTTTGTTGCAGGTCGTTCAACCGCCTCTCTCCTCTCTAAGCGGCCGCTCCCGCGTTGGTGTATCGAGCCAAGGACCGAGAGCATGGGCTCTGATACCATATGTTGAGGCAGGAGAGCTATGGTGGATGCAGTCTTGCAGGCATGGGGTGCAGCAGAAGAAACGAGAGAGAGAGAGAGAGAGAGAGAGAGAGAGAGAGAGAGAGAGAGAGAGAGAGAGAGAGAATTCGACACGATACTCAACAAAATAAAACAAGGACACGCTATGATTATTGTATTGAAATCCTTCGTAAACACTTACAATATAAAAGACAAACTTGCCATGCATAACTTGGACTCCAAATGAAGCTACTTGCGTGCTTCATAAAAGGGGAGTTTCCCACATGCTAGATGCACACTGGGCTTGCATACCCAACAAGTGTGTCCCTTCACGTTCATTGCGAAAGGTGTCTGCTCGATTGTCGACTCTCGAGTTGTTTTCCAAAGATCGAGCTTCAAAAACTTTGTAATTAGTCAAGATGACTCAAGAGCGACGATCATCTTTAGTCGAAAACTGAAACTTTTCTCTTATTTTATGTATCTCTGCGAACATGTGACGTTGGCGAGAGGTCTATACGGCCTTGAGAACAATGCTCAAGCACAAGAGGAAGGAGGGGGGGCTTGACTGTGGGTACCCTCCCTTAATCAATTTATTTCATAACCCTAAGGCTCATGGTGTTGGAATTAGGGTTGCAAGGAAACACACACAGCTTGGAGAAGACGAAGGAAGCTCAAGGCACACAATAGAGAGTGTATAACTTAGAGTGCAATGGAAAGATAGATAGCCCTAGAGTGATGGGCGTATATACAATGCACGGGGGGAAAAACCTCCTAAAGAGGGAAAAAATGCCCCGGTGGTCCTAATGTGTTCACACACGTCACTACCACATGTATATGGTAACAAATCCCCCCTGGAGTGATGCGGTGAACGAGAGCTGGCACATGAGTAAAGGGAAGTGCCATGCCCTAAGGACATGATCAATCCACAAAGGGGAGTAAGCCCAAAGCTTTGCGGAAAGCTTCAAGCTTCTCACGAGACAATGCCTTTGTGAAAAGATCTGCAAGGTTGTCCTATGTTGGCACATAAGCCAAGCTGATCTCTCCTGCTGAGAGCCTCTCCCTAACATAGTGGTAATGCACCTCAATGTGCTTTGTGCGAGCATGAAAACTGGGTTCCTCGCAACTGCCAATGCGCTCTGACTGTCAATGTAGATAGTGTTGGCAGTGTCCTGTCCAACACCCAAATCAGCCATAAGGCATCTGAGCCATACACACTCAACTGTAGCTGTGAAGACTGCCCTGTACTCAGCCTCACAACTCGAAGTGGCCACAGTAGGTTGCTTCTTGCTCAACCATGATATACATGAACTGCCAAGCATGAAACAAAAACCACTTGTGGACACTCGCGTGTCAAAACAACCAGCCCAATCGAAGTCCGAAAAAGCATGTAAGTCTGGTGGCAATGATCCCCCCTTGGGATAAAACAAGCCAAGATGTAAAGTGCCACTAAGGTATCGGAAAATCCTCTTGACAGCCTGCCAATGCTTAGACCCTGGGCTATGCATAAATCTAATCACCTGTGAGACTGAAAACTGAATATATGGCCTTGTGTTGCATACATAAATGAGGCAGCCAACCGCAGTTTGGTAAAGAGTGACATCAACAGGATCGCCAGCATCATATAGACTCAACTTTAAACCTGTTTCCATTGGAGTGGCAATAGGTTTGCAATCCTCAAGTCCAAACTTACATAGCAATGTTTCCATGTAACTTTTCTGACACAAAGCAAAACCACCATCACACTGCTTAAACTGTATACCCAAGAAATGATGCAACACCCCAAATATTTCATCTTGAAAGTAGCATTCAAATCAGCCTTAAATTCAGCAATATGTCTCTCATTTAGTCCAGTGATCAGCAAATCATCGACATAAAGGACCACAATGAGAAGTACATCATCCTCACGCTTTACATACAATGTGCTTTCTGTTGGACTGTTACGAAAGCCTCGTTTCACCAAATGAGTGTCAGCGTTCTCATACCAAGCACGAGGAGATTGCTTCAACCCATACAGAGCCTTCTTACATCTGCACACTTTGTCCTCTTGTCCTTTTATGACATAACCGCGAGGCTGCATTACATTAACTTCCTCAAATATGTCACCATTCAAGAAAGCAGTAACAATGTCTGATTGATGTACATCCCAACCAAAATGAGCTGCCAATGCACATAGAAAACGTACAGTAGTCGTACGACAAAGTGGGAGCAAAAGTCTCTTCATAATCTATGCCTTTTTGCTGTGCATAACCTTTTGCAACAAGTCGAGCCTTATGGCGATCAATCTCACCATCCGGCTTGCGTTTCAACTTGTAAACCCACTTCGTACCAATGGGAGGCAAATCACATAAAGTCCATGTGTCATTTTCTATGAGTGCATCATATTCTGATTGCATGGCAGCCATCCAATTTTCTGAATTCTGTGCTTCATCAAAAGACAGAGGCTCCTCAACATCATGTAAGCTAGACACAGCCAAAGCATAACAATCTGATGCATAAGATGCATGGCGTGAGCCTGAACGAGTACGACTAGACAAAGGTTCATCCAATTTACTGTCACGCAAAGTGTGCACTAGCCATTTTGGCATACCTCTAGCCTGCTCATTTTTAGCCCTTTCCTCATCAAGTACATTTGTACATCTGCATCAGTAATAGGCTGATCTAGAACATTGTTAGAAACCCCCATAGGCTGTACATTTGCCTCATTGGAATTTACATTCGTATTTCTGTTAGGAAATAAGACGTAGCTAAATAGATAATTGAGTAGATTACTTAATGGAGAGAGACAGATTTATATACACGAGATTATAGAGTAGAGAGAGAGAGAGAGAGTACACATGATATACGTGGTTCATCCAATGTGGGCTATGTCCACAGGAAAGCAGCCACTCAATGGCTTTAGTACTTCAAAACAAGAAGTAGTTTACAAAGGGATTATACCCTTAATGGAGCTCCCGCCTTGCTTCACTCTCACCACCTCACACTCACCTTGTTGCATCAACTTCACACTATGAAATGTGTGTAGAAATGGCCTCCTTTTATAGGCCAAAAGGGCTGCCCTCTCTTATGAGAGACAACCATGTGTAGCCGCCCTTGTGCGAATAAGTCCAAATCGGACCCTCCAATCCACCCATGTGTGGCCGCCCTTGAGAAGACAAGTCCGCTTTTGAATTCGGCCACCGGCCATTGACTTCCGACCACCGGCCACCGGCCATTGGCCATTGACTACTGGCCACCGGCCAACCTATCGGTTGTTTTCCGACCACTTTCCGGCCGCCGTCCGGCCATAATATTCCGGCGAAAAAGAGTCTCGGGGGCCTTTAAAGTTGCCCTTGATTCTTGTCCGTGAAAATTTTGGTTTCCGGTGAGTGATTTTCCTTCATGCACGATGGCTTCTCCTCATAATGGGGGCCTTACAAATGTGCGCTTTTACCAGAGAAAATTACAAGGGTAAATCAGGCTCCATACTTAACAATTTCCACCACTGAAAAGAGGCAACAAAGTGTCATAAATGTCCTGTGAGCTTACATTACTGTCTCTAGTACATGATAGCAAGGGTTGAACAGAATCTTCCACAAACACTACATCCCGAGAAACCAGAATACGTTTTGTTTGCGGATGATACAACCTGTAACCTTTGCTTTCAGCACTATAACCAACAAAAATACATTTGACAGCCTTATCATCCAATTTTCTACGTTGCACTTGTGGCACAAAAGCATATGCCAAATAGCCAAAAACACGCATGTGCTCAATAGAAGGCTTTCTATCATGCCATGCTTCATATTTAGTACTAGACTGCAAAGCTTTCGTAGGACACCTGTTAAGTACATAAGTGGCACACATGATGGCCTCAAGCCAAAAAGAATGTGGCAAAGCTTGACTTTTGATCGTACATCGTGCCATTTCCATCAGTGACCTGTTTTTCCTCTCAGCAACACCATTTTGCTGAGGTGTATAAGGCACTGTACATTGGTGTTTTATCCCACGACTAGCCAGAATGCATTAAATTCATGAGACACATACTCCCCCCCTCGATCGGAATGGGGGGTGCCCATAGTACATTTCGAGACATTTTCAACCATAGCCAGAAATTGTTTGAAGCACACAAAAACTTCGGACTTCGCTTTAAGCGGAAATACCCATGCATGCCTGGAGTAATCATCAATGAAAGTCACGAAGTACAGGTAATTGCCCAAGGACGGAGTTTGCATGGGCCCACAAACATCACTATGCACAAGCTGCAACCTGCATGTGGCCCGAATTGAACCATCCTTTGGAAATTTAGAACACTGCATCTTACCCAAAATACAGCCTTCACAAACATGTTTGACAGGTGCTTCAAGAGGCTGCAAAGAAGCAACCATATCAAATTTCTGCAAACGCAGCAAACTAACAAAATTCAGATGACCAAAACGTGCATGCCAAAGTTTTGCATATGAAATAGCCCTTGAATCTGCAATAGCATTTGCAAAATTTTGTCCACACTTGTCATACAAAGTGAGCTTATACAGCCCACGGCACAAAAGCCCAGATGCAACAATTTCATCACCAAAACTGAGATCATGAACTGTACATCTGTCATCCACAAATTTGACTACAAGTCCAAGTCTAGCAAGTGCGGATACAGACAATAGATTCTTCTTGATCCCAGGTACATAAAGTGCATCAACAAGTGTGAAGGAACTGCCATTAGCAGCAGTGAGCACAATCTTTCCAACTCCCTGAACTGGATAAGAGGCGTTTTTGGCACAAGTGACTGAATTCCCATGAGGGACAGACTCGAGAGAGGTAAACAATTCACGATGTGAGGTAATGTGCTTTGTAGCACCACTGTCGAAATACCACACATGTGAATCTGCAGCAACTGACAAGCATGCATCATGGACAGCAGGATTGTAAGTGCACTCTGCGCTAAAAGCCCATTCTGCATCAACATCAGCATCACAATCTCCTTTCACAGAAGACTCAACAATGGCTGCATTTGTAGTGGACCAGCATTTGCAGTGGAACCACCCTCTTTCTTCTTAGCCTCTTTGGCCTTCAACTAGGACACGACTTGATCAAGTGATCATTGGCTTTACAATAATGGCAACGCATCTTCTTTTTGCCCTTATCACCAGAAATGCCAGACGAAGTGCTGCCAGCAGAAAGCATTAGAACAGAATTTTTGCCACTCGCAGCAGAACCATAAGAAGTGGCTCTGCATTACTGTTACCACCCTTTCTTGAGAAGCAATAAAAGCCTGTCAACTGCACGCTGCCTAGTCCTGTTTTTTCTAGAAAGTGACTCTTGCAACAACAATGTGCATAATGCATCAAACTTGACAACTTCAGGATTTCTTGGGTCATCAGTCTCCAAGTACTAGCAAAAGTCTGGTAGGAATCTGGTAAGGCATCAAGAACAGTCTGCACAAGGGAACTGTCAGAAATGACTTCACCTGCAGAAATGAGTTGCTCATTGATATCCTTGACACTAGCAAGGAAAGTGTCCATATCATCTTCCTCATGCATAATCTTCGACTCTAGCTCTTTACGCAGCAAAGCAATTTTAGCCTCATTGCGGCTTGCATAAAGACCTGCTAGAATATCCCAAGCCTGTTTTGCAGATTTTGCTGAACGGATGTGAGGAATAAGGTGCGCTTCACAGACAACGCAATCAATGCATGAGCCTGCGCATCCTTAACATCCCAACGAGCTTGTTCTGCTGTAGGCAAAACAACTCTAACAGCTGCAATCCTTGCAGCAAGACCTGCAACATCCTCAATATCGCCTACATCTTCAGAACCAGGACGTACATCAATGCCCTGCACAATGTTCCAGACACCTTTTGACACAAGAACGTGTTGCATCATATAAGCCCACATAGGGTAGTTTGTCCCCATCCAACCTGTCCTCAGCAGCAAACATCTTGAACACATCTGTGTTGTTGTTGTCAGCCATGGTAAATGCTGCACCTGATGTGAAAACTGCCCGAAAATAGGAGAAATGGAGCGGGAACAACTGTGTGCTATATAGCACAAACCGTAAAGACTATAAGGCACCTGTTATGCAGAAAACGGCACTGACAGAAAATCTGCACAAAATGACGAAATAACCTGTGCAGTACTGCCCGTAGTGGAAACGAGGCCGAAATGAGCCCAAATCAAAATTTCTGAGCAGACAGAGCTCTTCGAGTCGACCCAAAATAATCGTCGACCTGCGAACGCTTGCCAAAGCTCACTGAAATCGAGAAAGTGAGCAGCGTGTGCTGGAGCAGCTGGCGACTAAGCCGGGAGGACGTGACCTGCTCTGATACCAATTGTTGGAATTAGGGTTGCAGAGAAAGACACATAGCTTGGAGAAGATGAAGGAAGCTCAAGGCACACAATAGAGAGTGTATAACTAGTGTGCAATGGAAAGATAGATAGCCCTAGAGTGATGGGCGTATATACAATGCACGGGGAAAAAACCTCCTAAAGAGGGAAAAAATGCCCCGGCGGTCCTAGTGTGTTCACACACATCACTACCACATGTATATGGTAACACTTGGGCCTTGGACGGACCTGTGTGAAAGAAGAGGTTACACGAGGTCTGGCGATGGCGGCAGGGCAAAACTGTTGGAATTAGGGTTGCAGAGAAACACACACAGCTTGGAGAAGACGAAGGAAGCTCAAGGCACACAATAGAGAGTGTATTCCTTAGTGTGCAATGGAAAAATAGATAGCCCTAGAGTGATGGGCGTATATACAATGCACGGGGGAAAAAACCTCCTAAAGAGGGAAAAAATGCCCCGGCGGTCCTAGTGTGTTCACACACATCACTACCACATGTATATGGTAACAAATCCCCCCTGGAGTGATGCGGTGAACGAGAGCTGGCACATGAGTAAAGGTAAGTGCCATGCCCTGAGGACATGATCATTCCACAAAAGGGAGTAAGCCCAAAGCTTTGCGGAAAGCTTCAAGCTTCTCACGAGACAAAGCCTTTGTGAAAAGATCTGCAAGGTTGTCCTGTGTTGGCACATAAGCCAAGCTGATCTCTCCTGCTGAGAGCCCTCCCCTGACATAGTGGTAATGCACCTCAATGTGCTTTGTGCGAGCAATGAAAAACTGGTTCCTCGCAACTGCCATGCGCTCTGACTGTCAGTGTAGATAGTGTTGGCAGTGTCCTGTCCAACACCCAATCAGCCAAAAGGCGTCTGAGCCATACACACTCAACCGTAGCTGTGAAGACTGCCCTGTACTCAGCCTCACAACTCGAAGTGGCCACAGTAGGTTGCTTCTTGCTCAACCATGATATACATGAACTGCCAAGCATGAAACAAAAACCACTTGTGGACACTCGCGTGTCAAAACAACCAGCCCAATCTGAGTCCGAAAAAGCATGTAAGTCTGGCGGCAATGATCCCCCCCTTGGGATAAAACAAGCCAAGATGTAAAGTGCCACTAAGGTAGCGGAAAATCCTCTTGACAGCCTGCCAATGCTTAGACCCTGGGCTATGCATAAATCTGCAGACCTGCGAGACTGCAAACTGAATATCTGGCCTCGTGTTGCATACATAAATGAGGCAGCCACAGCAGTTTGGTAAAGAGTGACATCAGCAGGATCGCCAGCATCATGTACTCCAACTTCAAACCTGTTTCCATGGGAGTGGCAATAGGTTTGCAATCCTCAAGTCCAAACTTACATAGCAATGTCCTCTATGTAACTTTTCTGACACAAGGCAATACCACCATCACACTGCTTAAACTGTATACCCAAGTAATGATGCAACACCCCAAATATTTTCATCTTGAAAGTAGCATTCAAATCAGCCTTAAATTCAGCAATATGTCTCTCATTTGGTCCAGGATCAGCAAATCATCAACATAAAGAACCACAATGAGAAATACATCATCCTCACGCTTTACATACAATGTGCTTTCTGTTGGACTGTTACGAAAGCCTCGTTTAACCAAATGAGTGTCAGCTTTCTCATACCAAGCACGAGGAGATTGCTTCAACCCATACAAAGCCTTCTTACATTTGCACACTTTGTCCTCTTGTCCTTTTATGACAAAACCGCGAGGCTGCGTTACATAAACTTCCTCAAATATGTCACCATTCAAGAAAGCAGTAACAATGTCTGATTGATGTACATCCCAACCAAAATGAGCTGCCAATGCACATAGAAAACGCACAGTAGTCATACGACAAGTGGGAGCAAAAGTCTCTTCATAATCTATGCCTTTTTGTTGTGCATAACCCTTTGCAACAAGTCGAGCCTTATGGCGATCGATCTCACCATCCGGCTTGCGTTTCAACTTGTAAACCCACTTCGTACCAATGGCCTTTTTGCCAGGAGGCAAATCACATAAAGTCCATGTGTCATTCTCTATAAGTGCATCATATTCTGATTTCATGGCAGCAATCCAATTTTCTGAATTCTGTGCTTCATCAAAAGACAGAGGCTCCTCAACATCATGTAAACTAGACACAGCCAAAGCATAACAATCTGATGCATAAGATGCATGGCGAGAGCCTGAACGAGTACGACTAGATAAAGGTGCATCCAATTTACTGTCACGCAAAGTGTGCACCAGCCATTTTGGCATACCTCTAGCCTGCTCATTTTCAGCCCTTTCCTCATCAAGTACATCATGTACATCTGCATCAGTAATAGGCTGTTCTAAAACATTTTCAGAAACCCCCATAGGCTATACATTTGCCTCATTGGAACTTACATTCGTATTTCCACCACTGAAAAGAGGCAACAAAGTGTCATAAATGTCCTGTGAGCTTACATTACTGTCTCTAGTACATGACAGCAAGGGTTGAACAGAATCTTCCACAAACACTACATCCCGTGAAACCAAAATACGTTTTGTTTGCGGATGATACAACCTGTAACCTTTGCTTTCAGCACTATAACCAACAAAAATACATTTGACAGCCTTATCATCCAATTTTCTGCGCTGCACTTGTGGCACCAAAGCATATGCCAAACAGCCAAAAACACGCATGTGCTCAATAGAAGGTTTTCTATCATGCCATGCTTCATATGGAGTAATAGACTGCAAAGCTTTCGTAGGACACCTGTTTAAGTACATAAGTGGCACACATGATGGCCTCAAGCCAAAAAGAATGCGGCAAAGCTTGACTTTTGACCATACATCGTGCCATTTCCGTTAGTGACCTGTTTTTCCTCTCAGCAACACCATTTTGCTGAGGTGTATAAGGCACTGTACATTGGTGTTTTATCCCACGACTAGCCAGAAATGCATTAAATTCATGAGACATATACTCCCCCCCTCGATCGGAACGGAGGGTGCCCATAGTACATTTTGAGACATTTTCAGCCATAGCCAAAAATTGTTTGAAGCACATAAAACTTCGGACTTTGCTTTAAGCGGAAATACCCATGCATGCCTGGAGTAATCATCAATGAAAGTCACGAAGTACAGGTAATTGCCCAAGGACGGAGTTTGCATGGGCCCACAAACATCACTATGCACAAGCTGCAACCTGCATGTGGCCCTAACTGAACCATCCTTTGGAAACTTAGAACGCTGCATTTTACCCAGAATACAGCCTTCACAAACATGTTTGATAGGTGCTTCAAGAGGCGGCAAAGAAGCAACCATATCAGATTTCTGCAAACGCAGCAAACTGGCAAAATTCAGATGACCAAAACGTGCATGCCAAAGTTTTGCATCTGAAATAGCCCTTGAATCTGCAACAACATCATTTGCAAAATTTTGTCCACACTTGTCATACAAAGTGAGCTTATACAGCCCACGGCACAAAAGCCCAGATGCAACAATTTCATCACCAAAACTGAGATCATGAACTGTACATCTGTCATCCACAAATTTGACTACAAGTCCAAGTCTAGCAAGTGCGGATACAGACAATAGATTCTTCTTGATCCCAGGTACATAAAGTGCATCAACAAGTGTGAAGGAACTGCCATTAGCAGCAGTGAGCACAATCTTTCCAACTCCCTGAACTGGATAAGAGGCGTTGTTGGCACAAGTGACTGAATTCCCATGAGGGACAGACTCGAGAGAGGTAAACAATTCACGATGTGAGGTAATGTGCTTTGTAGCACCACTGTCGAAATACCACACATGTGAATCTGCAGCAACTGACAAGCATGCATCATGGACAGCAGGATTGTAAGTGCACTCTGCGCTAAAAGCCCATTCTGCATCAACATCAGCATCACAATCTCCTTTCACAGAAGACTCAACAATGGCTGCATTTGTAGTGGAACCAGCATTTGCAGTGGAACCACCCTCTTTCTTCTTAGCCTCTTTGGCCTTCAACTTAGGACACGACTTGATCAAGTGATCATTGGCTTTACAATAATGGCAACGCATCTTCTTTTTGCCCTTATCACCAGAATTGCCAGACGAAGTGCTGCCAGTCGAAGCATTAGGAACATAATTTTTGCCACTCGCAGCAGAACCATAAGAAGTGGCTGCATTACTGTTACCACCCTTTCTTTGAGAAGCAATAAAAGCCTGTTCAACTGCACGCTGCCTAGTCCTGTTTTTTCTAGAAAGTGACTCTTGCAACAACAATGTGCATAATGCATCAAACTTGACAACTTCAGGATTTCCTTGGGTCATCAGTCTCCAAGTACTAGCAAAAGTCTGGTAGGAATCTGGTAAGGCATCAAGAACAGTCTGCACAAGGGAACTGTCAGAAATGACTTCACCTGCAGAAATGAGTTGCTCATTGATATCCTTGACACTAGCAAGGAAAGTGTCCATATCATCTTCCTCATGCATAATCTTCGACTCTAGCTCTTTACGCAGCAAAGCAATTTTAGCCTCATTGCGGCTTGCATAAAGACCTGCTAGAATATCCCAAGCCTGTTTTGCAGATTTTGCTGAACGGATGTGAGGAATAATGGTGCGCTTCACAGACAACGCAATCAATGCATGAGCCTGCGCATCCTTAACATCCCAACGAGCTTGTTCTGCTGTAGGCAAAACAACTCTAACAGCTGCAATCCTTGCAGCAAGACCTGCAACATCCTCAATATCGCCTACATCTTCAGAACCAGGACGTACATCAATGCCCTGCACAATGTTCCAGACACCTTTTGACACAAGAACGTGTTGCATCATATAAGCCCACATAGGGTAGTTGTCCCCATCCAACCTGTCCTCAGCAGCAAACATCTTGAACACATCTGTGTTGTTGTTGTCAGCCATGGTAAATGCTGCACCTGATGTGAAAACTGCCCGAAAATAGGAGAAATGGAGCGGGAACAACTTGTGCTATATAGCACAAACCGTAGAAGACTATAAGGCACCTGTTATGCAGAAAACGGCACTGACAGAAAATCTGCACAAAATGACGAAATAACCTGTGCAGTACTGCCCGTAGTGGAAACGGAGGCCGAAATGAGCCCAAATCAAAATTCTGAGCAGACAGAGCTCTTCGAGTCGACCCAAAATAATCGTCGACCTGCGAACGCTTGCCAAAGCTCACTGAAATCGGAGAAAGTGAGCAGGCGTGTGCTGGAGCAGCTGGCGACTAAGCCCGGGAGGACGTGACCTGCTCTGATACCAATTGTTGGAATTAGGGTTGCAGAGAAAGACACATAGCTTGGAGAAGATGA
Source organism: Adiantum capillus-veneris (assembly GCF_014529385.1). Lineage (NCBI taxonomy): Eukaryota > Viridiplantae > Streptophyta > Polypodiopsida > Polypodiales > Pteridaceae > Adiantum > Adiantum capillus-veneris. Next base: position 75,822,443 of record NC_140949.1, read on the forward strand.
AGGAAGCTCAAGGCACACAATAGAGAGTGTATAACTTAGTGTGCAATGGAAAGATAGATAGCCCTAGAGTGATGGGCGTATATACAATGCACGGGGAAAAAACCTCCTAAAGAGGGAAAAAATGCCCCGGCGGTCCTAGTGTGTTCACACACATCACTACCACATGTATATGGTAACACTTGGGCCTTGGACGGACCTGTGTGAAAGAAGAGGTTACACGAGGTCTGGCGATGGCGGCAGGGCAAAACTGTTGGAATTAGGGTTGCAGAGAAACACACACAGCTTGGAGAAGACGAAGGAAGCTCAAGGCACACAATAGAGAGTGTATTCCTTAGTGTGCAATGGAAAAATAGATAGCCCTAGAGTGATGGGCGTATATACAATGCACGGGGGAAAAAACCTCCTAAAGAGGGAAAAAATGCCCCGGCGGTCCTAGTGTGTTCACACACATCACTACCACATGTATATGGTAACAAATCCCCCCTGGAGTGATGCGGTGAACGAGAGCTGGCACATGAGTAAAGGGAAGTGCCATGCCCTGAGGACATGATCATTCCACAAAGGGGAGTAAGCCCAAAGCTTTGCGGAAAGCTTCAAGCTTCTCACGAGACAATGCCTTTGTGAAAAGATCTGCAAGTTGTCCTGTGTTGGCACATAAGCCAAGCTGATCTCTCCTGCTGAGAGCCTCTCCCTGACATAGTGGTAATGCACCTCAATGTGCTTTGTGCGAGCATGAAAAACTGGGTTCCTCGCAACTGCCAATGCGCTCTGACTGTCAGTGTAGATAGTGTTGGCAGTGTCCCTGTCCAACACCCAAGTCAGCCATAAGGCGTCTGAGCCATACACACTCAACCGTAGCTGTGAAGACTGCCCTGTACTCAGCCTCACAACTCGAAGTGGCCACAGTAGGTTGCTTCTTGCTCAACCATGATATACATGAACTGCCAAGCATGAAACAAAAACCACTTGTGGACACTCGCGTGTCAAAACAACCAGCCCAATCTGAGTCCGAAAAAGCATGTAAGTCTGGCGGCAATGATCCCCCCTTGGGATAAAACAAGCCAAGATGTAAAGTGCCACTAAGGTAGCGGAAAATCCTCTTGACAGCCTGCCAATGCTTAGACCCTGGGCTATGCATAAATCTGCTGACCTGCGAGACTGCAAACTGAATATCTGGCCTCGTGTTGCATACATAAATGAGGCAGCCAACAGCAGTTTGGTAAAGAGTGACATCAGCAGGATCGCCAGCATCATGTAGACTCAACTTCAAACCTGTTTCCATGGGAGTGGCAATAGGTTTGCAATCCTCAAGTCCAAACTTACATAGCAATGTCTCTATGTAACTTTTCTGACACAAGGCAATACCACCATCACGCTGCTTAAACTGTATACCCAAGTAATGATGCAACACCCCAAATATTTCATCTTGAAAGTAGCATTCAAATCAGCCTTAAATTCAGCAATATGTCTCTCATTTGGTCCAGTGATCAGCAAATCATCAACATAAAGAACCACAATGAGAAATACATCATCCTCACGCTTTACATACAATGTGCTTTCTGTTGGACTGTTACGAAAGCCTCGTTTAACCAAATGAGTGTCAGCTTTCTCATACCAAGCACGAGGAGATTGCTTCAACCCATACAAAGCCTTCTTACATTTGCACACTTTGTCCTCTTGTCCTTTTATGACAAAACCGCGAGGCTGCGTTACATAAACTTCCTCAAATATGTCACCATTCAAGAAAGCAGTAACAATGTCTGATTGATGTACATCCCAACCAAAATGAGCTGCCAATGCACATAGAAAACGCACAGTAGTCATACGACAAGTGGGAGCAAAAGTCTCTTCATAATCTATGCCTTTTTGTTGTGCATAACCCTTTGCAACAAGTCGAGCCTTATGGCGATCGATCTCACCATCCGGCTTGCGTTTCAACTTGTAAACCCACTTCGTACCAATGGCCTTTTTGCCAAGAGGCAAATCACATAAAGTCCATGTGTCATTCTCTATAAGTGCATCATATTCTGATTTCATGGCAGCAATCCAATTTTCTGAATTCTGTGCTTCATCAAAAGACAGAGGCTCCTCAACATCATGTAAACTAGACACAGCCAAAGCATAACAATCTGATGCATAAGATGCATGGCGAGAGCCTGAACGAGTACGACTAGATAAAGGTGCATCCAATTTACTGTCACGCAAAGTGTGCACCAGCCATTTTGGCATACCTCTAGCCTGCTCATTTTCAGCCCTTTCCTCATCAAGTACATCATGTACATCTGCATCAGTAATAGGCTGTTCTAAAACATTTTCAGAAACCCCCATAGGCTATACATTTGCCTCATTGGAACTTACATTCGTATTTCCACCACTGAAAAGAGGCAACAAAGTGTCATAAATGTCCTGTGAGCTTACATTACTGTCTCTAGTACATGACAGCAAGGGTTGAACAGAATCTTCCACAAACACTACATCCCGTGAAACCAAAATACGTTTTGTTTGCGGATGATACAACCTGTAACCTTTGCTTTCAGCACTATAACCAACAAAAATACATTGACAGCCTTATCATCCAATTTTCTGCGCTGCACTTGTGGCACCAAAGCATATGCCAAACAGCCAAAAACACGCATGTGCTCAATAGAAGGTTTTCTATCATGCCATGCTTCATATGGAGTAATAGACTGCAAAGCTTTCGTAGGACACCTGTTAAGTACATAAGTGGCACACATGATGGCCTCAAGCCAAAAAGAATGCGGCAAAGCTTGACTTTTGACCATACATCGTGCCATTTCCGTTAGTGACCTGTTTTTCCTCTCAGCAACACCATTTTGCTGAGGTGTAATAAGGCACTGTACATTGGTGTTTTATCCCACGACTAGCCAGAAATGCATTAAATTCATGAGACATATACTCCCCCCCTCGATCGGAACGGAGGGTGCCCATAGTACATTTTGAGACATTTTCAGCCATAGCCAAAAATTTTTGAAGCACATAAAAACTTCGGACTTTGCTTTAAGCGGAAATACCCATGCATGCCTGGAGTAATCATCAATGAAAGTCACGAAGTACAGGTAATTGCCCAAGGACGGAGTTTGCATGGGCCCACAAACATCACTATGCACAAGCTGCAACCTGCATGTGGCCCTAACTGAACCATCCTTTGGAAACTTAGAACGCTGCATTTTACCCAGAATACAGCCTTCACAAACATGTTTGATAGGTGCTTCAAGAGGCGGCAAAGAAGCAACCATATCAGATTTCTGCAAACGCAGCAAACTGGCAAAATTCAGATGACCAAAACGTGCATGCCAAAGTTTTGCATCTGAAATAGCCCTTGAATCTGCAACAACATTTGCAAAATTTTGTCCACACTTGTCATACAAAGTGAGCTTATACAGCCCACGGCACAAAAGCCCAGATGCAACAATTTCATCACCAAAACTGAGATCATGAACTGTACATCTGTCATCCACAAATTTGACTACAAGTCCAAGTCTAGCAAGTGCGGATACAGACAATAGATTCTTCTTGATCCCAGGTACATAAAGTGCATCAACAAGTGTGAAGGAACTGCCATTAGCAGCAGTGAGCACAATCTTTCCAACTCCCTGAACTGGATAAGAGGCGTTGTTGGCACAAGTGACTGAATTCCCATGAGGGACAGACTCGAGAGAGGTAAACAATTCACGATGTGAGGTAATGTGCTTTGTAGCACCACTGTCGAAATACCACACATGTGAATCTGCAGCAACTGACAAGCATGCATCATGGACAGCAGGATTGTAAGTGCACTCTGCGCTAAAAGCCCATTCTGCATCAACATCAGCATCACAATCTCCTTTCACAGAAGACTCAACAATGGCTGCATTTGTAGTGGAACCAGCATTTGCAGTGGAACCACCCTCTTTCTTCTTAGCCTCTTTGGCCTTCAACTTAGGACACGACTTGATCAAGTGATCATTGGCTTTACAATAATGGCAACGCATCTTCTTTTTGCCCTTATCACCAGAATTGCCAGACGAAGTGCTGCCAGCAGAAGCATTAGGAACAGAATTTTTGCCACTCGCAGCAGAACCATAAGAAGTGGCTGCATTACTGTTACCACCCTTTCTTTGAGAAGCAATAAAAGCCTGTTCAACTGCACGCTGCCTAGTCCTGTTTTTTCTAGAAAGTGACTCTTGCAACAACAATGTGCATAATGCATCAAACTTGACAACTTCAGGATTTCCTTGGGTCATCAGTCTCCAAGTACTAGCAAAAGTCTGGTAGGAATCTGGTAAGGCATCAAGAACAGTCTGCACAAGGGAACTGTCAGAAATGACTTCACCTGCAGAAATGAGTTGCTCATTGATATCCTTGACACTAGCAAGGAAAGTGTCCATATCATCTTCCTCATGCATAATCTTCGACTCTAGCTCTTTACGCAGCAAAGCAATTTTAGCCTCATTGCGGCTTGCATAAAGACCTGCTAGAATATCCCAAGCCTGTTTTGCAGATTTTGCTGAACGGATGTGAGGAATAATGGTGCGCTTCACAGACAACGCAATCAATGCATGAGCCTGCGCATCCTTAACATCCCAACGAGCTTGTTCTGCTGTAGGCAAAACAACTCTAACAGCTGCAATCCTTGCAGCAAGACCTGCAACATCCTCAATATCGCCTACATCTTCAGAACCAGGACGTACATCAATGCCCTGCACAATGTTCCAGACACCTTTTGACACAAGAACGTGTTGCATCATATAAGCCCACATAGGGTAGTTGTCCCCATCCAACCTGTCCTCAGCAGCAAACATCTTGAACACATCTGTGTTGTTGTTGTCAGCCATGGTAAATGCTGCACCTGATGTGAAAACTGCCCGAAAATAGGAGAAATGGAGCGGGAACAACTTGTGCTATATAGCACAAACCGTAGAAGACTATAAGGCACCTGTTATGCAGAAAACGGCACTGACAGAAAATCTGCACAAAATGACGAAATAACCTGTGCAGTACTGCCCGTAGTGGAAACGGAGGCCGAAATGAGCCCAAATCAAAATTCTGAGCAGACCAAGCTCATCGAGCTCTCCCAAAATATTTGTCGACCTGCGAACGCTTGCCAAAGCTCACTGAAATCGGAGAAAGTGAGCAGGCGTGTGCTGGAGCAGCTGACGACTAAGCCCGAGAGGACGTGACCTGCTCTGATACCAATTGTTGGAATTAGGGTTGCAGAGAAACACACACAGCTTGGAGAAGACGAAGGAAGCTCAAGGCACACAATAGAGAGTGTATTCCTTAGTGTGCAATGGAAAAATAGATAGCCCTAGAGTGATGGGCGTATATACAATGCACGGGGGAAAAAACCTCCTAAAGAGGGAAAAAATGCCCCGGCGGTCCTAGTGTGTTCACACACATCACTACCACATGTATATGGTAACACTTGGGCCTTGGACGGACCTGTGTGAAAGAAGAGGTTACACGAGGTCTGGCGATGGCGGCAGGGCAAAACTGTTGGAATTAGGGTTGCAGAGAAACACACACAGCTTGGAGAAGACGAAGGAAGCTCAAGGCACACAATAGAGAGTGTATTCCTTAGTGTGCAATGGAAAAATAGATAGCCCTAGAGTGATGGGCGTATATACAATGCACGGGGGAAAAAACCTCCTAAAGAGGGAAAAAATGCCCCGGCGGTCCTAGTGTGTTCACACACATCACTACCACATGTATATGGTAACAAATCCCCCCTGGAGTGATGCGGTGAACGAGAGCTGGCACATGAGTAAAGGGAAGTGCCATGCCCTGAGGACATGATCATTCCACAAAGGGGAGTAAGCCCAAAGCTTTGCGGAAAGCTTCAAGCTTCTCACGAGACAATGCCTTTGTGAAAAGATCTGCAAGGTTGTCCTGTGTTGGCACATAAGCCAAGCTGATCTCTCCTGCTGAGAGCCTCTCCCTGACATAGTGGTAATGCACCTCAATGTGCTTTGTGCGAGCATGAAAAACTGGGTTCCTCGCAACTGCCAATGCGCTCTGACTGTCAGTGTAGATAGTGTTGGCAGTGTCCTGTCCAACACCCAAGTCAGCCATAAGGCGTCTGAGCCATACACACTCAACCGTAGCTGTGAAGACTGCCCTGTACTCAGCCTCACAACTCGAAGTGGCCACAGTAGGTTGCTTCTTGCTCAACCATGATATACATGAACTGCCAAGCATGAAACAAAAACCACTTGTGGACACTCGCGTGTCAAAACAACCAGCCCAATCTGAGTCCGAAAAAGCATGTAAGTCTGGCGGCAATGATCCCCCCTTGGGATAAAACAAGCCAAGATGTAAAGTGCCACTAAGGTAGCGGAAAATCCTCTTGACAGCCTGCCAATGCTTAGACCCTGGGCTATGCATAAATCTGCTGACCTGCGAGACTGCAAACTGAATATCTGGCCTCGTGTTGCATACATAAATGAGGCAGCCAACAGCAGTTTGGTAAAGAGTGACATCAGCAGGATCGCCAGCATCATGTAGACTCAACTTCAAACCTGTTTCCATGGGAGTGGCAATAGGTTTGCAATCCTCAAGTCCAAACTTACATAGCAATGTCTCTATGTAACTTTTCTGACACAAGGCAATACCACCATCACACTGCTTAAACTGTATACCCAAGTAATGATGCAACAGCCCCAAATCTTTCATCTTGAAAGTAGCATTCAAATCAGCCTTAAATTCAGCAATATGTCTCTCATTTGGTCCAGTGATCAGCAAATCATCAACATAAAGAACCACAATGAGAAATACATCATCCTCACGCTTTACATACAATGTGCTTTCTGTTGGACTGTTACGAAAGCCTCGTTTAACCAAATGAGTGTCAGCTTTCTCATACCAAGCACGAGGAGATTGCTTCAACCCATACAAAGCCTTCTTACATTTGCACACTTTGTCCTCTTGTCCTTTTATGACAAAACCGCGAGGCTGCGTTACATAAACTTCCTCAAATATGTCACCATTCAAGAAAGCAGTAACAATGTCTGATTGATGTACATCCCAACCAAAATGAGCTGCCAATGCACATAGAAAACGCACAGTAGTCATACGACAAGTGGGAGCAAAAGTCTCTTCATAATCTATGCCTTTTTGTTGTGCATAACCCTTTGCAACAAGTCGAGCCTTATGGCGATCGATCTCACCATCCGGCTTGCGTTTCAACTTGTAAACCCACTTCGTACCAATGGCCTTTTTGCCAGGAGGCAAATCACATAAAGTCCATGTGTCATTCTCTATAAGTGCATCATATTCTGATTTCATGGCAGCAATCCAATTTTCTGAATTCTGTGCTTCATCAAAAGACAGAGGCTCCTCAACATCATGTAAACTAGACACAGCCAAAGCATAACAATCTGATGCATAAGATGCATGGCGAGAGCCTGAACGAGTACGACTAGATAAAGGTGCATCCAATTTACTGTCACGCAAAGTGTGCACCAGCCATTTTGGCATACCTCTAGCCTGCTCATTTTCAGCCCTTTCCTCATCAAGTACATCATGTACATCTGCATCAGTAATAGGCTGTTCTAAAACATTTTCAGAAACCCCCATAGGCTATACATTTGCCTCATTGGAACTTACATTCGTATTTCCACCACTGAAAAGAGGCAACAAAGTGTCATAAATGTCCTGTGAGCTTACATTACTGTCTCTAGTACATGACAGCAAGGGTTGAACAGAATCTTCCACAAACACTACATCCCGTGAAACCAAAATACGTTTTGTTTGCGGATGATACAACCTGTAACCTTTGCTTTCAGCACTATAACCAACAAAAATACATTTGACAGCCTTATCATCCAATTTTCTGCGCTGCACTTGTGGCACCAAAGCATATGCCAAACAGCCAAAAACACGCATGTGCTCAATAGAAGGTTTTCTATCATGCCATGCTTCATATGGAGTAATAGACTGCAAAGCTTTCGTAGGACACCTGTTAAGTACATAAGTGGCACACATGATGGCCTCAAGCCAAAAAGAATGCGGCAAAGCTTGACTTTTGACCATACATCGTGCCATTTCCGTTAGTGACCTGTTTTTCCTCTCAGCAACACCATTTTGCTGAGGTGTATAAGGCACTGTACATTGGTGTTTTATCCCACGACTAGCCAGAAATGCATTAAATTCATGAGACATATACTCCCCCCCTCGATCGGAACGGAGGGTGCCCATAGTACATTTTGAGACATTTTCAGCCATAGCCAAAAATTGTTTGAAGCACATAAAAACTTCGGACTTTGCTTTAAGCGGAAATACCCATGCATGCCTGGAGTAATCATCAATGAAAGTCACGAAGTACAGGTAATTGCCCAAGGACGGAGTTTGCATGGGCCCACAAACATCACTATGCACAAGCTGCAACCTGCATGTGGCCCTAACTGAACCATCCTTTGGAAACTTAGAACGCTGCATTTTACCCAGAATACAGCCTTCACAAACATGTTTGATAGGTGCTTCAAGAGGCGGCAAAGAAGCAACCATATCAGATTTCTGCAAACGCAGCAAACTGGCAAAATTCAGATGACCAAAACGTGCATGCCAAAGTTTTGCATCTGAAATAGCCCTTGAATCTGCAACAACATTTGCAAAATTTTGTCCACACTTGTCATACAAAGTGAGCTTATACAGCCCACGGCACAAAAGCCCAGATGCAACAATTTCATCACCAAAACTGAGATCATGAACTGTACATCTGTCATCCACAAATTTGACTACAAGTCCAAGTCTAGCAAGTGCGGATACAGACAATAGATTCTTCTTGATCCCAGGTACATAAAGTGCATCAACAAGTGTGAAGGAACTGCCATTAGCAGCAGTGAGCACAATCTTTCCAACTCCCTGAACTGGATAAGAGGCGTTGTTGGCACAAGTGACTGAATTCCCATGAGGGACAGACTCGAGAGAGGTAAACAATTCACGATGTGAGGTAATGTGCTTTGTAGCACCACTGTCGAAATACCACACATGTGAATCTGCAGCAACTGACAAGCATGCATCATGGACAGCAGGATTGTAAGTGCACTCTGCGCTAAAAGCCCATTCTGCATCAACATCAGCATCACAATCTCCTTTCACAGAAGACTCAACAATGGCTGCATTTGTAGTGGAACCAGCATTTGCAGTGGAACCACCCTCTTTCTTCTTAGCCTCTTTGGCCTTCAACTTAGGACACGACTTGATCAAGTGATCATTGGCTTTACAATAATGGCAACGCATCTTCTTTTTGCCCTTATCACCAGAATTGCCAGACGAAGTGCTGCCAGTCGAAGCATTAGGAACAGAATTTTTGCCACTCGCAGCAGAACCATAAGAAGTGGCTGCATTACTGTTACCACCCTTTCTTTGAGAAGCAATAAAAGCCTGTTCAACTGCACGCTGCCTAGTCCTGTTTTTTCTAGAAAGTGACTCTTGCAACAACAATGTGCATAATGCATCAAACTTGACAACTTCAGGATTTCCTTGGGTCATCAGTCTCCAAGTACTAGCAAAAGTCTGGTAGGAATCTGGTAAGGCATCAAGAACAGTCTGCACAAGGGAACTGTCAGAAATGACTTCACCTGCAGAAATGAGTTGCTCATTGATATCCTTGACACTAGCAAGGAAAGTGTCCATATCATCTTCCTCATGCATAATCTTCGACTCTAGCTCTTTACGCAGCAAAGCAATTTTAGCCTCATTGCGGCTTGCATAAAGACCTGCTAGAATATCCCAAGCCTGTTTTGCAGATTTTGCTGAACGGATGTGAGGAATAATGGTGCGCTTCACAGACAACGCAATCAATGCATGAGCCTGCGCATCCTTAACATCCCAACGAGCTTGTTCTGCTGTAGGCAAAACAACTCTAACAGCTGCAATCCTTGCAGCAAGACCTGCAACATCCTCAATATCGCCTACATCTTCAGAACCAGGACGTACATCAATGCCCTGCACAATGTTCCAGACACCTTTTGACACAAGAACGTGTTGCATCATATAAGCCCACATAGGGTAGTTGTCCCCATCCAACCTGTCCTCAGCAGCAAACATCTTGAACACATCTGTGTTGTTGTTGTCAGCCATGGTAAATGCTGCACCTGATGTGAAAACTGCCCGAAAATAGGAGAAATGGAGCGGGAACAACTTGTGCTATATAGCACAAACCGTAGAAGACTATAAGGCACCTGTTATGCAGAAAACGGCACTGACAGAAAATCTGCACAAAATGACGAAATAACCTGTGCAGTACTGCCCGTAGTGGAAACGGAGGCCGAAATGAGCCCAAATCAAAATTCTGAGCAGACAGAGCTCTTCGAGTCGACCCAAAATAATCGTCGACCTGCGAACGCTTGCCAAAGCTCACTGAAATCGGAGAAAGTGAGCAGGCGTGTGCTGGAGCAGCTGGCGACTAAGCCCGGGAGGACGTGACCTGCTCTGATACCAATTGTTGGAATTAGGGTTGCAGAGAAAGACACATAGCTTGGAGAAGATGAAGGAAGCTCAAGGCACACAATAGAGAGTGTATAACTTAGTGTGCAATGGAAAGATAGATAGCCCTAGAGTGATGGGCGTATATACAATGCACGGGGGAAAAAACCTCCTAAAGAGGGAAAAAATGCCCCGGCGGTCCTAGTGTGTTCACACACATCACTACCACATGTATATGGTAACACTTGGGCCTTGGACGGACCTGTGTGAAAGAAGAGGTTACACGAGGTCTGGCGATGGCGGCAGGGCAAAACTGTTGGAATTAGGGTTGCAGAGAAACACACACAGCTTGGAGAAGACGAAGGAAGCTCAAGGCACACAATAGAGAGTGTATTCCTTAGTGTGCAATGGAAAAATAGATAGCCCTAGAGTGATGGGCGTATATACAATGCACGGGGGAAAAAACCTCCTAAAGAGGGAAAAAATGCCCCGGCGGTCCTAGTGTGTTCACACACATCACTACCACATGTATATGGTAACAAATCCCCCCTGGAGTGATGCGGTGAACGAGAGCTGGCACATGAGTAAAGGGAAGTGCCATGCCCTGAGGACATGATCATTCCACAAAGGGGAGTAAGCCCAAAGCTTTGCGGAAAGCTTCAAGCTTCTCACGAGACAATGCCTTTGTGAAAAGATCTGCAAGGTTGTCCTGTGTTGGCACATAAGCCAAGCTGATCTCTCCTGCTGAGAGCCTCTCCCTGACATAGTGGTAATGCACCTCAATGTGCTTTGTGCGAGCATGAAAAACTGGGTTCCTCGCAACTGCCAATGCGCTCTGACTGTCAGTGTAGATAGTGTTGGCAGTGTCCTGTCCAACACCCAAGTCAGCCATAAGGCGTCTGAGCCATACACACTCAACCGTAGCTGTGAAGACTGCCCTGTACTCAGCCTCACAACTCGAAGTGGCCACAGTAGGTTGCTTCTTGCTCAACCATGATATACATGAACTGCCAAGCATGAAACAAAAACCACTTGTGGACACTCGCGTGTCAAAACAACCAGCCCAATCTGAGTCCGAAAAAGCATGTAAGTCTGGCGGCAATGATCCCCCCTTGGGATAAAACAAGCCAAGATGTAAAGTGCCACTAAGGTAGCGGAAAATCCTCTTGACAGCCTGCCAATGCTTAGACCCTGGGCTATGCATAAATCTGCTGACCTGCGAGACTGCAAACTGAATATCTGGCCTCGTGTTGCATACATAAATGAGGCAGCCAACAGCAGTTTGGTAAAGAGTGACATCAGCAGGATCGCCAGCATCATGTAGACTCAACTTCAAACCTGTTTCCATGGGAGTGGCAATAGGTTTGCAATCCTCAAGTCCAAACTTACATAGCAATGTCTCTATGTAACTTTTCTGACACAAGGCAATACCACCATCACACTGCTTAAACTGTATACCCAAGTAATGATGCAACACCCCAAATATTTCATCTTGAAAGTAGCATTCAAATCAGCCTTAAATTCAGCAATATGTCTCTCATTTGGTCCAGTGATCAGCAAATCATCAACATAAAGAACCACAATGAGAAATACATCATCCTCACGCTTTACATACAATGTGCTTTCTGTTGGACTGTTACGAAAGCCTCGTTTAACCAAATGAGTGTCAGCTTTCTCATACCAAGCACGAGGAGATTGCTTCAACCCATACAAAGCCTTCTTACATTTGCACACTTTGTCCTCTTGTCCTTTTATGACAAAACCGCGAGGCTGCGTTACATAAACTTCCTCAAATATGTCACCATTCAAGAAAGCAGTAACAATGTCTGATTGATGTACATCCCAACCAAAATGAGCTGCCAATGCACATAGAAAACGCACAGTAGTCATACGACAAGTGGGAGCAAAAGTCTCTTCATAATCTATGCCTTTTTGTTGTGCATAACCCTTTGCAACAAGTCGAGCCTTATGGCGATCGATCTCACCATCCGGCTTGCGTTTCAACTTGTAAACCCACTTCGTACCAATGGCCTTTTTGCCAAGAGGCAAATCACATAAAGTCCATGTGTCATTCTCTATAAGTGCATCATATTCTGATTTCATGGCAGCAATCCAATTTTCTGAATTCTGTGCTTCATCAAAAGACAGAGGCTCCTCAACATCATGTAAACTAGACACAGCCAAAGCATAACAATCTGATGCATAAGATGCATGGCGAGAGCCTGAACGAGTACGACTAGATAAAGGTGCATCCAATTTACTGTCACGCAAAGTGTGCACCAGCCATTTTGGCATACCTCTAGCCTGCTCATTTTCAGCCCTTTCCTCATCAAGTACATCATGTACATCTGCATCAGTAATAGGCTGTTCTAAAACATTTTCAGAAACCCCCATAGGCTATACATTTGCCTCATTGGAACTTACATTCGTATTTCCACCACTGAAAAGAGGCAACAAAGTGTCATAAATGTCCTGTGAGCTTACATTACTGTCTCTAGTACATGACAGCAAGGGTTGAACAGAATCTTCCACAAACACTACATCCCGTGAAACCAAAATACGTTTTGTTTGCGGATGATACAACCTGTAACCTTTGCTTTCAGCACTATAACCAACAAAAATACATTTGACAGCCTTATCATCCAATTTTCTGCGCTGCACTTGTGGCACCAAAGCATATGCCAAACAGCCAAAAACACGCATGTGCTCAATAGAAGGTTTTCTATCATGCCATGCTTCATATGGAGTAATAGACTGCAAAGCTTTCGTAGGACACCTGTTAAGTACATAAGTGGCACACATGATGGCCTCAAGCCAAAAAGAATGCGGCAAAGCTTGACTTTTGACCATACATCGTGCCATTTCCGTTAGTGACCTGTTTTTCCTCTCAGCAACACCATTTTGCTGAGGTGTATAAGGCACTGTACATTGGTGTTTTATCCCACGACTAGCCAAAAATGCATTAAATTCATGAGACATATACTCCCCCCCTCGATCGGAACGGAGGGTGCCCATAGTACATTTTGAGACATTTTCAGCCATAGCCAAAAATTGTTTGAAGCACATAAAAACTTCGGACTTTGCTTTAAGCGGAAATACCCATGCATGCCTGGAGTAATCATCAATGAAAGTCACGAAGTACAGGTAATTGCCCAAGGACGGAGTTTGCATGGGCCCACAAACATCACTATGCACAAGCTGCAACCTGCATGTGGCCCTAACTGAACCATCCTTTGGAAACTTAGAACGCTGCATTTTACCCAGAATACAGCCTTCACAAACATGTTTGATAGGTGCTTCAAGAGGCGGCAAAGAAGCAACCATATCAGATTTCTGCAAACGCAGCAAACTGGCAAAATTCAGATGACCAAAACGTGCATGCCAAAGTTTTGCATCTGAAATAGCCCTTGAATCTGCAACAACATTTGCAAAATTTTGTCCACACTTGTCATACAAAGTGAGCTTATACAGCCCACGGCACAAAAGCCCAGATGCAACAATTTCATCACCAAAACTGAGATCATGAACTGTACATCTGTCATCCACAAATTTGACTACAAGTCCAAGTCTAGCAAGTGCGGATACAGACAATAGATTCTTCTTGATCCCAGGTACATAAAGTGCATCAACAAGTGTGAAGGAACTGCCATTAGCAGCAGTGAGCACAATCTTTCCAACTCCCTGAACTGGATAAGAGGCGTTGTTGGCACAAGTGACTGAATTCCCATGAGGGACAGACTCGAGAGAGGTAAACAATTCACGATGTGAGGTAATGTGCTTTGTAGCACCACTGTCGAAATACCACACATGTGAATCTGCAGCAACTGACAAGCATGCATCATGGACAGCAGGATTGTAAGTGCACTCTGCGCTAAAAGCCCATTCTGCATCAACATCAGCATCACAATCTCCTTTCACAGAAGACTCAACAATGGCTGCATTTGTAGTGGAACCAGCATTTGCAGTGGAACCACCCTCTTTCTTCTTAGCCTCTTTGGCCTTCAACTTAGGACACGACTTGATCAAGTGATCATTGGCTTTACAATAATGGCAACGCATCTTCTTTTTGCCCTTATCACCAGAATTGCCAGACGAAGTGCTGCCAGTCGAAGCATTAGGAACAGAATTTTTGCCACTCGCAGCAGAACCATAAGAAGTGGCTGCATTACTGTTACCACCCTTTCTTTGAGAAGCAATAAAAGCCTGTTCAACTGCACGCTGCCTAGTCCTGTTTTTTCTAGAAAGTGACTCTTGCAACAACAATGTGCATAATGCATCAAACTTGACAACTTCAGGATTTCCTTGGGTCATCAGTCTCCAAGTACTAGCAAAAGTCTGGTAGGAATCTGGTAAGGCATCAAGAACAGTCTGCACAAGGGAACTGTCAGAAATGACTTCACCTGCAGAAATGAGTTGCTCATTGATATCCTTGACACTAGCAAGGAAAGTGTCCATATCATCTTCCTCATGCATAATCTTCGACTCTAGCTCTTTACGCAGCAAAGCAATTTTAGCCTCATTGCGGCTTGCATAAAGACCTGCTAGAATATCCCAAGCCTGTTTTGCAGATTTTGCTGAACGGATGTGAGGAATAATGGTGCGCTTCACAGACAACGCAATCAATGCATGAGCCTGCGCATCCTTAACATCCCAACGAGCTTGTTCTGCTGTAGGCAAAACAACTCTAACAGCTGCAATCCTTGCAGCAAGACCTGCAACATCCTCAATATCGCCTACATCTTCAGAACCAGGACGTACATCAATGCCCTGCACAATGTTCCAGACACCTTTTGACACAAGAACGTGTTGCATCATATAAGCCCACATAGGGTAGTTGTCCCCATCCAACCTGTCCTCAGCAGCAAACATCTTGAACACATCTGTGTTGTTGTTGTCAGCCATGGTAAATGCTGCACCTGATGTGAAAACTGCCCGAAAATAGGAGAAATGGAGCGGGAACAACTTGTGCTATATAGCACAAACCGTAGAAGACTATAAGGCACCTGTTATGCAGAAAACGGCACTGACAGAAAATCTGCACAAAATGACGAAATAACCTGTGCAGTACTGCCCGTAGTGGAAACGGAGGCCGAAATGAGCCCAAATCAAAATTCTGAGCAGACCAAGCTCATCGAGCTCTCCCAAAATATTTGTCGACCTGCGAACGCTTGCCAAAGCTCACTGAAATCGGAGAAAGTGAGCAGGCGTGTGCTGGAGCAGCTGACGACTAAGCCCGAGAGGACGTGACCTGCTCTGATACCAATTGTTGGAATTAGGGTTGCAGAGAAACACACACAGCTTGGAGAAGACGAAGGAAGCTCAAGGCACACAATAGAGAGTGTATTCCTTAGTGTGCAATGGAAAAATAGATAGCCCTAGAGTGATGGGCGTATATACAATGCACGGGGGAAAAAACCTCCTAAAGAGGGAAAAAATGCCCCGGCGGTCCTAGTGTGTTCACACACATCACTACCACATGTATATGGTAACAAAAACGTAGAGGAAACGAGAGAGAGAGAGAGAGAGAGAGAGAGAGAGAGAGAGAGAGAGAGAGAGAGAGAGAGAGAGAGAGAGAGAGAGAGAGAGATTGCTCTGTAGCGCCCGCTCCTGAAATGGAGTTTCTTTAGCTCCCCCTCGTGCACCTTTTGAGCCCGCTTGCACGCCGTTCTACAGAACTCGCTGGTGCCCCTTCTCCCCTCGTTAGGGTTTGACCCTGCGGCCTTAAGCACTTCGCCATGCCCACCTCCAAGGTCTCTTCGGCCCTCCTTGCTTTCATGAGCATGCAAAAAGCAAGTGGGTGGCTCCAAAAATAGAAGCTCTTATACTAGTGTGAAGCCCATGGTGAGACTGTCTTGGAATGATCCTCCCAACCTCCCTTTATATAGTCCCCTCGGCCTCATTCCCTATGCACACTAGCAGCCGGCCCCTTGGGCCCTGTCCTTGACCACCGGGGTTTATGCCCTTGGCATGACATTAGCTGATGGGTGGAAAAAAAATGACCAAGTTACGAGCTATGCAATTGATAGCTAGTTCACAGAGTTCCAATGGTCAGTTTTATGTTCTAGCGGACAATTGTAATCATTTTGAACATTGATTGAAATCTATAAATAAATACATGCAAGAGGAAAATGCTCACTCTTTTAAGGGGGAGATTGT
Organism: Adiantum capillus-veneris; assembly: GCF_014529385.1. Lineage (NCBI taxonomy): Eukaryota > Viridiplantae > Streptophyta > Polypodiopsida > Polypodiales > Pteridaceae > Adiantum > Adiantum capillus-veneris. The sequence goes on from NC_140949.1 coordinate 75,839,027, forward strand.
ACCAAATGCCATGTGTCCTTTTCTCTCCTCCTCTCTTCTCTCTCTCTCTCTCTCTCTCTCTCTCCTCTTCTCTCTCCCCCTTTTTCAATTTTTAGTTTTCAATCTTTTACACAGATATTGTATCAGATTCACCATTTGTAAACTCTTTTGTCTCGTAGGTTACTTTGAACTTTTTGAAGATGTTAATATATCATTTCATTTCTCTCTCTCTCTCTCTCTCTCTCTCTCTCTCTCTCTCTCTCTCTCTCTCTCGCGTGCACGGGTAGCATTACGTGCACTCCATTCTAGGGGGTGCCCGTGTACGTGCTCTCATGCTCTCTCTTGCTTTCTATCTCTCTTAGATCGATCTCCTTTTGGATTATGTGTGTATATGATATTTCAGGTATGCAGATTTATTGATTATGCCGATTGTAGTATGCTATTTTGTATATTTGCAGGGACTCCATGCTCTCAACTATTGCAGGGGTGGCTATGCTTCTATGGACATGTGATTGTTTATTTTGACATGTAAAGGAAGTCCTTCATATTCTCAGGCATCTTGGGTTCTCATGCTCCATGACATGACAAAGGGGACCAACGACCTCCTTGAAGAGGCAATGATACCTCCCCCATACATCATTTTATAAAGTGCTCATAGCCACCAAGCTCACATATCTTATAGTGTATTGGAATGGTGCCCATCTGTTTGTCTTTGTTCTTAGAGCCTGTGAGTATATCCCTGATATAAACTTGTATGTAAGGAGAGGTGTGTATCCATAGCATGTGATTGAGCAATGAACCCATCCATGGGAATGTGTAAAAAATGAATGTGGTAAAACACCATCTTTGACTTAAAGGGATTGGTGGTTGGATCCATATCCTCTCCATCTCAATCCTCAAGAATCAATGTCCATTCGATGCCAACTTATCCAAGTAATACCAACACTCTTTGTTTCCCTCTTGTGCTAGGTTTTTAGAAGAGATCATTACGAGCCAAGAAACTCTCTTGTGAGGGGGCTCTCATAATCTTTGTAAGAAAGTCACAGCTCTTAAGAGTGACTCCAACACCATAATTGCTTCCCCCAACTTTGCTCTGATAATAGAATGCATGCTATAGGGCTTACACCAAATCATGCGCGAAATCATCATGCTCAGTACTTGCTCGAGGCTATCCCAACCATGATAACAATCCCTCTCATGGCGAGTATGATCCATAAGTGGGCAAAGTAGTCTATGGTATAGGCTGCATATCGTAAGACCTCTACTCCATGTCCAATGCTTGAAAAAACCATTTGCTTGGCCATGTTCTTTTAAGGGAAAACTAGTTAGCTGGGATTTATGCCAAAATGTAGGGTATTTATAACTGAAATGGACCTTGAAAATCAAGATTCAAGGAAATTACAACCGGTTTTATTTTCAACCACACTACAAATCGGTATACGTGAACAATAAAAGTAGGAGAGGGAGAGAGACGATTGTAGAACCCTTAGAGGAACCTTTAGGCCTACTACGTATTCCACGCGTTAAAATACACAATGTTGGCTTTTTTGCTTGTGAAGCTGTGCGCAGAGCCGATTCCAATTTAGCGTGGCGCCTGAAGGGCAATTTTCTCTGTAGAGCTCTTTGTCGAGGTTTGCCTCTCTGCATGTTACATCGTTCTTCAGATAACCCTACGTTCATCATTAGGTAAGATCTCTTCATCTCTTGCTAGAGCTCAATCTGTGTTGCATCCGCATATTTGATCTAATGGGATCAACCCCATTTATGCTGCATTCAAGCGCCCTTCCTGGTCTTTCTGCTTTGCACAGGTCTTGTTCCATAACCGTTTCTAGTTAGCTTGTCGAAGAAGGCTGTGCTGCAGCCATGACGTCCACTCCGCCCCGTCAGGATGGGGCACCAATGGGACCCGATGCAAACTCAGGGAAGACACATTTTTACACACCAGGAACTGCAGGGGCTACATCACAGGTTCCACGGCCAGCACAATATCAAGGGAGGTCTCCCATGTCTCAATTCACACCAGATCAAACCGCTGGTTATGCATACAGGCCTCCTCCAAACCAAACACCTGGATTTGTATATAGGCCTCCTAGTACACCAGATCAAGCTCCTGGTTTTGTGTACAGACCCCCTTCGAGCCAGCCAACATCTACAGGACCCTCAGCACTGCCTGGGGCCCCTCAAAGTCAGTCAGCACTTACAGGCAGACATTTCCCTTCAACTACATTCGGTCAGCCAGCACCTACAGGACCCTCCCTGAATCAGCCAGCACCAACAGCTGGGCCTCTGCCTTCGACGACATTTGGGCAGATGTACCAACGTGCAGCCACACCTCCTTCCTTTTTACCTCCTAATACAGCTGCTGCTCCTCCAGTTTCCATGATGCCGCCACAACCTTCCATAACCAGCCAAAGTGTGCCTCCCTACAGCAAGAATCCCATGCCGCCGCAACCTTCGATAACCAGCCAAAGTATGCCTCCCTACAGCAGGCCTTTTGCGACACCACCTCTTTTGCAGCAGACTTCCGCATCTGCACAAGGTCCCATTACGGGATCAATGCGTGGGAATCAGTCAGGCATTCCTGGGCCATTTCCCTTATCTCAAAAGTCTACCTCTTCAAACCAAATGTTGCCTCCTGGGTCAGTTCAGCCCACTTCAGTAACGGTGCCACCTTTGCCTGGCATTTATCAAGCAAATCAGAATGCCTTAGGCCCGTATCCATCAGCTTCAATGGGTTCTTCAATGAGTCAAGCACCACCCCTTTTTCCACCTGGTCAAGCATCAAATCCGATGACTTCAGTTGGGCCCAATTCACAAGTAGCAACTAGTTCATTCTCTTCGCCACCAAATGCATCAAGGACAGCTCCTGTAAGAGGTCCACCCACGTTTGGTTTACCCCCAACGTCAATGCCAGGAACTTTTAGGCCCCCTTCTTTGCCCAATTCGGCTCCTGTGGTCCCAGGCTTTCCAGGACAGTTGGGGGCCCAAGGTATCTCCCAAGGACAGGGTTTGGCTCATGCAGCTCCCCCTTATCCGCCAGCAATAGGGCCTGCTCAAACTTCATCATTTGGACAGGTAGCCACCCAATCTTCTCAATATCCTCAGTATGCAGGAGGGCCGCCCTCTCTGGCTTTGGATGGACAATTGAATAGGGGTACTTTCCCTTATCCTGGAGCAGCTCCTCCTTTTCAAAGTGTGCAGGGATTGGTAGAAGAATTCCAATCCCTCTCCATGGTAACTGCCCCTGGATCCATGGAGTCAACTGTTGATGTAAATGCTCTGCCTCGACCTGGAGCAGAAACAGAGTATCCGGCCTCATTATCTCCTGCTAGTTCTCATGGGAGATATTTCCGTTTAACATGTAGTTCACTGCCAAACTCTCAATCGCTGGCTGCCAGGTGGCATCTTCCTTTGGGAGCAGTTGCGCACCCCCTTGCCCAACCCCCTGAAAATGTAGGTGCAATGTTTTTGTGAATTGCTGATGCACATCATTTTCTTGGCTTATAAGTGCGTTCATCTATTTCCAGGAAGAGGTTCCTGTTATAGACTTTGGCTCATCCGGTATAATTCGCTGTCGCCGCTGCCGAACTTATATAAATCCTTTTGCAGTTTTCACAGACAATGGGAGGCGGTGGAAATGCAATTTGTGCAGCTTAAACAATGAAGGCATGTTTTTTGTGGCTCTGAAGAAATCTCAAATTTATTACAGTTAGGTTTTCAACCAGGTTCTTTTGTAGAATTGAGCTGACATGCGTTATGCTGATGCAGTTCCGTCTGAATATTATTGCCCTGTTGATCAGACTGGAAGGCGAACAGATGCCAATGAGCGCCCTGAGTTATGTCAAGGCAGTGTAGAATTTATTGCTCCGGCTGAGTATATGGTTCGACCTCCCATGCCACCAGTTTACTTCTTCCTTATTGATGTATCTTCATCTGCAATCAAGACTGGAATGCTGCAGGTAGCAGGAGACCCTAGTGTGTAGACTGCTTGATTTCTATTGTTCGTTATGTGCAGAAGACCGAACAGTTGAAGTGTATGGTGTTTATGGAATGGTTTTTGCAGATTGCAGTAGATACAATAAGGTCCTGCCTTGACAAGCTTCCAGGATATCCAAGAACTCAAATTGGTTTCTTAACCTTCGATAGTACTTTGCATTTTTACAGCTTAAAGGTGAGTTTTTGGTACATTTGCAATTTATGGACATGTGAAAATTTGACTTTTTGATTGATGGAGATCTTGCGCTGGTTTGATTCCATGGCAGTCCACGTTGACACAACCTCAAATGATGGTAGTTGCAGACCTTGATGATCCGTTTTTGCCGATGCCTGATGATCTTTTGGTAAACCTCTCAGAGTCCAGAGCTGTAGTTGAAGCCTTACTAAACAGTCTTCCCTCCATGTTTAAAGACAATTTGAATGTAGAGTCAGCTGTTGGCCCATCATTACGAGCAGTTTTCATGATTATGGTAAAATTTATCTTCGTTTTAGTTAATTTTGAGCAAGTATATGTAGGAACATTGATCAGCAACTTATTTGATTGCTTGACTGTTCTTTGTCTGGTGCAGAGTCAACTTGGAGGCAAGTTGTTGTTTTTCCAAAGCACATTACCTTCTTTAGGTGTAGGCAGGTTGAAGATTCGGGGTGATGATCCACGGGTGTATGGGACTGATAAAGAGGCTTCTTTGCGGAATCCTGACGATCCTTTTTACAAACAAATGGCAGCTGATTTTTCAAAAGTGCAAATAAGTGTCAACCTTTATGCATTTGGAGATGGCTACATGGATCTGGCATCATTAGGTTTGATTTGTAGAGTTGGGTTTTCCTTGATGTGGATCTATACATCCTTCAAATATTCAACATGATATTTTGGCTTTGGTAGGTACGTTAGCAAAATACACGGCGGGGCAGATTTACCATTACCCTTTGTTTCAGCTCCATCTACATGGAGAGAAGTTTAACTATGAACTTGCTAGGGACCTAACAAGAGAGACAGCATGGGAGGCTGTGCTGAGAATTCGCTGTGGAAAAGGTGAGCACTTATTTTAATCAAGCAAGCGGCTGTGCTGCCATCACTTAGAATGTATATTCTTCATTCTCTTGTTTGGTGCTTCGCAGGTATGAGATTCAGCACTTACCACGGGCATTTCATGCTGCGCAGCTCTGACCTTATGGCGCTTCCGGCGGTCGATTGCGATAAGGCTTTTGCAATGCAACTGACGCTTGAAGAAACACTTTTGACTACACAGACGGCCTATTTTCAGTCTGCTTTGCTGTATCCTCGCCTGGTTGAGACTGTAGGGCTAATATTTTATTGTCAGAGAATGCAATTTTCCATTTGTTGGGTCTAGTTATTGCTAGTTAGTCTTAGAGTAGCTCCAGATAAGGTGGTGTTTGTTTTTAACATTCCTCTAAAGGTATACCTCCTCCAATGGTGAGAGACGCATCCGTGTGCATACAGCTGCTGCTCCGCTTGTTTCAGACTTGAATGAAATGTACCGTAGTGCAGACACTGGTGCGATTGTGATGTTGATGGGAAGGCTAGGTATGCCTTATGTTTTACCCTGGTGAGTAGTGCTATTTCTGTTTGTTTAGGTGTTGATTGGATGGTGTTCTTGCGTGCAGCACTAGAGAAATCGCTCGTCTCAAAGCTAGAGGAAGTGAGACAGCAAATAGTGCAGGCCAAGCTAGTTCGTGCCCTGCGCGAGTATCAAAATATGTTTGGTGTACAACATCCGTTAACTGGAAGGCTTATCTATCCCGAATCTCTTAAGCTTTTACCACTCTATTGTCTTTCCCTGTACAAATGCCTGGCATTACGTGGAGGATATGGTAATGCAACGTTAGATGAGCGCCTCTCTGCTAGTTTTGACATGATGGTGATGTCTGTTCCTCGTCTTTTGACTCTTCTGTATCCGACCATGTTTCGGTTGGATGAATGTCTTTCAAGGGTATGGTCCGACAACATCCCTCAACACGCTTTACTTGAAGTGAAATTTGATTCGTTTTGAAGCTAATGGGTTTGCTTATTTTGAAGGGTGGTGTGGATGTGAAAGCCGTACAACCCCTGCCGCTCACAGCTGAAAAGCTTGATTCTCGTGGTGCCTTCCTATTTAACGATGGTTTGCAACTTATTGTTTGGGTAGGAAGTGTGATGCCGGTTGAATTTTCAGTTCAATTGCTGGGGATTGAGGCTGTGCAAAGTGGGGACCTCAGCAAGGTATGCTTACATATAACTGCCTTTTTGTTAGGTTTACTGTTTTATTCCAATCATACAGAGAGAAAGGTCTGCTTTTGTTTAACAGTAGTTTTAGTTTTACAAGTTTCACGGCTGTCTTTGTGATATAAGTTTGAGCTACAAAAGTCACTAATGTTTCTCAGATAGTGCATTGGTTCAATGAATCTTTGATATCACTATAACCACTATGGACGAGTGATTAGATAAAGCACATGGTACACTACTACAATATGTGATAATGAATAATTAGTGCTGCACAATTTGAAGTAAACTTAACTACAAAAAGCGCGAAGGGAGAGAAAAGAAGAAGATGTTGTAGCGTGATTCTCTTGGACAAGAGAGATTGGTGGCGTGGCACCCTTTTGGGTAATTTTTTCCTTTATTGATGATCACAAAGGTACAACCGCCAGGAGGTGCTCCTCTGGAATTGCTGGCAAGTTGATCTACAGAGCCATCCTGGCCAAATGGTCGCCATGTCATCAATGCGATTTGCAGTGTGTTTTGCAAGAACCTCAGCCTCCTCATCATTGCGTAGGTTTTTAGGGTTTGTAACTTTTTGGTCTGGCCTCTTTGTGTTCAGTGGCCACTATAAGGTCAATGGCCACCTTATGGTCGTGCACGCCATCACATTTGTGACACCTCTCCCTCTTGGAAAGAGAGTAATCGCCCTCGATTTTGCCTACGAAACAGGCGAAGGACAAAAACTAGCTCAGTAGACATTGACTCCATGCACCCTTGCACTAGACTCCGCACATCTAGCACATGCACAAAGACTCTAGTCAATCACGTCATCATCCTCGTGGAGATCTCAGATATGAATCATGATCCTTGTAGCTTATTTAGCATTCACATCAAGACTGCTGATCTTTTTACGGAGGATTCCTTTGCTATGCATAGAGAGAGACCAGCAGGGTCTACGACGTGTGCAATCAGGGATTTTGCAGGGTGTTTGCATATGGAGTTGGATCAAATGCTAGCTATTGCTTCGGATTTCTATGAGCACTTCTTCACAATAGAGGTAGTCACTCCAGAGGTTTTGTAGGCTAGAGATCAAGTCTCGCACTTTCATGAAGTGGCGAGGGACTTCACGAGGAGGCAAGTGACGATAGACACGTGCCTTCACTTGGTGGCTCCTTTTTTCTTGGATGAGTTGGGAGATGCAGTGCACAATTTGGCTCATTCTTTGTACTGCTGATGATGGTCTTAGTAGAGATTTTTTCACGACTTATTGGGATTTAGTATAACTGTGGCTATTAAGAGGTTGCCAAGGTATATATTTGATACGGTGTCGTGATGCTCCGCATCCACAAGGTGAAGTTGAGACAGGTTACAGGATTTTAGGCATTATCATCTGTAACGGGCTTGGACACTCCAAGCGAGAAATCAATAGCAACACACGAAGAGAAATTTCAAAATCACTGAACTTTAATAGAAAGAGAGCGAGAGTCGACACGCCCCGACGGAGTTTTGTGTCCAGAGGTATTGGCCCCAAAGACTGGCTCCCCTTTCAGTATTTCTTTTTATATTAATCTTTGAGCAAAGTACAATTCCCATGAGTGCTCGCTCTCAGACTCTGTGTCCAGATGCTCTGAGAAGTGAGGCCCTTAGGGCTCTTTTATTCTTACAAGGGATGCCCCAAAGGCAGTTTATCCCAAAAGCATCTTGCCCAAAAACTGCCCAAACTGTAGTTAGCTGAATTTGTGAAAATTCGTACAATTGCCACGTCAGCATGTTAGTGCGAATTGCGGACGTTTGTACAGTTGCCACATCATCAGCCGATTAGCGCACGTTTCGGACAATCCGGAGAGTTTGCCACGTGATCAGCTAGTTAGCGCACTTTTTGGATAGTCCGGACAGTCTACCACGTCATCAATCCGTCATACAGCTTCCACGTCATCTACTGTTGCTGTTGCTGTGTGTCCGGGTAGTACTGCCACATCATCATTTTGTGACATCATCCCTCTCAGAAGGATTATTGGTACTTGTTGTCGCCTTGGCATTTCAAAATTAACAATGCTTTGCTTTGATATGTACGTCAAATGTGTTGCTTGGGAGTTTACTTCCAGAATGTCCTCTCTTGGAGTACAGTGCTTGCAGGGATATGCTTGGCATGGCAGTGGCAAGGAAGTAATCAAGGCCGTTATAGGAAGATGTGTGCTCGACATAGGAAGATGTGCTCGACAATGCTTTGGCCGATATTTATCCCAAATGTGGCGCACTTCAAGAAGCACAACAAGTTTTTAAGGACATTTTGTTCGACAAAAGAGAGCCATCAATCCGTTTTTTTCATTGACAAGAGCTATTGGAGAGCGTATTGTGACGGGCAATGCTTTGGTTGATATGTAGTCAAATGTGGTGAATTTCAGAGGGCACACTAAGTGCTTGAGGAGCTTCTTATTCGGAATGCTATCTCTTGGAGCGCATTGATTGCGGCATATGCCAACATAGCTGTAGTAGGGAAGCTTTGAACTACTTTAACTGGAGAGAAGGGAAGGCCTTTTTTGGGCTAGATTTGATTGTGGACATGTGTATAGAATATTTTGGCAAGGAGGAAAAAAAATGTGTAGCAGAATAGAGCGCTTTGATTTGGAGCTAGTTGGGAACAAATTGATGCATGCGAAGAAACGGCTTGCCACATCATCAAGAAGGAAGAGGTTCCGTGCTGTGCTTCTGCTTGCAAGTGAACAAAGCAATTTTTACAAAAAAAACATTGAGGGGAATTATGAGCAGGTTTTAGGGAACGAGCTGCAGCAAGGGAGAGATTTACGTGCCGTGCATTAGATCCGCAAGCAACCAAGTCATAAAAAGCTTTTGAAGGGAGGTTTTTTTGAAGTAGATATATGAGAGGAAGTGCGGCTTCTCTCCTTTCCGGCCTTGGAGGAGAGTTTTTATAAGAGGGGCAGATTTTGGGGAGAAGAACAGTGAGTTATTTTTTTCCTTTATTGTGTACCCCGTAGAGCAAAAGCGATTAGTGAGGGAGAAGAGGATATAGCAAAGAAGTGTTTTGCAAGTTTGATGGTTGATCTTTTCTTTAATCAAGGCCATCATAGGAAGATGTTGTGCTCGGCAATGCTTTGGCCGATATTTATGCCGAATGTGGTGCACTTCGAGAAGCACATAAAGCTTTAAGGACATTTTGGTCGTCAAAACAGAGCCCTGGGTTGGTTTTTTCATCGACAAGAGCTAGTGGAGAGCATATTGTGATGGGCAATGCTTTGAGCACAGTATCGGGTGAGGACCAAAGCATTGCCCAAAGCATTTCCTCACCTTTCTCAGAATATGCTCCTTTCTTTTTAATTAGCTTGCCTTGTTTTTTCTTAATTTTAACAATGGGTGACCCTTCAATGGCCTTCAAGGTGCAAGCATAGGTGAATGCATTGGATAAAGGCCTTCCCTTCCCTCCAATTAAAGTAGCTCAAAGCTTCCTTGCCACAGCTATGTTGGGCATATGCTGCAATCAATGTGCACCAAGAAACAACATTTCAAATAAGAAGCTTCTCAAGCACTTATTATGCCCTTTGAAGTTCATCAGGTTTGACTACATATCATGAACCAATCAACCTTGGCAATGAAAAATTGAATGTGTATACAATGGAGGCAAGGGGTTGCTTATATAGCAATCCCAGTAAATTGCCCTACCCAAGACTTTGACAAATAAGTAAAATAAATACCTAAAAGCCAAGCTAAATAATGGGATCACATTGGCAGTTCACTTGAGATGCCTAAACTTTAACACCAACGTGGTGGTCCACTCTTCTTTTCAGGAGAGAAGCCTCGACTAAGTGGTTAAAGTTCAAACGGCTCTTTATTTCTTCTTGGTTGACTCAGGAGTACGAATGAGATGTGAGGAGTCAAGACCGCTTGGATCCATCTTCGGATGACCAAGGTTGACACTTTGGATGCTTATTGTGAAAGATTTTGGGATGCTTTTCTACCGACCTCTTCTTTTAAGAAGGTCACTTTCAAGGAGCAAATCAAACGGTTTTGCTGTGAACTTCCTAAAGAGATCCGAGATTACTGCCTTGAGCAGAAGTCCGAGTCCATACAACAATTGATGTACATGCTAAGTGGGGATTCTCTATACATTCGGGTATACTGACTTACCCCACTGATGAAGTTTTGACGCCAAGGACGGGACAAAACGCAACAAATGAACAATAGAAGAAAGAGGAAGTTGCAGAAAAAGGACGCACGACCCCGATTAATCGAGGAACAGAGAGCAAATTATCTCAAAGAGGGAAAGTGCTTTGACTGCGGGGAACAAGAACACATCTTTGCAAGGTGCCCCCAAAAGGCGCAGCGAGAACAATCAGAAGGTAGGCCAGAGAGCCCTAGAGAAGCAGAAGAACGTGGCAGAAAAGGAAAGATAAAAGCAGGACTAATACCAGATTGTATGGGGACCGATCCGAGTCAGATGGACGAAAGCACAAAACTTTACCACGCATGGGACAAAGTAAGAGATCAAGAGTGCTCTCGCATAGGAGATGAAGCACAATAAAGGAAAGCCGGAGAACATGTCTTCTCACAGTACCTCTCAGAATCCTCAAAACCCATAGAATGGTAAGAACATAACTCTTCTAGCCAATCTTCCTCTAATCCTTTGGAAAAGAACTCTCAAAATGAAATTAAGGGTAAAGCTAAAGCACCTGCTAAACCTTAAGCTAACCCCGGATGAAAAAGCTGCACAAGGAATTATAGAAGGATACATAACGGTAGCAGGACAAGTCATTTATTCTAAGGAAGGTTGATGTTATCAATGTCATGTCAAGGGTCATGTAAAGAAAACATGTCCTAAGAATGAATCCAACAAAGCTAACGAACCCACAAAACCCACATCCTCTGTTAATGCCATAAATGAGAACACTCGTGTGTCCCAAGTTTCTCATGATCCTCTAGTTGATGAGTCTCTCATGAAGTGTTATGGTGATGCGAATGTGATCTTGTTTGATTCAGGCAGTATGCATGATGTGATTGGTGACTCTCCTGTAGATAGAGCCCGCTTGGAGGTTAGCGAGACATCTCCTCTCGAGGTGTCGGGCTTCGCTCTCGGTATGGACTCTCTCATTACACGAGAGTGCCTCGATGTGTTATTTACTATTCAACAAGCGTCCTTCCGTCGGAAATTTGTAGTGTCTCCTCTTTTAGGATGTGATATGATTTTCGGCATTAGATGGTTTCGTGAGCATAACCCTCTCATTGATTGGGCAGACAATACTCTCGACCCCACTTTTTGCGTGCGTTTGGTGAACGGTGCGACACTACGCCACTTTGTTTCATCCGCATTGCATGCACAGTTATTTAGGCAGAATAGTGTTTTCCCAGTTACTCTACATGTGTTGGAAGTGGTTTGAGGAATTTCCTCCTCGGAGATTCTTGAAGAAGGTAAATCCACGACCATACCCGAAGTTGGAGCATTGAAGTCGCCACAGATCACTTTGCGTCGCTTTCGGCGCGGCCCAAAGAAGCAAGCATTGCAAACCTTCATGAAGTTCAAGTATCGCACAGAGTGGGCGGTGAAGAGTTCTTCGCAAGATTCCAGGAGTTGTTTGGCGGACTACAAGGAAGCCATGCAACTCGGTTTCAGTACCTCACTTTGAAAAGGAGGGGATGTCATGTGGACATCTAACCCTATGTGCATGTGGACAAGCTATCTCAGGTCTAGGGTTCAGGTCAGCTTAGGAAGTGTTCTGGCACCTTTGTGAGCGTGTGCGCAGGCCGTGCCATGTCCAGGCACTTAGAGTAGTTGCATATCCTCTGGTTGCACACAACATGATCATAAACATGACATTTAGTACCCATCATGAGCATTATACAGTGCATAGAACCCTTTTTCCCAATTTACACATTTTTCACTTATTTATTAATAAGTGACTTTTGTTGGAAAAGTGTAACAAATTGTTGATGTGTCGAAACCCTAATTCTGTTGAAATCCTAATCCTAAAATCAAAAACCCTAATTCTGTTGAAACCCTAACCCTAAAATCAAAAACCCTAATTCTGTTGAAATCCTAACCCTAAAATCAGAAACTCTATTTTTGTCCAAAACCCTAATTCTACTGAAACCCTAACCCTAAAATCAGAAACCCTAATTTTGCATGAAACCCTAACTCTAAAATCAAAAACTCTAACCCTAATCCTAACCCTGATTTGCTGACGTGGCGGGTTGACACGTGGCCTGTCAGCCTGTTGTACGAACACGAGCGTGATTTACGAAAAGCAGGCAGCTTTTGGCATTGCTTTTTGGATCAGAAGCTTTTGAGTTTGAAAGCTTTTCATGTAAATTGCTTTTTAGGCCAAGGGCCTTTACATATGAGGTTAGGGCTCATTCTCTAGCATGCTTCCTGGAGAAGGTGCATAGTCTGGAGTACCGGCTTGTACTGTGTTGATGCAATATAAAGAAATACCAAAAGGGGCGCCAAGGTTTGGGGCCAATACTCTCTGGAGTGGAATTCCGCCACTCCGTGTCGCTTGTCGTCTCTCTCTCTCTTTCAGTTCAGTTGTTATTGAAGTGCTAACAGTCAGTTCAGTCTGTTCTTTTCTATTGGCACGTGGTGCCCGCTTTGTGACAGTGGTATCAGAGCATCAGGCGTGTGCTTTTTTGAAAGCATACCGGTCCTACAAAAGAGCAGGCAAAGCTATTGGAATTGAATTATATTTGAGGTATCAACCACTCCCACCCTTACTTCCTCGTGCATCGGGCGCGCTCCCGTCTTCACCGCTCATGTCTTACTTACAGGGTATAAGCCAATTAAGATCACTTGCAAGAGAAGGATCCAGATTTGTTTCAAGTCACTGTTTTTCTTAGAAGCAGTGCCATGCAGATGTTGATTTCTACAACTACCAAGCAGCATACTCCAAGTACTTGGTAAGCTTTCAAGAAAAAAATTAAAAAATAAAAATTGTCGGAAGTTATATGGTTTTTGACATCTTCCTTTAGAGTGCAACTTCTGCCAGAGGGGGGTATCTTGAAATGCTTGCCATGGAAACCCTACTAGATTATATTTTGAAATTTCTCAACATCTCTCAGTAGACGTCTCTTCACGAGCAGATGACCTTGGAGGTTTAGTGCGATTGCTATCTTGGGACTACCATTGCTGCCAAAGCAACACTGTTTGTCCAAGAGCTAACGGACCATGCTGTGCTCGGCTACGACCTTATGAAAAGAACCTAACTCTAATTTTTGGTGTAGGTTTCAAGATGGAAAATCAGTCAACTTTTCAAGCTCGACTAATGTCGAGATTGCTTTTTAAGTTTGAGTTCTGCTTGATCTTGTTTGGTGATCCTGTTTGGAATTTATTTGAAATGGATGGTATCTGTTTTGAACCTATTTTGGTGCCGATTTGAATTGTTACTCTGGTTTGATACTAATTTCAATGATTGGTGATTTTACGCCGGGTGGAGAAGTGAGAAATATTGTTTTGGTATTGTTTGAACCTCGGAACGACGCAGGCTAATGCCTGGGGAGCTTTTTGTTGTATGTTTGAAAACCTCCGAACGACGCAAGCCGATGCCTGGGGAGCGTTTGGTTGTATGCTTGTAAAATAATTGTTGTTGTGACTCCCGACCCGGACCTGGATGGTTATGCGGGAGGAGTATTAAGAAGTCTGAGTAGTGGTTACTCTCAGCACCTCCAAACGACGCAGGCTGCGATCTGGGGGGCGTTTGGTTGTAAAAGGCCTCTATATCTCCTAGCCCAGACCTTTTTAGGTTATGCGGGAGTCGTTTAATATCTCCCGGCCCGGACCTTGTTAGGTTATGCGGGAGGAGTGTTCATCGGCGGCTTTATGTTTCTATGTCTTGTAACATGCATATGTGAGCATTTGTCTTGCATTGTGATGTGCCAACCACTGAATATTCCTAATTGGATGAGATTACGTGGGTATGTAATTTTAGTGCATCAAGACACCCGTGGAAGATCAGTACGGTCTGGGTGTGATGGCTAATTTTACTACGCCGAAATATCAAGAGTTCCGATCTGGACGAAAGGAGAAGCTAACTCCTTGATCAAAACAGCTGAAAGGAGAAGCTAACTCCTTGATCAAAAGAGCAGAAAGGAGAAGCTAAGTCCTTAATAAAAAGAGCAGACTGATTGTCCCTCAGAATGTCCCTCGGAATGACCCTCGGAAATTTTTGAGCTAACTTGAGTTGTTTTGCAGATATGCTGTAATCGCGGACGATTACTCTCTTTCAAGAAGGGGAGATGTACAAACTGTTGACGTGTCGAAACCCTAATTCTGCTGAAACCCTAACCCCAAAATCAAAAACCCTAATTCTGTTGAAACCCTAACCCTAAAATAAAAAACCCTAATTTTGTTCGAAACCCTAATTCTGATGAAACCCTAACCCTAAAATCAAAAACCCTAATTTTGTCTATAACCCTAATTCTATTGAAATCCTAACCCTAAAATCAAAAACCCTAATTCTGTCAAAAACCCTAACCCTAAAATCAAAAACTCTAACCCTAACCCTAACCTTGATTTGCTGACGTGGCGGGTTGACACGTGGCCTGCTGTACGGACACCAGCGCGATTTACGAAAAGCTGACAGCTTTTGGCATTGCTTGTTGGACCAGAAGCTTGTGAGTTTGAAAGCTTTTCATGTAAACTGCTTTTTAGGCCAAGCGCCTTTAAATATGAGGTTAGGGCTCATTCTCTGGCATGCTTCCTGGAGAAGGTGCAGAGTCTGGAGTACGGGCTTGTACTGTGTTGTTGCAATATAAAGAAATACCGAAAGGGGCGCCAAGGTTTGGGGCCAATACTCTCTGGGGTGGAATTCCGCCACTCCGTGTCGCTTGTCGTCTCTCTCTCTTTCAATTCAGCTGTTATTGGAGTGCTAAAAGTCTGTTCAGTCTGTTCTTTTCTATTGGCACGTGGTGCCCGCTTTGTGACAAAAAGTGAGTAGGCAAATTTGCTGAGTCATTATAAAAGAAACCTAGTGCTAGCACTTTTTGGCAAAAATTAGCCTCGCAGATCTCACCTACCTGTAGTAGATCCTCGTCATACCGTCGAGTCTGCCAGCGTTTTCAGATTCAGCCCGCTGTCCGCAGATTTCAGCATCTGCGTTTTCAGCGCATCGTCGTCGCTTCGTCGCCATCGCCGTCCTCGTCGACACGGTGTCAGAGATCAACAGAAAGTTAGTGTTTTGCAGATT
Source organism: Adiantum capillus-veneris (assembly GCF_014529385.1). Classification (NCBI taxonomy): domain Eukaryota; kingdom Viridiplantae; phylum Streptophyta; class Polypodiopsida; order Polypodiales; family Pteridaceae; genus Adiantum; species Adiantum capillus-veneris. The sequence continues at coordinate 75,854,390 of NC_140949.1, forward strand.
TCAATAGTTCAGCCCTAGCGTTTTCAGATGTCAGCCATTCGTTGTCGTCGTCACCATTGTCGGCAAGTCCATTGCATCTAGACCATTGTACCAGATTTGTGCAATCAATAGTATAGACCTCTCTCGCCATAGAGAGGGGGGACCCTTGGAGGAGGGTTTGAGAACCGTCTGGTGTTCTCTCTCTCTCTCTCTCTCTCACAGTCTTAGCACCTTCATTCACAGTAGCATTCACTTTGTTTGTAATCATTGCACTCTCTCACTAAAGGAACGGAAGGCTCTCCATTCCGTAAGTAAAAGGAACCCTTAAGCACAGTTTGGAGCAGTCATCTTGAGCAATATCAACATTCACTTCCGTTGCACCTTACATTGAAAGAATTGAATGATGAACAAAGAGCCAATATGTCTGGATTGGATAAAGAACGACAAGAATTTCTGTACACACAAGTTGATTGTTTCTCTGAAGGCCTACCGAGTGAGTTGCTTCTACCTCGTCCAGAGGACCACAGGATTCATTTGATTCTTGGAAGTACACCACCGAAGCGGCCGCCCTATCTAGTTAGCTGAGCCGAGATTGAAGAAATAATGAACCAAGTGAAAGAACACTTAGAAAAGGGTCTCATCCAACCTAGCACATCACCTTATTGTTCTCCGGTTTTGTTAGTATTAAGACACCAGATGGGTCCCAAAACCCCCTCCAAGGCCCCCGTTGCTGAAAATGACTGTTTTGGCTGCGTTTTCTTAGGCTAAACTTGGGGGGACTTCTGCAACAGAATGGGGGCTGATCTGCTACTATTCCTCTGATGAGAAGTTGCGTTTATCTATGGCTGAAATCTTCGTTTTCTTCAAGGCTGAAACTGTGGATCTGCTAGCGTTAGTAATGGGGCTGAAAAACACTAGGAAGGCTAAGGACTTGCTGGCGTTTCTGCATGAAAAACGCTGGCTGAAAATGGAGCTTTTCTGCAATTGAAAACGCTGGCTGAAATAGCACTGTAGGGCGATCATGCAAGGGGGAACAATGCGCCAGAAGGTGGGAGCTTCAAGGCGGTGCTGATGCTGTGGAAAAACGCCAATGGGATGGGAGGTATGGCGAGGGTCCACTGCGGGGGGTATTGTTGAGAAGTTGCCTGTTGAGCGGGAAGCTCCTGCTGCCTCTTCTGCCAGAAAGTGCTAACTTGGGTTTGCTTATATATTAAGTTAGCAAAATTGCGCTACCTACTTTTGTTGGAAAGTCTCTTAAAAATAATAAGTGAAAATACCAATAAATAGGAAAATAGGCTAAATGCACTGGAAAATTCCCCTAACTGATGCTAATGGATTCTGATGGGAATTCCGACGATCATGTTGTGTGCAACCGGAGGATATGCATCTATGCTAAGTGACTGGGCATGCACGGTCTACGAATAGACTCACAAAAGTGCCAGATCACTGCTAATCTAAATTGACTGGACTGATTGAACCCTGCTGTGGTGTAGCTTGTCCACGGACACATAGGGTTGGGATGTGTCACGTGACATCCTCTCCTTTTCAAAGTGAGGTACTGGTACCGAACTGTATGGCGTCGAGGGAGATCGCCAACAGCATCTGGAATCCTGGAAGAGACTCTTCGCCGGCCCACTCTGATGTGTGGGTTGTGCGGTACTTGAACTTCATAAATGTTTGCAACGCTTGCTTCTTTGGGCCGCGTCGAAAGCGACTCAAAGTCTTCTGTGGCTCCTTCGATGCTTCAACTTCGTCTAGAGACCTGCTTCTTTTGTCTTCAAAAATCTCCATGGCTGAAAATTCCTGAAACCATCTCCAACACAAAACCATGAACATACCCATTCCATGTAAAGTGAAGGAAAAAAATCTTGTCTTCTCTAAAGATTGTGTATGCAATGTAGACGAACATAGAGACGGAGTGACAATCCGTTCATCAAACACATGCAAACGATGAGGTCGAATCTTTTCTGTTTGATCGAAATCAATCAACTGTGGCAAATCACAATGGAAATGCCCATGCGTGGTACTCAATACAATCATGTGCTCGTTCAGAAACTGTGTCATGCCAAGGAAGAGACATGGAATGTGACTTCCTGACATACAAACTTTTCAACTTTTCATGCATAATCCGCATACATTCGTGCTCATCCATGAGAGAAACGTGCTCAACATACAATATGTCATGCCTAGCAAAAGGGATCACATAACGATGCTGACTAAAATACGTGAAACCTTCACGAATGAAACACTCGAACAATGCGTGCGTATCAATCATGCGAACACATAATACTTCCTGTGATGGTATTTGGACCAAGGCTCGAGAGCCAAGATCGGTTCGTCCGGAATGATCGAATCGTCCTGTGGGGGTTCTTTGGACCTCGACTTGAAAGCCAAGATCGGATCTTCGTGATTGATCGAATCTACAACGAGGTTAGCTTCGCTAGGAAAAGCATCCACTAACAGATCATCCTTGTGAACAATCACATCTTGTTCATGCAATTCATCATGCAAATCATGGTAAATCAAATCACCATCATGCTTCACACAATCATGCAAATCCTATGTGTCATGCTGTGGAGAAAGAGAGAGTGAGAGAATCTCCTTATCCCGAATCCTTTCAATCTTGTCCCGCATATTAGCAATGAGAGATGGAGAAGGAGAAGTATCCACTCCATGAAAAACAGTAGGAGAATCACTTTTGGCATTGAGAGTTAAAGTGCTAGCCTCCCAATCAACGAGAGGGTTTATTTCACTAAACCATGTCATGCCTAAAATCATATCACAGGAGAAACAACAAATCTTCTAGTGAAGGCAGTCTGTTGAATTGCAAACAACACATCAAGGCACTCCTTCGTGATGAGAGCGTCCATACCAGGACGAAAGCCAGAGACCTCGATAGGAGATCTCGGACTAACTTCGAGGCGGGCTCTCTCAACAAGAGAGGAACTGATCACATCATGCATACTACCTGTCACGAGGACGTGGCAATTGCTAACCTTAGTTGTTGGTTTCTTTCCAATGATTTTTGTTTTATTTTTAAGACCCTCTTTTTGAAGTTGCAAATGGTCGGACATTGTATGGCCAATGTGAACGGTAGATTCACCCGTAGACGGGAAGTTGGTCGGCACTGGAATTCGTACAGTAAGGGGATGTCTAGGCTCAGAGCAAGATCATACAGGTCCCCCCCGTCGCACTTAGCAAGTTGGTGGATACTAGGAAGTGAACTCAATAAAGGCATAAAGTCAAGGTGGGATCACCAACAGAAAGTATCCGACAGTTGGGCCACATTGCACTTTTGGATGCGGTCCCAATGAGGATAGATGGTCAGAAGACCAGCGGGAGCCTGACGGAAGCATCTCCTAAAAATTAGGGAACTGCTATTTTGGGCCGTGAAATGTGTTCGCGTCATTACCTTCGGTATGACCAAGGGAACATTTTAGTACACTGCTGCAAAGTCAACTGATGCACCAGTTGAGAGATTTTTAAGGAGGAAACCCAATGCGGGGAAATTGCATGCATGAGTGCCAAGTGGCACTTCTTGGTCAATTTACCAAGTTTGGGAGAAGAGAACTCGTAACTGACTTTTGAGAGCAGTTTTGGAGGCTGTTAACGCTGATTTTCAGCCATTTCTTTCCATTTTTGAGCTTCCCATGACTTTGCCTAGGTCCAAGGAGCTCATTTTCAGCATTGAAAGGCATCAGATGCGTGTTTACAGGGCTGTTTTGCTGCGTTTTCAGCGATACGCAGGTTTTGGCAGCCATGGAAATCTTCTCTTTTTTGCATCTATTTGTTCACAGATGCATTACAGGTTAAGGGCAGAAGAGGGGGCGCTCGATTTATGCTGGGAGGATGCTTCATTGAGAACCTGTCACAGGTTAAGAGCTATGGAGTGCTTCCTTTCCCTCTCATGTACAGTGTGGTGCTAGGAGTGATGCCCTGCACACTACACACTGCTCTCTCTCTCCCCTACGTGCAATTATGTGATGCCCCACAAGAGGGCTCCTCATTTGACTGATGTACAGTTGTGTGGGTTCATGCTTTTGTGCTGAGGCAAGAGCCTCCTTGAGCATGAACAGGGGTAGCTAGTTGCTGCTCCAAAGCAGGCACTGGTGAGGGTCATAACCTCACCATACAGGTGCAAAATCAGCGCTGTGTATGCGCTGTAATTTCACTGTTTTTCAGCCATACGGACGCCATGACCATTGGGAATCGTGCCCCACTGGTAGAGGACAGTTAGGGGACTGTTTGGGGCTGAAAACAGGGCAAAAACCAGTAAATACAGCGTGCTGAATTTATTGTTTTTGGACAGGAATCAGAGGGTATACGACAATGCAAGCGAGTTCCAGCAGGGGAATTGGTTTCACGCAAGTTTTGGGGTTGTTATGCTGCCGAAATTTGGCCAAATCAAATGGTATCTAGGTGGATACACGTGAAGGATTCCCAGGACCTTACCTTGTAATTTACTCTCATAAAGAATAAAGAAATACCGAAAGGGGCGCCAATTTTGGGGCCTACAGGTTGTCGGCGTCTGCTCGGAGCATTCTAGCTTCCGAGCCGTGTGTGTGTTTAAGTGTTAACTCCCGTTACAGGTCTTCTTTGCAAAGTGCTCTGTGTGTGTGTATAAAGAAAAGAATTTCGAGTGAAAGCCAACGTCTACCGCCCTACGGGCCGGTTTCATGGTTCCATTGCCGGGATATCAATCACTTTTTCCTCAAAGAGTGAGCCTGGATTGTTCAGGGTAAAGACACACAGTGCAGGAATACGGGATTACACTATGGCCGACAAAGGGAATGGAATTATGGAAGAGGGTTCCTCTTTACAGGACAGACAAGAAATTCCGCATGTTCGCCCTGCCAAAAAGTGGTCAAATTAAGGCTTATTTTCTGCTGCGTTTTAGGGTTTGCAAGTATGAACCAAGATGAGATAGGGAGAGGTCTCACGGTGGTAGATTGGCCACTTGATCTTCTGCGGGAGTGACGTGGGTCTGCCAGGTGACATGCTGCTTGCCGATTCTCTGAGGCGATTGCTTGGATTCTATGATGCATTGGTAAATCATCTTGAAATTTGAGCTTGCTTGGTCGTGGGTGGTACGTCAGGTTGTGGAATTATGTTCGTTTGCAGAGGCAAGAGCCTTTTGCAACACGTAAAAGTTAAGGGACAGGTTACAAGATGCTATGGTGAAGTTCAAGAACTATCCACCTATGGATGCAAAGTGGATGGAAGAGCATGAACTATCAGAGTCACCAAATGTATTGCAGCTTTACCTTGAGGCCTTTGGGTTACAGCATACGTATGCCCCAACCCAATGTTTGCAAAGGAGGGGTAATGATAGAGCTAGCACATCAAATGTACTCATGGATTCAGTGCAACAGCAGTGTACAGTTTGACAAAAGTATGAAGGTCTCATTAAGTCATTTGTACATATGTTTTGACAGTCTTTCTTGCGGATACATGCGATGATAAAAGGGTGCTTACCACACAAGATCATCTATGGCATGTATTTATGGTATGCAATCGAGGACGTTTGCGATTTCAAGAGGGGGGTATGTCACGAGGACGTGGCAATTGCTAACCTTAGTTGTTGGTTTCTTTCCAATGATTTTTGTTTTATTTTTGAGACCCTGTTTTTGAAGTTGCAAATGGTCGGACATTGTATGGCCAATGTGAACGGTAGATTCACCCGCAGACGGGAAGTTGGTCGGCATTGGAATTCGTACAGTAAGGGGATGTCTAGGCTCAGAGCAAGATCATACAGGTCCCCCCCGTCGCACTTAGCAAGTTGGTGGATACTAGGAAGTGAACTCAATAAAGGCATAAAGTCAAGGTGGGATCACCAACAGAAAGTATTCGACAGTTGGGCCACATTGCACTTTTGGATGCGGTCCCAATGAGGATAGATGGTCAGAAGACCAGCGGGAGCCCGACGGAAGCATCTCCTAAAAATTAGGGAACTGCTATTTTGGGCCGTGAAATGTGTTCGCGTCATTACCTTCGGTATGACCAATGGAACATTTTAGTACACTGCTGCAAAGTCAACTGATGCACCAGTTGAGAGATTTTTAAGGAGGAAACCCAATGCGGGGAAATTGCATGCATGAGTGCCAAGTGACACTTCTTAGTCAATTTACCGAGTTTGGGAGAAGAGAACTCGTAACTGACTTTTGAGAGCAGTTTTGGAGGCTGTTAACGCTGATTTTCAGCCATTTCTTTCCATTTTTGAGCTTCCCATGACTTTGCCTAGGTCCAAGGAGCCCATTTTCAGCATTGGAAGGCATCAGATGCGTGTTTACAGGGCTGTTTTGCTGCGTTTTCAGCGATACGCAGGTTTTGGCAGCCATGGAAATCTTCTCTTTTTTGCATCTATTTGTTCACAGATGCATTACAGGTTAAGGGCAGAAGAGGGGGCGCTCGATTTATGCTGGGAGGATGCTTCATTGAGAACCTGTCACAGGTTAAGAGCTATGGAGTGCTTCCTTTCCCTCTCATGTACAGTGTGGTGCTAGGAGTGATGCCCTGCACACTACACACTGCTCTCTCTCTCCCCTACGTGCAATTATGTGATGCCCCACAAGAGGGCTCCTCATTTGACTGATGTACAGTTGTGTGGGTTCATGCTTTTGTGCTGAGGCAAGAGCCTCCTTGAGCAGGAACAGGGGTAGCTAGTTGCTGCTCCAAAGCAAGCACTGGTGAGGGTCATAACCTCACCATACAGGTGCAAAATCAGCGCTGTGTATGCGCTGTAATTTCACTGTTTTTCAGCCATACGGACGCCAGGACCATTGGGAATCGTGCCCCACTGGCAGAGGACAGTTAGGGGATTGTTTGGGGCTGAAAACAGGGCAAAAACCAGTAAATACAGCGTGCTGAATTTACTGTTTTTGGACAGGAATCAGAGGGTATACGACAGTGCAAGCGAGTTCCAGCAGGGGTTTTGGGGTTCACGCAAGTTTTGGGGTTGTTATGTTGCCGAAATTTGGCCAAATCAAATGGTATCTAGGTGGATATACGTGAAGGATTCCCAGGACCTTACCTTGTAATTTACCCTCCTAAAGAATAAAGAAATACCGAAAGGGGCGCCAATTTTGGGGCCTACAGGTTGTCGGCGTCTGCTCGGAGCATTCTAGCTTCCAAGCCGTGTGTGTGTTTAAGTGTTAACTCCTGTTACAGGTCTTCTTTGCAAAGTGCTCTGTGTGTGTGTATAAAGAAAAGAATTTCGGGTGAAAGCCAACGCCTACCGCCCTACGGGCCGGTTTCACTACCTGGGTCAAACAATATGACAAAACGGTGCCCCGACGTACGACCATAACATTTATTGAGAGAATCATCAATGGGAGCGTCCTGAGAAACTTTGGACACAATTGTGTTATCATTCATTGCATTGACAGATGTAGTGGGTGCTGTGGGTTCTTTAGATTCATTCGACTCAAGCTTAGGACATGTTCTTTTTATGTGACAATGAAAACAACGACCTTCTTTAGAATAAGTGCTTTGTTCTTCCGACGTGATGTAACCTCCTACAATTCCTTGTGCTACCTTTTCATCTGGAGTAAGCTTAGGTTTAGCAATTGTGTTAGCCTTACCCTTAGATTCATTGGAAGAATTCTTTGATGAGAGACTGTTGGAAGATGGGTTAGAAGAGTTATCATTCTTACCATTCTTACCGTTCTGAGGAGTCTGTGAGGTACTTGTGGAAGTCTTGTTCTCCTTAGGCTTTCCCTTGTTGTGCTTTATCTCCTGTGTGAGAGCAATCGCCACCGCCTTGTTGAGATCGATTGGATCGAATACCTCGACATCGTACTTGATATACTCTTCCAATCCAAAGAGAAAAGCCTCTTTGCGCTCTTCATCCGACATGCGTAATTGGGTACCTAGCTGCAAAACACGATTAGAAAAAGACATAACCGGCATACCATTTTGCTTGAGAGCTCGCCTATCGTCCTTCAATCGTGCCAGGTACTGAGGTGGCATAAACCACGCCTTGAGCTTTGTCTTGGAAATCAGCCCAACTAAAAGAGAGGGGCGTGAAATCGTCAGCTGCCTCAAGGTGCGCGGCTAGCTGTGCCTCTTGCCATGCGTGGTACCAATTGATGGCATCACCGGCAAGGTATATAGCTGCCGTCAAAACTTTGCTATTTCTTGTCTTCTTAGTTGTCGCAAAATAAGCATTAAATTGATGCAACCAAGAATGAATAACTGTAGCATCCATCTTACCGTCATACTTACTGAAAGTCAACTTTTCTGTGACTGGATGGTTGGAATCCTCGTCGTGACTTGCGCCACTTTACGAACTTTCACGATCTTTGGGTGGTTCTGTCTTCGAGACTAGGATTTTGGCAATAAATTCTTGATTGCGAAGCTCCCTTTGAGCTTCACGCTCGGCGTCCTTTTCTGCTTTTCGTGCATCTCGTTCATCGCCCTCGCGTTCGAGAGCAAGTCGATTTTCTTCTTGTTTTGCGGCAAGAGCAATGCGCTCACGTTTCTGAGCAAGTCGATTTTCTTCTTGTTGTGTGGCGAATCTTGCGTTTCTTTCGTCGCGCTCGCGATCCTTGGCTTCTTGTGCATGGTCCTTTGCTGCTTGTTCTTCGGCTTTGCTTGCGAGTTGTGCCAATGCAACTCGATTCGTTTCTTGTTGTTGTGCCATCATGTCCAACATCGACTTGACCATCATCTCCATAGGAGTGAGTGCAACTCATGGCGTAGATGGCGAAGGGGGAGGGTCGAAAAAGTCTCCTGGTTGGGAAAAATCTTCGCCGCCTCTCTCATGCTCATCACCTGTTTGCGAAGTATCCATTCCGCTTCGGGTGACGACCATGCACTATAATCTTGGGTTCTGAAGTTCGCGAGGAACTTGGGTTCTTGAGGGTCTTGAGGTTCTTGAGGTCTTTGATTCGTGAGAATCTTGGGTTCTTGAGGGTCTTGGGTTCTTGGGGTTCTTGAGGTTTTCTTTCGCTTGCAAATCGCGTTGGAGAAGGATCTTCTCTTCACCCGAGTTCTACCCTTTTCTGCGAGCGCACCTCTTTGCGGCCTTGCGCTCACACCAAGGTTGCTTTTTCCCACCTCAAGTCAATTGGCCGGCCGCTAAGTGCAAGGTCCGCTCTCAATGAGTGAAAAGAGACACAAGGGGAGGCTGGACAAGGCCTTCTTTCTTGGGATTCCTGTCACTCTTCAACAAAACACGATTAGGAATCGCCACATCCAAGTAAACTTGGGTTACTGCGATCGCAACAAGCAAAAAAAATTTCTTGTGGTTCTTTCCTTGAGTAATGCAGAACACTTCCAAAGCTCTGATACCAATGTTAGGTGCATCGGAATGAATGTTGTATTTTCTCAAGATTAGTGATCTTTATTGCTCAAGGTTCCTTTTAGTTCTTAGGAAAAGAGAGAGCTTTCCGTCTTGTAGAGTGCTGTGGTCACGAACAAAGTGAGTGGATTGTGCGTGCAAGTGAATGAGACTGAGAGAAGGAGAGAGAAGAGATACGACACCCGAGAGGTTGTAAAACCCTCCTCCGAAGGCCCCACTCTCGTCGGCGAGAGTGGTCTATTCTTTGATTGCACAAAGGTGTACAATGCGTATGCAGTGGACAGATGCAAGTTTGACTATGCCGATGATGACGACGGTGATGACGATGACTCGATGGCTGAAATCTGTAGACGTCTAATCGCTGAATTCGGGAACTGTTTCGGTGGCTGAAAATGACTGTTTTGGCTGCGTTTTCTTGGGCTAAACTTGGGGGGACTTTTGCAACTGAATGTGGGCTGATCTGCTACTATTCCTCTGATGAGAAGCTGCGTTTATCTATGGCTGAAATCTGCGTTTTCTTCAAGGCTGAAACTGTGGATTTGCTAGCGTTAGTAATGGGGCTGAAAAACGTTGGGAAGGCTGAGGACTTGCTTGCGTTTTTGCATGAAAAACACTGGCTGAAAATGGAGCTTTTCTGCAATTGAAAACGTTGGCTGAAATAGCACTATAGGGCGATCATGCAAGGGGGAACAATGCGCCAGAAGGTGGGAGCTTCAAGGCGGTGCTGATGCTGTGGAAAAATGCCAATGGGATGGGAGGTATAGCGAGGGTCCACTGCGGGGGGGTATTGTTGAGAAGTTGCCTGTTGAGCGGGAAGCTCCTGCTGCCTCTTCTGCCAGAAAGTGCTAACTTGGGTTTGCTTATATATCAACTTAGCAAAATTGCCCTACCTACTTTTGTTGGAAACTCAGTTAAAAATAATAAGTGAAAATACCAATAAATAGGAAAATAGGCTAAATGCTTCGAAAATTCCCCTAACTGATGCTAATGGATTCTGATGGGAATTCCGATGATCATGCTGTGTGCAACCGGAGGATATGCATCTATGCTAAGTGATTGGGCATGCACGGTCTACGAATAGACTCACAAAAGTGCCAGATCACTGCTAATCTAAACTGACTGGACTGACTGAACCCTGCTGTGGTGTAGCTTGTCCACGGACACATAGGGTTGGGATGTGTCACGTGACACTTGGTGTAGAAACTGCTTCTCCAACTCCACTCTCATCACCTTCATGCAAAGTATCCTTTTCGCTTCGGGTGATGACCATGCACTTAGTTCGTCGATTACTGGGGGTTCTTGGGTTCTTGAGGTTTGTGAGGTTCTTGAGTTCTTGGCTTGCAATCTGCGTTTAAGAAAGCATTTCTCTTACCCAAGCTCGACTCTTTCCTGCGGGTGCACACCTTAGTGGCCTTGAACACCAAGGTTGCTTTTTCCCACCTCATGTCGATTGGCCTGCCGCTAAGTGCAATGTCCGCTCTCAATGAGTGGAAAAGAGGAACAAGGCGAGACTGGACAAGCCCTTCTTCCTTGGGTTACCTGCCACTCTTCAAAAACTTAGATTAGGGATCGACACGCCCAAGTGGTCTCGGGTTACGTGCAACCACAAGAAGCAAAAAATAAATAAATTCTTGTGCGGGTCAAGTGTGAGGTACCACTGTCGTCCAACTTGCTTCAGTCCATACAATGCTTTCCACAACTGATAGACCCAATCCTCCTTGCCTGGGATACAAAACCCAGGAGGTTGCTCCACATAAACTTCTTTATCCAAATCTTTGTTCAGAAAAGCACCTTTGACATCCATCTGGAAGATAGGCCAACCAAAGTTGGTTGTGAGAGCAAACACTGTGCGTATGGTAGTCATGCGAGCGGTGGGAGCGAAGGTCTCATGAAAGTCCACGCCTGGTCGTTGTGTGAAACCCAAAATACAAGTCTCGCCTTGTTTTTGTCGAGGGAACCATTGGCCTTGTACTTTGTCTTGAAAATGCATTTCGTAGAAACCACCTTTCGCTTGTTGGGCCTGGGAACCAAAGTTTAGGCTTTATTCCGCTCGATAGCGTCCAACTCTGTCTCCTCCACTGAGAAAGGCTCAACTGGTGAAGCTTGAATGTGGGACATGAGTGCAAAAGTTCACGAACTCTGCGCCGTCATAAACTTGCCTCTTCTTGAGGCGTGCAGAACGTCGAGGCTATCTAGGTTTTGACGAGTGTGGTAACGTCGTGACTCCAAAGGAAGAAACCGTAGAGTAGAGCCAACCAAGTACTAACTTTTCCTTGCGAAGTGGGACCGCCTCCATCGGAGGAGAACCATCATCCACATCAGAATCGGAATTTGACATGGCATGATCGGGTGAAGTAATTGGCTGCAATGTAGAGGGTACAGGGACAAGGATAGGGTTGGGGTAAGGTGAAGGAGGTGGAGGAAGAGGAGGTATAGGCTTGGATGCTGCCCCCTCTGCAGGTGTGCTGAAAAGCTCCATGAAAGTCACATCACGGCTAATTGTGGTGGTCTTGGCGTCAGGATCATAAAATCCGTATCCATTAGACTCTCGTGAATAGCCCTGGAAGATGAGCTTCTTCGACTTGAAGTCTAACTTCTGTCGCTTCTCCTTTGGCACATGGACAAAGGTCGGACACCCAAAAACTCGAAAGTGTGAGATCGAGGGGTTGCGCTTGCCTGATAGGGAGTCATGCCTTGCAAAGCATGGGTAGGAGAACACATGTGGATGTAAACTGCCGTGTTACATGCGTCCGCCCGGTAAATCCGAGGTAAAGAAGCATGTGCAAGCATCACACTAGCCATCTCCATGATAGTCCGGTTCTTCGGCTCAACAATTCCGTTTTGGGAAGGAGTGTAGGCAGTAGTCAGATGGCGCTGGATGCCCTCTGACTTGCACCACTGTACAAAGTCCTTCGAGGTGAACTCACCCCCTCTGTCTGAGGAATACATTTGACGTGCAAGTCCTTCTCCTTTTCGACCATCATCTTCCGAGACAGAAGAGTAGTGAGGCGGACCGGCGGTATAGGGAACCATCGTACTGACCGCGTGCAAGAACAATGCCTATCGTAGAATAAAGAATGGTCACTGTGCCATGCCCAAAGTGTATGTCAGCTCCCTGAGAGTCCAAACTCGACATAGAGGTCAACAACCCAAGTACCTGACTATGATGTAGCAAGAGCGTGGTCCGTCTCGTTGCGACAAGAGCGGTCCTTGTTGTCTCGTGAGAGGCTACAACTGTAGCCAAGGCTGTTAGTTTCTCCTTGTTGGCCTCTTCTTGCTTCTTCTTTCTGCAATTTGATTCTTTGTGCCCTTTCTTGTGGCAGTGGTAACATTTGATGTCCTTGTTCTTCTTCTTCTTCTTACCTTTACCTTTCTTGTTGCCTCCTTGAGCTATCAAAGCTTCTTCTGCATCAACAACACCTCCTGCTCGGAATGCGGAGTATCCCTCGATCTGTCTGAGGGAAGGGAGAATCTCGTTCCAGGTGGGAAAAGAGGTACGTCTAGATGTGAGCAAATTCTAAAAGTAGGGATCAAAGCGTGGGGGAAGCTTGAATGGTAAGAGGCTAGCCATGCGTGCCGAGGTGATGTCGCCTCCGGCAGAGCCAAGGTTGTCCCAAAGCTCCAGCATGCGGTGGATCAACTCATCGAGTGAGTTGAAATCCTTGAATTGGACGTTGTACAACTCCTGTTCGAGTGTGATTAGTCTGGCAAATGAGGTCTCCTCAAACTGGTCAAGAATCCATCTCCACAGTGGATGTGCATGCTCCTCTTTGGAAACTTCCTTCGTGATGCGGTCCGAGAGGTTCATCATAAGAAAGGTGAAGACTCTTATCTCCCGATCCACCCACTCGTCGGTCTGATTCTGAGTGGCGGTGGGAAGTGAAACCGGCCTGTTCAATCCAAAAAGGGCGGTAGACTTTACTTTAAACCTTGATTTAGCTTTCACCCATTATTAGTCGTCTATTTTACCTGTACTTTCAAGACACAACAAAGGGGAGAGGGATACAGGCTGCTAGATTGCACCTGTATGAGTAGACAGACACCAGATTGGCCCCTAACTTAGGCGCCCCTTTCGGTATTTCTTTATTGTTCAAAAGAGGGAATAAACGCTGTGGTTCCTACAAGCTGCCCCGCACAAACTCGGCTGAATTTCCACTGTTCCAGCCCGATTTCGGCAGCATAACTGTACTAGAACCCTTCACGGTCAGTATTCCCACGCATTGACCGACTTTCCCGACGCATACAGGCACTTTGCAAAACTTGGCGAGAATCTGCAGCACGCTGAATTCTCTGTTTTCAGCCCTGAAAATGCGCCAGATCGCCTGTACAGCGGTCCCCTTGCGTCCCCGAACCTCCTGGGGGTATTAGGGTCCGTTTAGGGCCAAAACCCTAAACCTGCAAAAATACACAGCAGGCTGTAATTCACTGTTTCGGGCTCCGTTTCGCGTGCCGGTCGCATCCCTAGCAAGTCCTCGAGCTCCCGCACATGTAGGGCTACTTGCCCTTTGAATCGGACGAGATTTCTGGCGTGAAACCTCTCCGAATTCACCTGTACCTGCGGGGGGATTAGCCGCTAGCTAATCCAGTACCTGTGCAAGAGGCTCTTGCCTCGGCAATCGCGCATGAACCCACACAACTGTACATTGGTCAAATGAAGAGCCCACTAGAGGGGCATAACATACTGCCAAAGGGGAGAGAGAGGGCAGTGCGTAGCGTGCAGGGCATCACTCCTGGCACCGCACTGTGCATAAGAGGGAAAGCAAGCACTCCATAGCTCTTAACCTGTGACAGAGACTTTGCAAAATGAGCCTCCCAACTATAAATCACGTTTTTGCCTTCTCTATAAGTAGTAAACTGGCCTCAAAGTGCCAAGTGTCACTCATTTGTGCATTTTCCCGCTTTAGACCCTCGGGTCTAAAAATATCTCACCTGCAGCCTCTGTTGACTTGGCCACAGAGTAACAAAATGATCCCCATGTCAAACTGCACGTAATGACGCGAAGACATTTTCAGGTCCCAAAATAGCAGTTCCCTAAATTTTAGGAGATGCTGCCATTGTATCTTTCTAGGTCATCCGACCCTCTTTGTACACTGCGGCCACATCCAGAACTGAAATGTAGCCTCTGTAGCAAAGGATTCCACTTTGGCTAGTCAATGACCCCACTTGGCTAACCATAGTCCTTGTCCAACCTTAGTGCTCTCTTGCCCTCAGGCCTGGACTCCCTCTGGACAGTTCCACACTAGCTATGCAATGCAGGGCAGTTAGATTTCCCGAGGGGTGTTTCCAAAAAGTGAAAGTAAATAGATAATAAGAAAGAAATCAACAAAAAGGATAGATAGTAGTCACACGCTGGTGACATACCCCCCTCTTGAAATCTCAAACGTCCTCGTTTGCATCTATATCGTACATGCTTACTGTCAACACTGATGTATTCAACACCTGTCAACACATATACGACACATACATGCTCATTGTCAACCCTGGTGTATTCAACACCTCGTCGACTCATGTATTGCCTCCGTGTGAACCCTGTCCCAATGACATAGTGGTAGCTTCACACTCTGCCATTGCTTTGAGTCACTAACTTTCCAATGACAAAATGGTAGCTGCACATTTTGCCACTGTCTTATAGTACACGTTGGATCCCGTAACACTTTCGAGCATACCCAAACCGACAGTTTAAGAATGCAGTTACACATGTACTCTTCAATAGAAGCAATCACTGTATCTTTGACAAACTGACAAGAAATACTCACTTCTATAGCACTAATCAAACTTTTGGACATTCCATAAGAGCAATTGCCAAACTGACAATCTGTACAGCTCTAACATTCATGTAACAGGTATTTGATTTGAGCTCACTTTAAATACCTTGTACATCATTTGTTTCAGAAGCCATTGTCACACTGACAATCCATTTAGCTTTGAAACTCAAGGGGTCAAGGTAGGTTGCAAATCGAAGGCTTCCAGGTAAAGTAATAACACAGTTGGTGACTCTGCAAGTTCACCTTCTTCCATCCACTTAGCATCCATTGGTGGATAGTTTCTGAACTTTACCAAGTAACGCCTAGCAACCTTGCCTTTCACTTTCCTTTCTTTGTGTGCCAAAATCTGTTCAGGGACCAAGATCTCGTCAAGTTCCTCGACTTCCGGCTGATCTTCAGCTGGCATATCTTCTGGCACATCACCCACATAGGGTCTGAGAAGACTCACATGAAACGCATTGTGAATCTTCCAACTGTCAGGCAATTTCAGCCTATATGCAACATCACTGATTATGTCGCATACTTGAAAAGGCCCATAGTAACGCATGTTGAGCTTTGGAAACAGTCTTTCCTTGCCCTTCATCTTCTTTAACCTTGCCTTTTCAAAGCGTAAAAGCACCCAATCACCAAGTGAATATACCACTTCACGACGGTGACGATCAGCTGCTTTCTTTTGCTTTGCCTGAGTCCTTTCTAAGGCCACTTTGACCTTCTTGTACATTTCATCCATGTCCTGAACATACTTATCTGCTTCAAATATCTTGTCCTTTGTATGCAGTATAGGAGGAACTTTCTTGCCACCTTCAACTATCTCAAAAGGTGCCTTGCCAGTTGATGAATGCAGTGTATTATTGTATGCATACTCCACCAATGGCAAATACTGCTCCCACTTTCCTTTATGCTCTGACACATAGCACTTCAGCAGATCTAGGACAGTAGAATTTGCCTCTTCTGACTGCCCATCTGTTTGAGGATGAAATGACGAAGAGAATTTGAGCGTGGTGCCCATATTCTCAAACAAGCCTCTCCAGAACAAACTTGTCATGCGTGGATCACGGTCGCTAATAATCGACTGTGGCATGCCATGATACTTGAAAATATTGCTCATAAACAAGCGTGCCATCTGATCTGGCTTGATCTTCTTCCTGACAGGAATAAAATGAGCCTGTTTGCTGAATCTGCAAATAATGGTCCAAATACCATCATTTCCTGTCTGCGTTCTCGGAAGATCAAAGATAAAATCCATAGCAATACTTTCCCATGGTTTATCTGGAATAGGTAGTGGTTGCAATAACCCTGGTGCCTTTTGCCTGTCAAACTTGACCTTTTGGCATATTAGGCATTCTCGCACAAAGGCATCCACATCTCTTCTCAATGTAGGCCAGTAGAAGAATGTCTCAACCGCTTTAACTGTAGCATCGATACCACGATGCCCTGCATACGGTGGGACATGACTCTCTTCCATAACTTTGCGTCGCAATGGCTTTGTGACACACAATCTGCCATGCATCATCATGAACCCATCTTTAAGAAGATAGTGTTCATGACGTTGTCCATCCATTAGTTGCTCGAAGACCCTTGCAAAATCTTCATCATTTGCATACTGTTCTCTCATATCATCAAGTTCATGATGATAAGGAATCGACACAGCTGAAATTTGTGGCTTCCTTGACAAGGCATCAGCCACAACGTTCTTCTTGCCTTCCACATGCACAATCTGAAAATGAAACATGGACAAGATATTTGCCCATCGCATATGCTTCTCAGATAACTTTGTCTGTGTCAAGAAGTATCGCAAGGTCTGATGGTCCGTTTGGACAACAAAGTCTGCACCTAGCAGGTAGTGTTTCCAACTTAAGAGCGCATGAATCACAGCCAGTAACTCTTTCTCATAGACCTGCATGGTCATCTCTGGCCCTTGCAAAATTCTGCTCTCATAGGCTACTACCCTGCCATCTTGCATTAGCACAGCACCAATGCTACTACCGCAGGCGTCGCACTGGACCACAAATGACTTCCTAAGATCTGGCAACACAATGACTGGATCTGAAGTCATCTTTTCCTTTAAGAGATTAAAAGCTGAAATCTCTTTCTGTGTCCATCTAAAGGTGACTGCCTTCTTTTGAAGAGCATGTAAAGGTGAAGCAATCTCAGCGAAATTTCGGATAAACCTTCTGTAATAGGAGCATAGTCCCAAAAAGCTTCGGACATCATGCACCGTCTTCAAATTTGGCCATGACTTGATCGCTTCAACTTTTGCAGGATCCATTCTGACACCATCCTTTGAGACAATGTGTCCCAGAAAGTGAATCTCTTCCAGAAAAAACTCACTTTTCTTTGCATTGATGAGCAACCTATGACTGCGTAGCTCTTTGAACACAATGGCCAAGTGATGCCTATGCTCCTCTTCATTCTTTGAATAGACTATCATGTCATCAAAGAATGTACCAACAAATTGCTGGTGTGGACGGAAAATTCTGTCCATCATCCTATTAAACGTAGCAGGAGCGTTTGTGAGACCAAAGGGCATCACTAAAAATTCGTAAAGGCCAAACGTTGTTCTAAAAGCAGTCTTGTGCACATCCTCTGATCTAATGCGGATCTGATGATACCCACTCTTTAGATCTATCCTGCTAAACATAGCTGCTCCTTCTAATTTGTCCATAATATCATCAATTCTAGGTATAGGGAACCTATTCTTGATGGTATTCTTGTTCAGTGCACGGTAGTCGATGCACATACGCCATGAGCCATCCTTTTTCTACACCAACAACACTGGAGAACAGAATGGAGATGAACTGGGCTGAATCAGCCCCTTTTCTAACAGCTCCTGTACTTGGCCCATTATCTCTTTCTGCTGAGCCGCACTAACCCTGTACGGAGGCTTATTTGGTGGGCTACAGCCTGGCACCAAATCTATCGCATGGTCCTCGGGTCTCTCTGGCGGTAATTGAGACGGTAATGAATCGGAAAAACAGTCACTATACTGTTGTAAAAACATTGACCTTTCTTTATCTAGCACAGATAAATTTGATTCATCACAATCTGACACTTCACGTGCAAAAACCAAGTACGCAGAAAGATGCTTTTTCATTACAGAAGTAATAGCAGAAGCTGATACAGTAGGAATAGACTCCCCTTTAAGCTTTACATCCAGAATGTGAGTCTTTCCCCTGCTCTGTACAGTGATCTTTTTGTTGTAGGCATCCATGATTCCCTGTACACGAAATAACCAAGGAATACCTAACAACACATCACATCCATCCAGTGGCATGATGTAAAATTCTTCAGCATCTACATAGGACTGGATATGTAGACGCAACTTTCCAATGATGGGTGTCACAGCCTCTGTATGGCCAGGACATGCCAAACCTGCCTCTGCTGTATACCCCATCTCTTCAGGTCTGATTCCCAACTTTGAAGCCAATTCTGGGGAAATGAAGTTGGCTTTGGCACCTGGATCAAAGAAGATAAGCACTGTTTGATCCCTAACCTTTCCCCATGCTCTGCAAAGCTCACTTGCATCTGAATTTGGCTTGTCGCCCACCATATCTGGCACTAGACCAGCCATGGGCTTCTTTCCCTTCCTGTCCTCCTTGTCTTCAGAATCAGCTGGCCTTTTCTTTGTAGGACAGTTGTAAGCAATGTGGCCAGGCTGCTCACATATAAAGCATTTGTTCTCTGTCCTCAGGACCTTCTTTTGCTCTTCTGACTTGCGAGGAAAACGTCTTTTCCATTTCTTTGCTGGTCCTTTTTCTGATTCAGCCGTAGCTTTGTCTTTCCCTACGTTGGCCGACTCCTGAGTCCCTTTAGGAGCCTCATTGGGAACGTGCTTCTTGGCTGAATTTTTCTTGCCTGATCCTGCCTTGACGCCAGTGTTAAATTCACAATCTTCTCCCTTGAGCAAACCATTGCCAGTGTTTGCTACCTCGATGAGCTGCGTCAAAGTAGTGACTTTTGTCTTCGTGCAGTATTTTCTCAATCCTTTGGGTAGGCCACAACAATATTTTTCAATCTGTTCTGTCAATGGCACAAACCTATAGGAAGTTACTGGAAGTAGAGCTTTCCAAAACTTCCGATTGTAATCATCCAGATTTCTGCAAGTGGCAGCATTTAGCTGGTGCCATTCTGTCATGACATCTGCTTCAAAGTCATCAGATAACCATGCTGCTGCAAAAATCTGCTTGAAGTAAATCCATGTGGACGGAGCTTGCCCTTGAAGCAATAAAGTTGTCCACCATTGTCCCGCATTCCCTGTCAAGAAAGTGGCTGCCTTGCGCACCTTTGAAGCCTCTGTAAAGTTTCCCCCTGCATAGGCCTTGTCAAACTGCTGGAGGAATGAAAGAGCCTTCTTCCTGTCATCAAACCCTGTAAAGGTCGTGAATGACACACCTTTGCCACCTTCTTTGTACGGAGTTGGCCTCTCCAGCGGCGTTAAATTGTCATATGGAAGTGACTGAAACATGGGAACACTATTAGGGTTCATCTGTGTTCCTTGGCCGCTATTAACTTGACTTGGAAACGCCATATTTGGCTGCTGATTTGTAATTCCAGCCATACCAAAATTTGCTTGTGGCATCCCAAATTGTCCCTGTGTGCTCTGAAACCCTGGTTGCATACCCATGACACTGTACATGGGGTTAGGCATCATCGTTTGAGCACCCGCAAACACTGTTCCTGGCGTATAAAACTGATTTCCAGGTGCATGACCAGCCATGCTCTGAAATACCGATCCACCTCCAAAATAGCCAGGGTGTACTGAAGGTGGTGGGAAGACTTGTTGCATAGCCTGTAAGTTGCTTCCCTGCCCATTAGAACCAGCTATAGGCGGTTGAAAGGTGGCGGGCTGAACTGGTACAGCTTGAAAGACTGGCATCTCAGCCACCTGTTCTTGCACCTTAGGCATACGTTGTGGAGACTGCATGTTCTCCGTCAAGTGTACAGGTGTTTCCATTGACTGTGCGGTATGAATCACCTGTGCTCGAGCCTTAACAGGCTTTTGAATATGATCCAGTGACCCAACTTGCTGAGACGGAACCGGAGGTTGCAGAAAGGCTAAAAACCTCGGATTCTGCATTACTTGTGTGAACATAGCCACAGCAGTAGCCAACTGGGTCCTGAATATATCATCATCAGTCTGTGGTGGTCTTGAGGACTCACCCACTTCATGTGTCTGTTGACCCTGTGAAGAGGAAACCTCTTCAGTCACATCATCTGGTCTGTCAGCCATAATTACAATTCCCTGTGTCTGGTCTATGATCCCCTGTGTCTTCAAGCCCAAAACTGACCAAGGCTCACTTCTATGGGAAAAAGTGATTTAATCCCGGCAATGGAACCATGAAACCGGCCTGTTCAATCCAAAAAGGGCGGTAGACTTCACTTTAAACCTTGATTTAGCTTTCACCCATTATTAGTCGTCTATTTTACCTGTACTTTCAAGACACAACAAAGGGGAGAGGGATACAGGCTGCTAGATTGCACCTGTATGAGTAGACAGACACCAGATTGGCCCCTAACTTAGGCGCCCCTTTCGGTATTTCTTTATTGTTCAAAAGAGGGAATAAACGCTGTGGTTCCTACAAGCTGCCCCGCACAAACTCGGCTGAATTTCCACTGTTCCAGCCCGATTTCGGCAGCATAATTGTACTAGAACCCTTCACGGTCAGTATTCCCACGCATTGACCGACTTTCCCGACGCATACGGGCACTTTGCAAAACCTGGCGAGAATCTGCAGCACGCTGAATTCTCTGTTTTCAGCCCTGAAAATGCGCCAGATCGCCTGTACAGCGGTCCCCTTGCGTCCCCGAACCTCCTGGGGGTATTAGGGTCCGTTTAGGGCCAAAACCCTAAACCTGCAAAAATACACAGCAGGCTGTAATTCACTGTTTCGGGCTCCGTTTCGCGTGCCGGTCGCATCCCTAGCAAGTCCTCGAGCTCCCGCACATGTAGGGCTACTTGCCCTTTGAATCGGACGAGATTTCTGGCGTGAAACCTCTCCGAATTCACCTGTACCTGCGGGGGGATTAGCCGCTAGCTAATCCAGTACCTGTGCAAGAGGCTCTTGCCTCGGCAATCGCGCATGAACCCACACAACTGTACATTGGTCAAATGAAGAGCCCACTAGAGGGGCATAACATACTGCCAAAGGGGAGAGAGAGGGCAGTGCGTAGCGTGCAGGGCATCACTCCTGGCACCGCACTGTGCATAAGAGGGAAAGCAAGCACTCCATAGCTCTTAACCTGTGACAGAGACTTTGCAAAATGAGCCTCCCAACTATAAATCACGTTTTTTGCCTTCTCTATAAGTAGTAAACTGGCCTCAAAGTGCCAAGTGTCACTCATTTGTGCATTTTCCCGCTTTAGACCCTCGGGTCTAAAAATATCTCACCTGCAGCCTCTGTTGACTTGGCCACAGAGTAACAAAATGATCCCCATGTCAAACTGCACGTAATGACGCGAAGACATTTTCAGGTCCCAAAATAGCAGTTCCCTAAATTTTAGGAGATGCTGCCATTGTATCTTTCTAGGTCATCCGACCCTCTTTGTACACTGCGGCCACATCCAGAACTGAAATGTAGCCTCTGTAGCAAAGGATTCCACTTTGGCTAGTCAATGACCCCACTTGGCTAACCATAGTCCTTGTCCAACCTTAGTGCTCTCTTGCCCTCAGGCCTGGACTCCCTCTGGACAGTTCCACACTAGCTATGCAATGCAGGGCAGTTAGATTTCCCGAGGGGTGTTTCCAAAAAGTGAAAGTAAATAGATAATAAGAAAGAAATCAACAAAAAGGATAGATAGTAGTCACACGCTGGTGACAGGAAGGGTATGCTTCGTAGCCGAATGGGTGAAATCATTCAACCATTCCCAGAGTCGATGGTAGGCAATGATTGTGCGGACTCGTGTCCTCCACACAGAATAGTTGTGTAAATCCAACTCCTCCTCCTCAGCAAACTGGGTGAGGGCATAATTGTTGGATGTTGCGCTGGCAGATGACGACATAGTGGCAGAAGACGTGGTGGCTCCCTTTTGGGATTGTTGTTGTTGTCCCTTCTGCTTCGGAGTTGACATGTCGGGTACTCAAAGAGTAGTCCTAGAGGTAGGTCGATAAGATCTCAAGTCGTCGACAAAGGTACCGTCTCCAATGCTGTAGCAATCCAAGATAACTGCTCAAACAACCACCGGATGGTGTCTTGACAAGCAAGGGAGGCATCAACCGCACAAGGGGCAAAAAATCAGCCTGCTGTCCGTCCAAAAGACGCTGCAAAGGGTGCTGAAAACGCTGCTGTAACAGAGATTTCAGCGTGCCTGTACGCCACCGATTGGTACAGGAGCATCACAAAGTGTCAGAGGAAGGGGTTCTCGCACTTCTCAGTTGTGGAGGGGCTGAAAACAGAGGAAAAACAGCAAGTTATCAATGCCAAAATAGTGCCGATTTTGGGGGATACCTGAGGATGGGTGTAGATCTGCAAGTTCTTGGCAGTAGAAGACACTTCGGGCAAGTAAAGACGCTTCCTCAGGTGCACAAGGTTTGCGTAGTAATGAAAATGCAGCAGGTCTTCAAAAACACTAGATGACCAAAAAACATAGATCTGACCTTAGAAAACGCTAGGCAAATTTGGTGGTTCTGGTGCAATCTTGTTGCAGAGAGGGAGCGCTAGGAGAGAGGATGCAGATCTGGGCCGGCAGATGCAAAAACGCAAGGCTGAAAATGAAAATGCTGATGTTTGCAAAAACGCTAGGCTGTTCTGCAACTTTCCCGCCACTGAAATCGGCAGAGATGCTAGCACTAGCCTCAGGGGATGAGATCGATGAAGATTCTCCACAACCTAGCGATTGATACCATGTGAGAGTGAGCAATGGAGAGGGTGTGAGCCACGCGCGTCGGAAATGCTGGAGGGAGAGAGAGAAAACACAAGTGCTCTGCAAATGATGCTCTCAATACATAATGAATGACTGCAAGACCCTAACCATTCTATTTATAGAATGTCAGGTTGAGGTAGGGCAAAATGTGTAACTGGTGCAAAAAACATAAAAGCCCAAAAAATGGCTAAAAATGTGTGCTGCGAGGCTTAGAAATGATCAGCCAGACACGTGCTAAAAGTGTCGGCCCATGCAATCTACGTGATGTGTGATGGGTCGCAAACCCGAGACAATCACTAGCCGCACAAAATGGCGAAGGAACGGTGGTGTAACTCTAACAACCCCTACCTGTGAGATTTTACCAGTTGGCTGGTACCTGCCTGACACCGAGCTTCTCGTCGCTGCTCACTGTCGTCTTCACCACTGGTGGGCTATGATTCTTGATTTACAGTTGATGAATGGGCTTTTGGTCCAAGTGCATATCTTTCAGAGGTTGCTGACATCCTCTCTCCACTTAGGGTACTTTTTACCCTCTTTAGGAGAGATTTTTTACCCATCTTTTCCGTTTGGCCATGTGCCTAGTTGTATCTAGTCTTTCAATTTTCCGTTGATGCCTACTGGCGTGCTATGTAAACAATGTTGTACTTGCTCTTAGAATAGGCACCGTTTGGGCTTTCTGAGAGATTTTCACATAATAGAATCAACCTCCTTTCTTTTTTTTTTTGGGGGGGAGGGATTGAACAATCACATCGAAATTAGAACTCAGATACAAATCATAATCATTGTAACTATTTCACAATCACATCCGGGCTGTGCTGATTGTTTGATGGATGCCTTGATCCGCTAAATCTTGTCACTATTAAATTCATTTCCTTTCTCACATTTCAAGCAGACGTTTTAATGACCATTCCAAACAAGACAATCCATTCTGAGAGCGTGCATTCCACAAATCTTTTTTTTTTTGGTTCACATTGAACTCTGAGGTGGAAACAGTCAATCTAGTCATCTCATCTAGTTGAGAACTTTGATGCACCTAGATCTTTGTGTAGCCATCTCATCCTTGTGGAACTCTTGGGCATCCCTTGTACTGTTTATAAGCGTCCTGAGGGCCACTCTTTTGGGGCATATGGACGTAGTCTCTCGGAGAGCTAAATTAGCTATCCAAGTCTCAATTGTGGTGGCAAAGAACGCTGTCTCGCATTTGGAAGAATCATCTCCCTCTCAAAGAGCACATTTTCTTATGGAGATGCATGTTGGCTGCGCTACCTGTTGGTACTATGTTGCATGTGTGGCGCATTGCCTCCTCTCATTGTGTCCGATGTCATGCGGCTGACGAGTCAGTGACGCATTTGCTTTGGGATTGCGGGTGCTTTAGGACTTCCATCAGGCAAGTGTCCCCTGCGTTGCGCCTTAGGTTTCCCTCTGCCATCTTTCACAGACGGTTCTGGATCTTTGGATCGCTCGAACAGCCACAGGCGCTGTTTGAGGTCTTCTTTGGTTGGGTCAGATTTTGAGTTATGTGGACCATACGGCATCAACTTTAACTTCCAAATGTTTCATGGCATGGAAATTGCCCCTTGATCTTACTCCAAGTTTTCGCTTGGACAAGCACTTCACTTTGCCCTTAATGCGGGAGACATATCTCTTGAAGCTTATAGGATTTACTTTATTTGTTTCTAGTTTTCGGAGCACCGTGGTGCTTCATATTTTGTACCTCTTATTTATAGTGGGTTTTCCTCAATTTGAGGTTCCCACTTGTGAATTCAATCAAGATTTACAAAAAAAAAAGGCTCCTCTTCTACGTGTGTGGTCGCATAGTACCTGTCCTACTTCAACTGCCCTTCACCAGGGGCGCCTAGTACTTTCCATGCTTGAAGAGTCTTGCACTAGGGTCGCTTGGTACTTGCCTTGCTTGAACTGCAACTGTAAGGTGCAACAGATGTGAATGTTGAACTTTGCTCAAGATGAGTGCTCCGAACTGTGCTCAAGGATTCCTTTTACTTACGGAAGGGAGAGCCTTTCGTTCCTTTAGTGAGAGAGTGCAGATGATCACAAACAAAGTGGGTAAACACTGTGCATGAAAGTACTGAGACTGAGAGATAGAGAGAAGAATACGACACCAGACAAGTTGTCAAACCCTCCTCCAAGGGCCCCTCTCTCGATGGTGAGAGAAGTCTATGCTATTGATTGCACAAATCTGATACAAGATGTTGATGCAAGTTCTTGACACTACGATGCAATGAGGTTCTAAGTCGGTGACGACGGCGACGACGGCTGGCTGAAAATGCTGGTTGACGGTTGAACTTTGCTCAAGATGAGTGCTCCGAACTGTGCTCAAGGATTCCTTTTACTTACGGAAGGGAGAGCCTTTCGTTCCTTTAGTGAGAGAGTGCAGATGATCATAAACAAAGTGGGTAAACACTGTGCATGAATGTACTGAGACTGAGAGATAGAGAGAAGAATACGACACCAAACAAGTTGTCAAACCCTCCTCCAAGGGCCCCTCTCTCGATGGCGAGAGAAGTCTATGCTATTGATTGCACAAATCTGATACAAGATGCTGATGCAAGTTCTTGACACTACGATGCAATGAGGTTCTAAGTCGGTGACGACGGCGACGACGAGGACGACGGCTGGCTGAAAACGCTGGTGTCAGGGGCTGAAAACGCTGGTTTTGTCTGCTGGAAACGTTGGACAGCAAGGCTGAAAAACGCAATTACAGTAGGCTGAAAACGCTGGACAGCAACTGCAAAAACGCTGGCTGAATATTGCTGCTTGCTGGCGCTTGTAGAAGGATCCAAAAACGCTAGGCTCTTCCGCTGAATTTGCAGAAAAAAATGTTGGTTTCTTAGGGGGGGTTCTTGCTGGAGAAGTCGCGCTAGAGGGCCTGCTGCAAGAGATTGCCTGTGCTCTCCTTTGCTTCTTTTGCTTCCACTAAGTGACTCCCAGTTTCCTTATATATTAACTTAGCAACTTTGCCCTACCCAGTTTCCCAACAAAGTCACTTATTAATAATAAGTGAAAAATGGCTAAAATAGGGAAAATAGGTTTTGTGCACTGTAAAATGCTCATGATGGAATCTGATGGTAATGCTGATGATCATGCTATGTGCAACCAGAGGATACGCATCTACTCATGTTTGGACATGCACGGTTTGCGAACAGACTCACAAAAGTGCCAGAACACTTCCTATGCTAGGCTAACTGAACCCCTGTCATGAAGTAGCTTGTCCACATACACATAGGGTTAGATGTGCGCGTGACAGCAACCTCCCATGGAAGGACTCCAGCTGCTTTGCATGATTGCCACCTGTCATGCATGGACTCCGGTTGACTTTTATGGTGACACCCTTCTTTTTGTATTGACAAGAACAGAGTACAACTGCTGAGGAGAGTGCTATACCCTGTGTGCCTACCGACTGCTCTGCCAGAGCCTCTCCAAAGGCACACTTATAAAGGCAAAAGCAACCATTACAAAAAGCTGCTCCAAAAGCTGCCAGAATAGCTTGCCAACAATAGCCCTGCCATGTGGCCTGCATTTTGCGGCTCAAAATTCTGGGTCCAGTGTACGGACTGCCATGTCATCAAATTTGTGACTGTTACTGGCTCTGCTCAAACGGTTTGGGGATGTTGACATTGCTGTTATTGGCTTAGAGTTCCAGTTCCTGTACTAGGCTTATGCTATCACCTTATAAGACGAAGGATCATTATGTCAGCTGGCATTTTTGAGAAAGCCATCCAGGTGTTGAAAACGCCGTTCTTTTTTGCCTTCGGTTGGATTTCTCCCGTTGTCAGCTAGAGGTAGAGGCTTTATCAGGGAAGCTGAACAGTGATCTTTTACTCTACTGGCACAGCTACGTAATTTAGTGTTGTGAAGAACTTTGAGGGGACCATTGTCAGTAATGTGGAAGCTTTGATGGTCTGATTGATTGCGGGTCATGCATTGGTTGATGCGTTAGAATTGGATGGTTTAAGAGTGATCTCGTGATCTATAATTGCAGCTATGTAATATAGTGTTGTAAAGAACTGTGAGGTAACTATTGTTAGTAATGTGGCAGCTTGGATGCTTTGATTGATTGAGGTCTCATCTCCACATTCTGATCGCTAGGTAAATTAGGGTAGTGTCCACTTGCCACGGCCATATGGAGATGTGACACTTGATAGCGTGGTGGTAAGGCTTTCGTGTGGGGACCATGAGGTCCCGGGCCCTGTACGATGCAAGGGCAGTAAACTAGGGGTGAATTAGGTGGTAAACTGGGAGTACCCCTCTAGAGAATTGGACGGCTCAGATCACCTAGTGATCTGGGGCTGTTGTTCTCTCGTGGGACACCCTGTCTTAGATAGTGACCCCCCCCCCCCCCCCCCCCCCCCCCCCACACACACACACACACACACACAAGCCAAACACACCACCACCACCACCGCATGTGAGCACCTTGCCCTTCTCCTTCATTGTTCCTCCTGATGTAGTTGCCATGGTAATTCTTTTTTCCCCTTTTATGTTAACATGTCACACCATAAGGTGGATTTTTAAAATAAAAATATTGGGATAATCAAGTTGTTGCATGAACCAAACATCATCTCTTGGGTTTTTAAAATACAGATTTTGTTTTCCTTATCAAGCAGGCAGCTGTTGTGGAGCGTGATAACGATTTGTCGAGGAGGTTCATGAGTTTATTGAAGTCATTGAGAGTCAGCAATCCAGCGGTTTACCAGCAGTGCCATTTTGTCAGGCAAGGTGACCAGCCCAGGGAGGGATTTCTGGTGCTATTCAACCTCGTAGAGGATCGGCCTGCAGGTACTGTAGGATATGCAGAATGGATGGTACAAATTTTCCGGCAAGTGAAGCAAAAAACATGATGCAGTGTATGTAAACAGGGCTTCTATTGGGGCTTGTTTTTATTAGGTGAATGTGTTTATTCCTTGTCTTGATTATGCAACCCAGCTTGGTATGGCTTGTTATCATGATACACAATTCTGAGGAGGAGAAAGCTTAGCAGGGAACTTCATTGTGTACAGGGAGGAGAGTTTGTATACACTACCATAATTTTTGCTTGTAGAATCCGGCATGTGGTTATTAGTTGTTGTTCAAGGCATGGTGAGAGAGACACAGGAGGTTAAGGGTATCATCTGTATCAATGAGAATGTGACCATTTGCGCATTCTGTAGGCTGTATACATTTCCATCTTGTTACGAATATTCTTGCCACAGTAATCAAAGGGCTTTTAATTTTTTCACACGTTCTTTTTTCCCGGTTTGTCATTTTTTGATCGGGAAGACTTGCCCTTCCGTTAACCTTTCTTTTGGTAACATGCATGAAGCACATATTCTAAATAAGACCAAGCAAATTAAGCCATTGGATGTACTTCATAATGCTTGCTTATGACAAGAAGAGATTTTGCGTGCATATTTGGATGAATATTGGTGTGTATATCTCCTGTGTTCACTTGTTAGCTGATAGCATTCAATGTCTATTGCTTTAATGCTCCAACTTTGCCCTGTCACAAAATACATTTTTTTTGTGCTGTGGATGGTTGTTTATGTCATGCTACCTATAAGACTCTGCATGGGCAAGGCATCAGATTATGACGGATTTGTCGTTGACCAAGTTAGAGTTGAGCTTGGAGCGACATTGCTATAGTGGAGGCACTCACCAAATCAATGTCCACACATACATAGGTGATGAATTCATCATTTTTTCGAGATTATGTATCCCAAGGATTGAGATGTGCCATGTTAAAGATAGAAATTGATGTGTATAGATCAAGCTTTTGAAACCAACACATTCGTACATTTTTTAAAGGTGAGCTGGGTACCAATTTTTCTACAGATAATCATAATTAAGTTAGTTGTTATTTACTCGCATTTGTGTCAAAACACATGATATCCCTCTTTGGCTAAGGAATACATACATATATAAGTAAACAATAGAACACCTCAACAAAAATAGAAGAAACATGAACACAAAATTTTGCATTAGAATTTTGTATTGTATTACCTTGCAAAATCAATTCTTCTTATGTTGGCATCTTCAAATGTTATTGTTGGTGCTACTTTGCTATGCATTCACCCATGAGCCTTCAAGGAAGGTAAGCTTGGTAGCACCGACTACACTATGTAAATTCAAAATTTTCACAATCCTAGATTCATACGAATTATTGGGGATAGAGTGTTGGGGCAAAATGATTCTGGAAATTCAAGTTTTGTAATTCCTCCAAATGCTGTTCTTCTACATGCTTGGAAAAGAAGGAATGCAAATGCATTGTGTGTCATGTGTGAAGTGATTTTGTTCTCACTTTGATTCAGCATCATTAAAGCACATGAAGCTTGGAGCATACTAGCACATGAAGCTTGGAGCATACTGGCTCGCTAATATGAGATGCACAGTCACACTAGAATATAAAATCTAACAAATCAACTTGTTGTTGAGGAACTTGTTGATGGAGAGAAGGTTGAGGTCTTTATCAGGCAAATTAAGGATCTCCAAGATCAATTAATTGTTGTTAGTGTGTCTATTCTTTGGAAGATTTAGCTCGGCACACATTCATATACTTCTAGCTGAATATGATGGTCTTGTTATGGTACTCAACACTCAGGTTTATCCAACCCCTTTTACATTTGAAGAACTGAGTGAAATGCTGCTTGAAGAGGAGCTATGACTCAGGGCTAGGGATGGCGGGAGTGATGTTGCTTTCATGGCTAGCGTAAAAGGCAAGGGAGCTATGTCAAATGCCTCTAAATGAATCCCAAGAAGAAGAAATTTACCGAAAGTTGTTTTTATTGTGACAAGAAAGGTCATGTTGTTGAAGACTGCAGAACTAAGAAAGCAAATGAGAAGCATGACACCATGAAAGCTTCTTGAAAAGAAAGAGAATTTACCAACAATGCTGAGACAGAGCTTGAACTATGGGCTGCCATAGAAGAGGTATGCTCATCAGCAAGAACCCTGTTTGTTGATGATTCTTGGATTCGAGATAATGAAGCATCTTGATATATGACTAGTAAGAAGTATTGGTATAGTTCCTGAAATCATGTATTGGAACCCATCAATGTAATTGCTTGGGAATAATGAAAATGTCCTGTAGAAGAGTTTAGAACAATTTCGTTTTTAGCAGCTACAAGTGAAACTAAGCAACTCTTCGATGTGTTGTATGTGCCACAAATGAAGAAGAATATGCTCTCAATTGTTGTCATACCACAAATAAAAAAGAAAATGCTCTCGATTATTGCAATCAACATGATCGTGGTCTCAAAGTTTGTTTCAAGAAAACTTGAGCAGAAATATTTGATTCTCAAGGCAATACAGTGGGAAAGGAAGTAAGGTGTAAGAATCTTTTTATGCGTTTTTGCACTTACAATAACTATAGAAAAGGTACAACTCAGTCATGGCATGAAAGAATTGGTCACTTAAGTATTGTTGTGCTAAAAGAGATGCAAAGATCTGGGATGGTTGCACACATATCTTAAATCTCAAATATGAAGTATGTGAGGCTTGCATGATGGGCAAGCAACAAAGGAAGGCATTTCCACAAGAGACTAACAATCAACACACTCTCCTCTAGAGTTGGCATATGTGGATCTGTGTGGTAAAGGTTTACTTCTGCTTTGGGTGGATCTTTTTATTTTTTTGCAGTTATCAACGAATTTAGTAAAAAGATATTTCATTCGTGAGAAGCTTGAAGCTTTTGAAAAATTTAAAGTGTGGCACAAGCTTGTAGAAGATGGGATAGGAAAGAGGGCCAAGAAAAAGAGGAGTATTCATTTCAAATGAATTGAACAACTATTGCAATGAGCATGGCATCAAGCATCACCTTACTATTGCTTATACACCACCAAAAAATGGAGTTGTGGAACATTGCAATCAGACTATGATAAAGATGGCAGGATGCATGCTCAAAGCCAAGGATATGCCAGACTCCTTTTGGGTTGAAGTAGTAAATACAACAATTTATATCCTCAATAAAAGTTACACAAAGACTTTGGAAGGAAAAAAACCTCAAGAAGCCTATGTCGGTTTAAAGAAACCTTCGGCCTTGCATTTCAGAGATTTTGGATGTTTTGTTATACACATGTTCTTGATTCCAAAAGAAACTTTTTTAAAGCCAAAACTTGCAAGAAGTGTGTCTTTTTAGGAATAGTGAAGATTCTAAGGCATACAAACTCTATGATCCAGAGGCAAAAAATGTACTCACTAGCTGCATTGTGGTGTTTGAAGAAGGGTCACATTCGGCGGAGAAAACAGGTTGTCCATTTTCTCATCTAACAAAGAAATAACCCAACTTCTGCCAAATCAAAGTCAAGTGAAAATTCAGGAGGAGGACTTGTTTATTGATAACTCAAATAAAACTAACCAATTTTTTGTAGCATCACAGGAGAAGCCACTACCAAAGTGCGCTCAATAGTGCTTTGCTAATTGAAATCCTTATGTTCACAATTCTCGTGAAGAGGAGGATTGTTTGCAAAGGTCAAAGAGAATAGAGGAGCAAAAAAAAGCCTTCAAACACATCTTCAACATAGCTCGGCTTTATAAAACAGCCAACCTCCGCTCATTGGAAAAGTACAAAGCAAGGTTAGTGGCACAAGGTTTTTCACAAATAAAAGGTTTGATCTGAGTAAAACTTTTTCTCCCACACCTTAAATGACCACTATTCTCGCCTTGTACTTGCTCTTACTACTATCTTTTGTTGGGTTATTTTTCAAATGGGTGTAGTATCTGCTTTTTGAATGGGGCGAATCAAACCCTGATGTCTGCTCTGCAAAAAAATTGAAACTTGTAGCAAGGAGTGTAGAGAGAGATATGATGCAAATTAGATTCGCAAATCAAAATCTAAACTAGCACTATGACATTGTAATGAAAATCGATAAATAGTTATTTATTGTAGCTGACAGGTGGCAAAAGCATAAGTGAACTATGGACTATGCGAAAGGATAGCATGTTTATGGACATTTTATTATTTAAGTGCTCTTTATAGTCTATGGTAATTTATGTCTGGACGGACAATCTATAAACATTTTGAGCATTCAAAAAATCTATAAATAAATACCTGCAAGAGAAAAATGCTCACTTTTTCACAAGGGGAGATTGCACCCAATGCCCTATGTTCATCTTCTCTTCTCTCACCTCTCCTCTCTCCGTGCCTGTGTAAACTCTACTCTAAGAGGTGCACTTGCATGTGTTTCTCTGCTTTCTCTTTCACTTTCTATCTCTCTCAGAGCTATCTTGCTCAAGATTTATGTATGTATATAATCTATAGGTACGTGATTTGTGATTCTATTGCTCATAGCATGTTATTTTGGGTATTTTGCAGGTACACCTTGTATCCATTTGTTGCAGGCACCATCCACCTATGTGCCCTCAAGGTAGAGCTTGGATGACGATATAGACAACTAGAGTTAGTAGGAAAGGATACAAGGTGTTTGTTATCCTTGAATATAAGATGCCATGGTTCATGCATATAGCCTCTTTATATAGCATTGTAAGTGGGTGGTAGATGAGAGAGAGAGAGAGAGAGAGAGAGAGAGAGAGAGAGAGAGAGAGAGAGAGAGAGAGAGGCATGTGTGGTATTGACTATGCCAACCCACCGTTCGTGACCATCAACCAATGACCATCGACCACTGAGCACTAGCCCCGTACCGTCCATTGATCATCGACCACCTGCCATAGTACTAATGGCAAGTACATATGTCATAGTAAATTAATGGTATGTACATGTGGCATATCATCGTAGAGAATATTCCTTTAAAATTTTTCTCGGGACGCTATTCTCAACGCCTTGCTTAGAGGATCACTGGTCCCCCTAGAGCTCCCA
The DNA here is from genome assembly GCF_014529385.1 of Adiantum capillus-veneris. Taxonomy (NCBI): domain Eukaryota; kingdom Viridiplantae; phylum Streptophyta; class Polypodiopsida; order Polypodiales; family Pteridaceae; genus Adiantum; species Adiantum capillus-veneris. The sequence goes on from NC_140949.1 coordinate 75,887,103, forward strand.
ACTGGGGCTGCCACCTCTAGACCCCAAGTTTGGGCTCCTGAAATATCTCTGTACCACCACAATCACAAATAAATACCTCATGAATGTGTAAGCTGGAATCCACCAAATATGTGTGCACTATTGACTTGATTTTTGCTCTTTCTTAGTACAAATAAATTTGCATTAGAAGCACTCCTTTTAAAGCCAAGCTTTTTGAAAAACCTATCTACCATGATATGCCATGCTCTTTGTGATTGCTTTAGGCCATATAAAGCCTTTTTCAACCTGAAAACCTTCCTTTTTGAAAGGGGTGATTCAAACCCTAGTGGTTGCTCTACATCAACCTCCTCTGTGAGGTAATATGCTGTGAGTGAGAAGATGTCTTTAGAACTTGATGACCTCAAAAGTTCTAATGTTTTATTTGTGGCATGCCAAAATAACTTTGATGTATAAACCAAGGGAAAATATTAAGTATGTCTCTACTAATGTGCAAGTAAGATTGGTGCATTACAAGGGGATGATGCCATGTATAAGGTTTGGACATCATCAAGCCTTATACATGGCATTGTAGAGTATCCAACACAAAAGAATTTTATTATTTTCCATAAATTAAAGATAAAAAAAAAAAACTACTGGCAAAATGTTGGAAGGATTTTCTAGAGCAGTCCACCATTCAAAGCATTCAAGGGCATTAAGAACGACAATGAACTTGTTCTTACATACTAAAATGAACTTGTTTACATTACAATCTCACTCTTGCAGTTATGTGTGGCTAACTACTTTGTTTAGGTTACAAGCTATGTTGAACCAAAATAAAAAGAGGCCAGACATATTTTTTGAAGGGGCACGTGGTAGACGCTTTAGAGGTAAACACTAGATATACAACTATGGAGTGAAAGTTTAGGCATAAAATATACAAGATAGCAACATACTTATCACATGTTTTTTGAGTAATTAGAAATCACTGTTAGTTTTCAGGGCCATGGATGACAATTGATACATCTACAGACACATGTAATACCTAACCACAACTTATAAATCATTTTGAGGGTGAGGATTCATCCTCTTTGAATTGGCTTTAATTTGTTTATGTTCACTTCAATACAATGATAAGCTTCATCTTAGAAACTTATTTCTCTTAAAATGAAAATTTATGCGGTAAAATTCTATGCAAGTTTCTTCCCTTGTCAAGAGTCAATTATCTTGTTGAATATGTTTTGTTTTGGTTGTGTATTGTTTCTTAATATATAGGCATGCATACCTACATGCATATGCCTTATAGTCTGAGGAGACTATATGCTTTGTTTGATGCATAAAATATATCTCTCTACCTTTTGACACACTCTCTCTCTCTCTCTCTCTCTCTCTCTCCCGCCCCCAAACCCCCAACCCACAAAACACCAATTACAACGTCTTGATAAATTTTAACGAATGGTGGAAGCTTACAATAGGCTACTTGGCTTGGAGGTTGGCAATGTGTGTATTGTGAATCAAAGTTTACATCAAGAGTCTCTCACAATTATGTAAATATTTTTTAGTTACGTCCTATAATAGTACATGTGGCTTATCAAAATTTGGCTATTGCAGCGGATCTTGGAGGTAGATGCTTAACACTATGATTCCAAGCTATAAATACTGAAGTGAGTGGTTGAGGTTTTACTCAATTTTTTGAGAAAAGATTTAGCCAAAATAACGTGCCCTTATACTCCCCTTATATTTGAGTCACTCTTTAAGGTGTCCTATGTGATGATAAATAATGAATAGTTACCTTGCTCTTTACTGATTAAAAAGCTTGTTTTTCCATCTAAAACACAGTCTTGTATACACTTTTGGCTGGGCTAATTTGGAGAACAAAAACTATTTAACTAAATTTATGACACTATTTATTTTGGTCAGTGTATTGCAAATTTTTTGGTGGGGTAGACAAGTGTTACAAATGAAAGCTTGTTTATATGCTTAAGCTTCCGGTGTGGCTACTAATGTGAGGATCACATATTCACTGTGGGATGTTGCTAGAATGTTGTCACTATGTGGAAAAATAGGGTTCTTTGGAACCCCCTTTAAGGTTTGTGTCGAAGGTTGAATTGGCTACTTGAAACTTGAACAACATACTTTCACATATCATGCACAATGCATAGTCCTAGGACATTGATTTGTGGGTGCTACATCTGTGTAGCTCCAAGGTCGAGTTTATCTATGATCTATTATCAGCTCATCAAAATCTAATGTCTTACCTATGCAGATTTTATCATCAGAATCACATGGACGACGCTCTAGAAGGTACAAACAATGTTGCTAGGCTTTAATAGACATGTTATAGAGAAGGTTCAATGTGGCTAGCTACACGCCATCGCCATATGTTTAAAGAAGTGATAGGTGTACATGGGCATGACTCTCTCAAAAGAATCTTCCAAACCTCTATGGAGTCCAGTCTACCACATTTAACATCTGCTTAGGGTAACTTTACTAGTATAAGTGCACCTAACAAAAGAGGGGTAATTTGGGGAACTTTGCTATTCAATGCAAATCTAACATTGAAGATATATATGGATTTGTCTTTTCGAAACGCTTCTTTTAAGACCAATATTGATATTTTTTAAAATTTTGTGCAAGTCGGTATTTCAAAATTTTGAAAACTGGCTTGACTCTCAGCCAATCACCTTTTAGGAATTTGTACTTTATTGGAACAAGGAGTGTTTACTAATGGGCCTCATACGCTTGGCCATTCATGCATGCCTCCTTACTGGCTCACCCACCCTATAACACTTTCAAAAAGTCAACTACAAGCTCTACTCCATTCAGTTTAATAATTGAATTAGGTCACACGAAAAAAATGGTCCAACATACTTCAAGTGTAAGTATAGATTCTTGTTCTCTCATGTCTCCACACAATGTGGGTCGCAAATTTAAGTCCAAAGCATACTGTACAATCTTATATATATATATATATATATATATATATATATATAGAGAGAGAGAGAGAGAGAGAGAGAGAGAGAGAGAGAGAGAGAGAGAGAGAGAGAGAGAGAGAGAGAGAGAGAGAGAGAGAGAGAGAGAGAGAGAGAGAGAGAGAGAGAGAGAGAGAGAATGGGTTTAGCCTAAAGTAAATGACCCTAAATCATGTTAATTAAGTTACCTCATTTTATGAAGGAATTTCTATGGAAGGTGCTGTGGGGGGCTCTTCTGATAGGCATCAAGATTTAGGCACGTGGTATCGGGTCCGTCAAGGTGCAGATTGGCTAGCGAAGAACCTTTTCATGGAATGCCCATCAATTAGAGGCGTTTCAGGGAAGGTGTGAAAATGGATACAAAGAACATGGAAGGTAGGGTTTTTCAAGAAGGATTTGTGCCTTGGTGGGAAACAATTTTGAAGATTAGTCGAGGATCATAGCCTGCTTTTTGTTCCTTCCCTTGAATGGAGCTCCTCCATCAACATCTTAAACATGCCTCCTTGATGCTCATTCAACACTTGCAATGCTGTTTTTTCATGCCACATTTGACATGGACTCGAGAGTGAATGGCAAGGGAGAACCCAATTTTCATATCGATAACAACCCAACTTCAATCTAGCATGATGTAGGGATAAATCAAGCACTTTAGACAAGGTCAAGAGGGATGATGTTATTGATGGTTAGATTGTGAGAACCACCCTTGATTGATAGATGCATGTGGTGGATGTGCAATGTGGATTTTGATTTATAAGAGGGATCTCCCATAGGATCTTAATTGGGAATCCTAGAAAAGGGCCCCTGAAGGACCCTTTCAAATTTTATGTACGCCCATATAAATTTTCAAACCAAGTCCCTAGGCTACTCCCTGTTTTGGATTCAATGTATACACCCTATTAGTGACCTTTCGACCTCCTATACCAAGTTGAAAAAGATGTTTGTATAATGTAGGGGGTGGTTGAAGCACCCCCTACATTTCTTGGGAGAAAATACAAGTGAAGGACCTTTACAAACCTCCATTTTCTTAGAGGGCATAGGCACTAGGTAGCAAAGAGGAGGATAGTATGAAGGGACCATTTGAATTTAATGTTTTACTCAATTCATTGAGAGGAACATCCTCTTTTGAATAGGGGCAAGGAAGTTAACAATAGCTATGCGGCCTTCATTCTCTCTCCTCCCCTTTCGCTCTTTCTCTCACTCAATTTTAAGTGAATCATGCAATGCCACCGCTGTCTCTTTTTAGTAGTCTTTGTGCAATGCATTCCTACATTTTTGCCTCTAATTGAGAGTTGCGCCAAGAGCAATGACGGTCAAGAATCTCATGCAAAGCTAGCTAAGCATAACATTAGCCAAGGGAATTTACTACAACACTCGAGTAACTCTTGTCTAGCCAGCTCAAAGCTAAGATTCTAGTGATGGTGTTTAAAGCTTGTGTCTCTCCTTCATGAGACTATAGAACTATACCTTGTTTAGAGTAGAGTAGAGTGTAGAGAGAGAGAGAGAGAGAGAGAGAGAGAGAGAGAGAGAGAGAGAGAGAGAGAGAGAGAGAGAGAGAGAGAGAGAGAGAGAGAGAGAGAGAGGATCACCGCAATGGACGTCTATATCATAGCTATCTGGCACCAACATTCACAATGCCAATAGTCAAGGAACCAACCTGGATGGGGCATGGAGACATGTTGTAGTGTTAATTACAACAAAGTGAACCTACACGAGAAGATACATGAGTGTGAGGGTGGCGTGGGTGTTCCTACTTAGTGTGAGTGCTTGCGATGGAGTAGGAGCTCTATCCTCTTGGTGGAGTCACAATGCAATATGCACTGACCCCCTTTTTCATTATATGTACCAAAGAATAAGGTTAGGAGTTAAATGGATTAGTGTAGTGCGAGTTGCCACATGGACTTCGGCATACCCAACAACCTCCCAATTGAAGGCCAATGTGGCCCAAGTGGCATACCTAAATACAAGGACCATGAAGCTCCTAGGCTTCACCCACTACCCATAAATCTATGCAGTGCATGAATCATTATGAGGCTAAGCCCTTTGTGAGAGCATCTACAGGGTTGTTGTTAGTATGAACCTTGACAATCTCTATGCACTTGCTATCCAACACATCTCGTATGACATGATACTTGACTTCTATATGTTTTGACTTGGAGTGAAAAAAAAATTCTGTGCCAATGCAATGGCACTTTGGCTATCACAATGCAACTTTGGAACCTCATGTATGCCCAAATCTCCCAGTAGGTGAGATTACCAAATGGTTTCTTTGTTGGCATTGGATGCAAAAATATACTCTACCTCAGTAGTATCAAAGTGCAAACACTTGCTAGCTGTGCCCTTAAGATATGTGAGGATATGCTTAACTGATTTTCAGAGCTTCTCATCAATATTTTCCATGTATCTACTCACCCCTCCCACTACATACACAATGTCCAGTCTAGTGGCCACCATGTCATACACGAGAATACCAAATGCTGAAGAGTATGATACTTTAGCCATTTACACTTTTTTAGCATCTAACTTGCGAGTGTCACTCTTGCTAAGTTTTAAGTATGCTTGCAATCCGAGACTCAAGACCTTGTGGATATACTTCTCTTGAGACGGCTCAAGAATTCCACCACCACCACTTTGTCTTGATATGCATATTAAGAAAATGATTTGCATCTCCCAAATCCTTCATAGAAATTTTTTCTAAGCATCTTCTTCAGGTGTCCAACCTCATCCTTAAATTTCCCCAACAATTAACATGTCATCCACATACAAAATCAAGATGATTAGAGAACCATCATCAAGATTCCGGCTATACAAGTAGTTTTCCTCTTGACTCTTCATATATCGTTGGTATTGCATGAACTTCTCAAATTTTTGGTACCACTTCCTTGAGCCTTGCTTTAGGCCATGCAATGCCTTTCTGTGTCTACAGACTAGTTCTTGCCTACTAGGCTTGTCAGGTTTGACTTCAAAACCTTCTAGCTACTGCATGTAGACATCCTTGCCAAAATCCCCATAAAGAAACACCATCTTCACATCTTACACATAGCACTCATCCTGTGAAACCAAAGCATATGGCATAACATCCACAGTAAATATCAACACATGAGAAGGAGATGTCTCTATGGCAACAACCTCACCACATGTAGAATCAACTACATTGAGCTTCTCAATCTTTGAGCTACTTTTGGGTGCACTGTCAAACTTTTTTGAGACTTGTTCTTATCTTTCTATAGCATTTGAAAATATTTTTTCAAGTGCCCTTTTTTATGGCAGTGGTAGCATTCAACATTGCACAAATTTATGTCTCTAATCTTGTTACAAGAGTTCTTATTCTTTTGAATTTTTCCATGGTTCTAGCTATGACTCTTTTCCCTCTAGAACTGCCACTTGTGATTGGCCGAAACCTCAAGCCCAAGGTACTTAATTCTCTCAACAACTTCAAGTGTCTCATCGTTGTGCACTATGCATGGCTTCTCCTTATGGTTGGTTTTCACAAGCATAACCTTTTGTTTTAGGGCTTGACTACTCCCCTGTTCATACTCAAGAGCACGACACAGACAACATACTTATCATCCAATGACACGACTAACCCGTAGGTGCACGTAGGCAATCTTGTTAGCTTGTCAGGCTGAGACCAATCTACACATACACACTTTTATGATGCATCAATCATTAACTCTGGTAGAATGCAACCCACTCTATCCCTAAACGCTCATAACACCATTTACACTTCCAATGAACTCGGAATCGCATCAAACTTACTAGGCACCATCCTCTCACTAGGATATACTTACCTATAAGTCTAATCTCACCAGATTTGAACCCTAGTTATCTCGAATACAGTCGCGATAGACTAACAGGTCATAATCCAAAAGTGGGCGAAACTTAAGTATATGAGTATCTATGTGTAGCTAATCTCTTTCTCATTCCATAAAGCACTTGATTGTTGAAAATAGACACTGTTTGTGCTACTTATAAGCAAAACAAGCTCGAGGAAGGATTGATCACGAGCAGCTCGAAAATGTGAATGCGTGGCGTGGGCGCATAGCTCTCGGAGAGACTACTGCGATGGTGTAGTCACGTCGTGAATCCGGTGAGGGAGAAGCGCGTAGCGAAGAGGATAAGACACACTCACTCTCTCTCTCTCCCTCTCTCTGGCTCGTACGACACAGAATTAATATTCAAATGTTGGTTTAAAAATGGTTCTAAGGTGACTTTTATACTTTAGTCACCTTAGCTCAAAAATGTACATGGGGTTCTCTTACTCATTATTACAAAGTGTGAACAAATCTGAGTCCTGACTAACTGATTAATCTTTACATAACCCAGATGAATGGATCAAAATGATAAGACGTCTTTGACATAAAATGGGAACTTGATATGCTTTACAAGATGGGCTCATTACAACAGTTGGACAAATGGGGCTCCAACACTCCCCCCCTCCTAATTCATGTCTACCACGACATGATCGTCTTTGTCTTCATTGTCGTTGTCGTCTTTCTTGGTTGATTTGATGTAGAAACGCATCATATCGCATAGACTCGCTTGCCATTAATGGGCCAAATTTTTTTGACTTGTACATGAAGAAGCCTTTGTAAAATGCTTCTTCGAAGGTTTGGAGATGGTAGCTTGGCAGAAACATTAGCTGTCTGAAATAGGCATACAATACTGGCTCTGTAGGTGGCCCACTTAGATCGTATGACAGCTCTGAGATGCTTCTTTCGGGATTCATATACTCTGATGTCCAACTTTGTGAGAAGACTGTGAGACAGGCCAAAAAGGTTCGAGCTATTTTACATAGCATCTTGCAGGATAGGTCGGGAGAGCCTCCAAATTCTGCGATGGCGCCCTGAAGGGTTTTCACCATGTAAGAACCGGATATTCTCTCACCCTCTGCTGGCCCTGGCAATACTGGATAATTTAGCCATGTCGGATTTCTGCTCTGTAGTGCTTTATGTTGGCTATAGGTGTATGTTCGGGGATTTGGGCAAAAAGTTCTGTCATTCCTCAGCTTAGGCGGTGCGTTGGACTAAGTGGATCAGGTTATTAGGATGATCCAAGAGCCATTGATGCCTCCACTTTGGCTGGCTGTCTACTATTCTGTTTTGCTGTTCCCGATCCTGTACTTCTCCTTCGAACACTGGCACTTGTGCTTCTTTTTCGAGCTGCCGTTGATGTGTTAGAGTTTCGTATTTCAACAGAGCATATGGTAACATAGGGGCATTCCATTCCTTTCGTAGCTCTGCTGTTGTTTTGCCTGATTTGGAAAGCCCTTGTAGCATCTCCTTTTCTAGTTGCATTGCCTTGTACCATATCATCTCTGATTGTTTTTCCATATGCTCGGCCAGCCTCTGCTCTTCCAATTTCGTGACTGAATCTTCTTCTATTTCTTGGTCTTTGTAGCCAGTTTGATCAGTCTGTGTATCTGGGGCCTCCTGTTCATCTGATTCTTCCTCGTACTCATCTTGACCCCCATATACTTCGGCGAGTCCAACCAAATTTGTTGTTGCTTGCTCCAGGTGCACTCATACCTGTCCTTGGTGTTGCCTTGCAGTTTGTAGACTTGCGATTTGGGCAGCCATTGTTCTACTATTGATTTGTAGAGCTTGAAATTCCATTTCTTTTTTAGCGGCAGACTCCTCTAACTGTTTTAACCTGATGTGCAAGTTTTCATTTTCTTTCCTGAGTGATTTGGAAACAATGCTTTCCATTTCACTGTCAGGAGCTGGTCCTTGTTGCTGTTCACTTTGTAAGTCTGAAATTTTCCTTTGTAGTTGATTTTTTGCTCTAAGCGCACTTTCGGCTATCATTAAGCGCCGTTTTCTTTCCAACTCCAGCTCCCTCCTCAGTGCATCCACTTCTTCTTCTGGGTGGACTACCGGTGTTGTTGGTAGCGACGTTTTTTGCTTCTTAGCTCGTTCAATTTCCCTTGCTTGTATATCTGTTACTGCTCTCAAATCTTTGACTTCAATTTGTAAGTCATCGATGACGACTTGCAAACTTTTGACTGTCTCTAGCGCATCTTGCTTTTCTTTTTCCAACTTATGGATGCGTTTATCTGTGTCACTGAAATCTTCAAGGAATACGTTGATTGTATCTTCGCAAATGGCATTGAAGTCTTCAGACTCCTGTAAATTGTCTTTGAGGAGATTTACTGTGCTTTTGAGCCCCAAGATCTCAGCATCTCTGATGCTGATCAGCTTTAGAGTGTCCTCCCTTTGCTCCTGCAGTCTTTGAACTTCTCCATGGGTTTTTTGTAACCTCATTTTGTTGGACCTGTTCTGATCAGCTAGCCATTGACTGTGCAGTCTTGTTCGGTTTAGTATTGTTTCCATTGACTGCAAATCTTCATCTATAGTAGCTTCCAACTCAATTTCTTGAGAGGAGGAAGCTTTATCTTTTGTCTGATCCACCTCCTTTTGCTTGCCTTTATCACTTTGTGATATGGTTCCAGTGTTTGGGCGACCATCTGTTCTTTCTTCTTCTTCTTCTTCTTGTTCTTCTTCACTGGGTGGTGTATGAACTCTCTCATCACGATGTGAGCTTTCTGAATGCGAAGTAGAGTCAGCAGGTGCGGTGGGTAGATTGCCTCCACTTGTGTCTGGCCTTGGAGATGGCGGTGGTGTTTCCTGATCTCCTGAAGTTGGCCTCAACTGATCCCTCAAAGTTTGGAGATCCTCCTCTTCTAGTAGCAATTTTGGTTCATCCCTAGCATTTCTTTCCTAGATGTACCTCTCGAACCAGTCCAACTCAAAAGCTCGGTTGTTTCTATTCTTCATTCTCAGTGTGTAAGTGCTACTAGAAGGTTTCCAAGTGGCGCCTACATCGCCTCGTAGAGATCTCTCTAGAGCAAATCCTTCTAGCATCCTTTCCATTTTTGCTATCTTCTGCAACCTGGTGTTGTTTTCCATTTCCGCTTTCCGCTTCTTTAGTCGGGCATCTTCCTCTTTAGTTCTTCTTTCTTCTTCCATCTTTTCTTGTGTACTTCTTGTTACTCTTTCCAGCCTGCGTCCTCCAATGGTGTTAATAGAGGCCGGTACTTTCCCTTGTGATCTGTCTTCGATATTCTCTCTTAATACCAGCCAGTCATTCTGATGAGGAGCAGGTGGCAACTGATCTGCAACGCCTATGGCCTGGTATATTACTCTGGTTAGGACTTCTCCTCCTGCAATGTAATTTGGTTTGTCCTGCCTTAGCTTTGTCATTTCTTCAAACAGATATGATGCGTGATCTATATAGAACTCATGGGCCATTCCCATAGCCCATGTCAGTGTGGTTGAGATGCTCCCGTGTGGTGTAGTGTATCTTGGCGGTCTTTTGCTATAGCTCAACAAACACTGACTGTAGATCTGTGTCAGTTCTCTTACTTTCGGGTTTGCTATGAGTTTGAAAGAAGGTAGTTTGGACTTTTGCAAGTAGACTGTGAGGTTTTTCCTTCTTTCTCTCATGTTGGCTCCTTGATCGGTCAATTTCAATGCCTCTTTGATGATCTCTTTGGTGATCTGGATCTCCATCACTTCATTATCCATGCCTGCCACTCTGCAAGTTCCATCTTCTTGGATAGTCTCAATTAGATGTTGTACCCTTTTGAAATCTATCCCTACTGGTGGTAGTGATACAAAGTTCCACAAGCCAACTTTTTTGAGCCATGACCTTTGCGGTGATCTTTTCAAGTAATTTTCTGCCTCCTTAGGGATCATCACTGTATCCACTAAATTTCTTTTGTCATCCACATATGAACCTTGATAGATCTGAAAGGTTGCTGCCTGTTGCACGTCTCCAGGTATCCAGGTGGCTGCTGGCTTTAGGGAATTGGGTAGAAGTGCATAGGGTACTGCACCTTCCGTTGCCAGGTTCTTGCCTTTTCTTTTTCCCGGAGAAGCATCAATAGATCCTCTCATATCTGATGTCGATCTAGTGACCGTGCGCGATGGATGAGCTTCTGGAAGTCTCAACTGCTGTAGGGAGCTCTCTCTCTCACTATGGAAAATGACTCAAATGAGAGATTTCTAGCCTAGCCTCTCTATATGTAATCGAGACTGTGTATTTCTCATTGAAGTGTGTGCCAATGGTGACTAGTTGTTGTGAGGGAGTTTTGTGTCCCTCTGTATAAAGTGATGATGGCCATGGTGCGTCTTAAAATGGAGCACATGGTGTTTTTCATTTTGTAATTTAAATGGCCTATGAACTTTGAGAGTAGTAGAATTAAGAGACTCTAGAGTGAGCATTTTTGTGAGATTACTTTGAGAACTTGGAGGGTGAACTTAATTGATGGCAGAAACATAAACATATTACTTAATTAACTTGGCATTAACAATAATTTTGTAAGAGAGAGGATGTTAGAGAACATGACAATAGATTAAGACCGGATTTACTTGGAGCCGGTTTCCCCTCTAAAAGGCGTTTGTATTATAGATTCTCCCATCAAGAGGGACTTTATTACAATACAATCTTTGAGTTCCTTGTGACCTTGGTGATGGTATGAAGATGAAAAAGCTTCATGCAATCCGATCTTAACATAAACTTTGCAAAAATAATTAACTATCCCAAGACTCAATCCCAAGGCCTCAAACACCTTCGGAGGTGGAGAGAGCTAGCAGGGAATGAGGGTAGGAAAGAGGAAGAAGAACATTCCATAGGAGAAAGAAATAGTTCCTCACTTATCATCATTCTTCTTGCTTAGCATAGAATAATAGCATAGTAATGCAGATGAAAAAGATGGCAAGCTTAAGCATTGAAGCATGGCTCTTGGTTGAATATGCATTCCATAGCCAAGAGTGTTGGTGTAGGCTCTCCACTTCTCAACAAACTTGGAGAAGGAGATGGAGCTCTTGCATTTTTCACTCCACACAAGGAGAGAATGTTTGTGTGTGTGTGTGGGAGTGTATACCCACCCTCTCATGCTTGTTCCACCTCTCTCTCTCTCTCTCTCTCTCTCGTATTATTTTATTATTTCCTTTGGACATGTGTCCTCTTTTTCCTCTTTTGAGAGAAAGAACTTAATTATTTATTTTTATGTATCTAAACTCTCATTGGACCCCTTTAAAACCTAACCAATAGCATTCAAGCACATCATGAGGGCCCTATGTAAAGGATCATTTGAGCATGTGTCTTTTATGCTTATTAAGTTATTTGGTTGAATGGAATACTTCAAGGACTTATGCAATCAAGCAAGCATGTGTATTTTATGCTTATTAAGCTATTTGGTTGAATGGAATAATTCAAGGACTTATTCAATCAAGCATGGACGTTCATGCCTCTTGAGAACTTATCTTTGAATTTAACATTTCAAAAACCTTAGTCATTTAAGCATAAAAGTCACCTCAAGCTTTGGGCAAGGTTCCCACAACCACTTTAAGCATTTTAGCACCTCACATTTGGATACGATTTTCACCTCAAGTTTAGCCCTAGCTTGTGTAAGGTCAAAGGAATTTTTAACACTAACTTTTGGAGGTCTTTAATAAAGCTAACCCTAAGGTCTTTTAAGCTCCATTAGGTAGCATTGCTCTTTGACATACCATCTCTCATTTGGACCCCTTTACCATTGTCCCTGTGTTGAGATAGATTCGTAAGCACGTGTCTATATTATAACCCTTGTCCCGTTTATTATCCCACATTAAATGATCATTTTAATATGAGAACATTATTTGGGTTGGTTAGATATTAGATTTTATGACATTACCTCTCTCTTGAAATCATAGTCACCCTCGACTATGAGGTAAAAGAGATATATCCATAGTCATTAGTCAATTTGTCTTAGCGGGTGAGGATCCCCTTTTACCCTACGACATCATTCCAAGATGGATGACCATTTGGTGCTTGGGCGACATTGCTGCCACAAGCATGTCTGCTCTTTAGTCCATTTCAACCTCCCAAGTAGAGTAACAAAATCTACATGGTGTTTGAGAGACGTCGTCATCACAAACATAATTCTTAGTATGCATACTAGTTAAATTTGTGCACAATAAAGAGAGAATTAGTCTTATAAGACAAAAACATTGACCATTTAAAAGAAACATGTACATTTGCTTACTCTAATGTAGCATTGTAAGCGTTGACAAGGTTCATACTATCCTTAAGTTGGATTCCTTGCATCCATCTAGCATCTTCAAAAGGATAAGTTTTGAACTTAAATAAGATATCATCGGATAATCTTACCATGTCGTAGTACCTTGTCTTCATGCCGAAGGATAGCTTTGGGTTGTAGCACCTCTTCTTGGTCTTCGATTTTGGGAGGGTCTTCAATAATTGGTTCATTTGGAGGCTCTCCTTTTTGTAGGGCTTTAGTAGGCTCACATGAAAAGCATTGTGTATGAGCCAATGGTTAGGCAACTTGAGATGATAAGCCACCTCATTCATTGGCTTCAATTTTTGAAAAGGACCATAGTATCTTTTTTCTAGTTTAGCATAATACTTTTAATGGCCCGTAGGATTTTTGCCCGTCGTTTGCCTCAATTGAGCCTTGAGAAACTTAAGTAAGACCCAATCATTGTCTTTGAATGTTAAGGCCCTTTTGTGCTTGTCAACAGCAGCTTTTTGCCTTTGTTGAGAGACGGATATAGCCTCCTTAATCTTTTGAAAAGATTCTTGCAGGTCTCAGCTATACTCATCAGCAGTGAAGATCTCCCATGTACTTTAAGTAGCAAGGGACTTTTAGGTTTTCCCTCTATGATTTCAAAAGGTGCTTTTCCCATAGAAGTATGGATAGTATTATTATATGCATACTCTACATGAGGTAAGTACTTTTCCCATTGTGAGCAGTGATCTACTTCTATAACATAGGTCTTTAGTAGATCAAGAATTGTAAGATTGGCTATCTCACTTTGGCCACCTGTTTGTGGGTGATAGGCCGAAGAGAATTGTACCTAGATTTTTGAAAAGACCTTTCCAAAAATCACTAGTCATTCTAGGATCTCCATCTGACATGATGGATGTTGGCAACCCATGGTGTTTGAAAATCTGGGATATGAAGAGAGTTGCCATTTAGTGTGCCTTAATAGTCTTCTTGACAGGGATAAAGTGTGCTTGCTTGTTGAACCTGTCAACTATTGTCCATATTCCCGTATTCCCATGGATAGACTTGGGTAATCCATGGATATACTCTCCCATGGTGAATTAGGGATTGGCAATGGCTGGAGTAATCCAGGTTGCTTCCCTCTATCATACTTGGTCTTTTGGCATACCACACATTTTGAAACATACTATTGTATGTCCACTTTCATGGTAGGCCAATAAAAGTAAGTCTCTACTCCTTGAAGAGTAGGTTGAATGCCTGTATGTCCCGCATAGGGAGGAGCATGGGATTCATACATGACTTCCTCACGAAGGGAGTGGGTAACACATAGCCTATAACCATGGAGACGATAACCATCCTGCAAGGTGAATGGTTCCTCTTTCTTCCCCAAAGCAAGGGCTGACATTATTTCTTTAAAGTCAGGGTCAGTAGCATACTCATCTATCATAGAAGATAGATCATTGTGAGTTGCTATAGACACAGCATTAACTTTTGGTCGTCGTGAAAGTGCATCAGCCACTTGATTGTGCTTACTAGAAATGTGGAAATTAAATTGCAAAAGAAAATTTTTCCACCTCATTTGTTTGTCAAAAAGCTTTGTTTGCGTAATGAAGTACTTGAGACTTTGATGGTCTGTTCGTAAAATAAATGGAGTCCCCAATATATAGTGCTTCCATGTGTCTAGGGCATGTAGAACAGCTAAAAGCTCTTTCTCATAAATGCCCAAGACCTGTTCATCCGTATTGAGCCTTCGGCTCTCATATACTATGGCATGCCCTTCTTGAAGCAAGACTACTCCAAGGAAATCACCACAAGCATCACATTGGACCTCAAATGGTTTTGAGAGATCCGGAAGTATGAGGATTGGTTGAGAGGCAAGCTTCTCTTTGAGCTTGCCAAAAGCTTTTTTCTCCTTATTAGTCCATGAATACTTAACGTTCTTCTTTGTTAAGTCATGTAATGGTCCTATTATTTGAGAAGATTTTGCTATGAAGCGTCTATAGTATGTACACATACCAATAAAGCTTTTTAGCTCATGCAGATTTCTTGGATTAGGCCATGCTTTTATTACCTCTAACTTCGATGTATCCATATGGATACCATCTTGAGAGATAATATGATGTAAGTATTGAATCTCTTGAAGGAAAAATTCGCTTTTCTTTTGGTTGAGAAACAGCTTGTTCTCCCTCAATGCTTGAAAAATCACTTGGAGATGCTGCTTGTGTTCCTCCAAGGACTTAAGGTAGATGATGATATCATCAAAGAACACTCCAGTGAACTTGCGGTAAGGTTTAAATATTTTCTCCACCAAACGATTGAATGTGGCAGGTGCATTGGTCAAGCCAAAAGGCATGACTAGATATTCCTAAAGACCACAAGTTGTACAAAACGCGGTCTTTAGGATATCTTCCTCCCCTATCCTTATTTGATGATAACCACTTTTAAGGTCAATCCTACTGAAGTAGGTAAATCCTTGTAGTTTATCAAACAGATCTTCTACCCGAGGTACAGGAAATTTATTTTTGATAGTGATATGGTTTAGTGCGTGATAGTCCACACACATGCGGGATGTTCCATCTTTCTTTTGCACTAAAAGGATTGGAGACAAAAGGGAGAGGATCTAGGCCTCACCATCCCTTTTTCTACCAATTCTTGTACTTGCCTCATGATCTTCTCTTGTTGAGCTTGGGAAACTCGATAAGGAAGTTTGTTAGGTGGTGAGCTTCTTGATAGGAGCTCAATCTGATGGTCATCATCTCCTTGTTTTGGAGGTAAGTCCATAGGGATATCATCAATGAACACATCTTGGAATCCTTTTAGAAAGTTAGACAAGTCTAACTCTTCTTGATTCCTACTATTCACCTTTGATGAAACATTAGGACCTTTTAGGGACTCTTTGACAAAAATCATGTACGCAGAAAGTGAGCTCTTCATTGATTTATCAAGGGAAAGAGGATTTGCAAGTGGTATAGTACGACCAAAATCATTAGCATCTATATACATGTTCTTTTCCCAGTAGGTGAAGTACATTCTCCTCTCAGAGAACTTCATGCTGGCAGCCATGCGATCAAACCATGGTGCCCCTAGGATAGCATCCTCATGTTGGAGATGAGAGATGAAAAATTCTTCTTTGTTGACATAGCTTTGGACATGAAGCCTCAACTTCACAATCAAGGGAGTAACGGAGGCTTGTTGTCCCTTGAAAGTTGTGTCAACTGTTATAATATCTCCCATCTCAAAATCTTGAATGCCCAACTTGGTGGCCAACTCCGTTGATATGAAGTTATGAGTAGAGCCAGGGTCAAACAAGATGAAGGCATCATGCTCCCGTACCTTTCCCCAAGCATAGGAGAGAGATGATCCTTTCCAATGAGCATCCTCTTTTGGAGCTTTGATGGTGGAAGCCCTAAGAGTCTCATTGTAATCATTTTCCTTGGGGTAAGAACGATAGCCATGTTCTTGATCCCCACAATTAAAACACTTATGGTCCTTCCAAAAAGCTTCAAGCTCTTCATGAGAGAGTTTGTTTTTACCTTTGTAAACTCCCTTCTCCTTGGACTATTGTTGTTGTTGTAGGAAGTGCCTTGGGAAGAATTTTGGGCATTGGTTTTTCCCTTTGTGTCATTTTTGTCTTTGTTTTCCATGGGTTTGACATTCCGTCTAGCCCCTTGTTGGAATTGATGCAGGAAGATACCATGGTCTGGTGGATTACTTCGGTGATAGAACCAGGCCGTTGGGAGTTGACATACTCGGACATTTCTTTAGGTGATCCAGCACAAAATTGTTGCTTTTGCTCGGTGAAGTCTATCTTTTGAAAGATAGTAGCCTTGAGATGTAAATCCCAAAACTTGTCCACATATTTGTGGACAGACTCATGAGAGAGAAGCCTCAAACTCCACCATTCGGTGAGCACTTTGTCCTTTGCATCGCTTGCAAGGAATTTCTTCATGATGGAAACTCGTAGAGTTTTCCTTGTCTTTGGGGCTTCACTGTTGCCACGAAGGCTAGCCCACCATTGACGAGCCAATTTTTGGAAGTGCATAGCTACACGGTGTAGCTTGGAGGACCCCGTGAAGCCCTCGTCTCCAAAGGCCGCATCAAATTGTTGGATGAAGGCCAATACTTTGTTAGTATCACCAAAGGTGCCATCATAGGTGAGAAAAGAGATATTCTTACCTCCCTCTTTGAACTTCTTTAGCTTTCGTGACCTTCGCCATGCAGGGTAAGATTTGCGATGTCCTCCCCTCTTGTATTCTCTAGGAGAATAGCCATAGCTTTCATCGGTAGAGGAGGAAGGTGAAGAAGAAGGAGAAGAGGGTGACCTCTTTCTTGCCCTTTTCTTCCTTTGTTTCCTCTCTTTCCTTTTGGAGTGACGAAGAGAAGGATTATGGGTTAACCGTTTCCTCTTTGGAGGAGTTGGTGATCGTTTAGTCCACCTTCTTCGTGAAGCCACATCTTCTCAGGAACTTAGGGATTTATTACTTTCTTGACCTTTGGATTCCTTCTCTCGTATGGGAGAGAGTCTTCTTTTGGGGGTCTCATCAAGAGTCCTCCTAAGCTCTCTCTCCTCTTGGAGAGGAAAGGAAATCCCATAAGTACGAAGTTGTTAACTTCAGCTTGCAAAGCGGGGTTGCCCATAGCTTGTTGCAACCTAGTAACAAGATAATAAACAAACATGGGGGCATCATCATTAGCACCTTCATGTACAAAATCAAACTTATCAATGTTCATTCTATTCTCTTGGTTATTTTGAGCCATGTTAATTAAACTTATGTGTTTACTTAGTGTATGCTTTGGCAATTCAAAACCTTAGTTGCTACTCCTCTTAGCCTTTGAAAAGAGGCACTTAAGTATCTACACCCACGCCGTCGGATTGGTTAATTATAGAGAGTAGTGGAGTGGGTCTAACATAGCGAAGTTATTGAGGGATATCTCCTTTTGAACTTCTAATGGTTCAATAATGGTAAATCCGTAGGCAACTCTAAGAAAACTCCATTATTAAGACCAAAGCTCTTGAGGTGTGCACCATATCCCACATAGTGGGCTCAACAAAACCTATAATAGATCCCAGTCCACTTACCCTAATATAATTAACAAAATCAACCATTAATAGGCTACTTAAGGACCTCTCTTCTTAAGCAAGAAAACAAAAACCAAATGATTTGATACTAATGTAATGCAAATGGCCTATGAACTTTGAGAATAGCGGAATTAAGAGAATTAGAGTGAGCATTTTTGTGAGATTACTTTGAGAAATCCGAGGATGAACTTAATTGATGGTAGCAACATAAACATAGTACTTAATTAACTTGGCATGAACAATAATTTTGCAAGAGAGAGAATATTAAAGAACATGAGAATAGATGAGGACCGGATTTACTTGGAGTCGATCCCCCCTCCAAAAAGCGTTTGTATTATAGATTCTCCCATCAAGAGAGACTTTGTTACAATACAATCTTTGTGTTCTTTGTGACCTTGGTGATGCTATGAATATGGAAATCTTCATGCATCATGAGCTTAACATAAACTTTGCAAAAAGCATTAACTATCCCAAGCCTCAGTCCCAAGGCCTCAAACACCTTCGAAGGTGGAGAGAGCTAGCGATGAATGAGGGTAGGGAAACATTCCATAGGAGAAAGAAATAGTTCCTCACTTATCATCACTCTTCTTTCTTAGCATAGCATAATGTCATAGTAATGAAGATGGCAAGCTTAAGCATTGAAGCATGGCTCTTTGTTGGATTTGCATTCCATAGCCAAGAGTGTTGGTATAGGCTCTCCACTTCTCAACAAAATTGGAGAAGGAGATGGAGCTCTTGCATTTCTCACTCCACACAATGAGAGAATGTGTGTGTGTGTGTGGGAGAGTATACCCCCCCTCTCATAATTGCTCCACACCTCTCTTTCTCTCTCTCTCTCTCTCTCTCTCTCTCGTATTATTTTATTATTTCCTTTGGACATGTTTCCTCTTTTTCCTCTTTTCAAAGAAAGAACTTAATTATTTATTTTTATGTATCTAAATTCTCATTGGACACCTTTAAAACCTAACCAATAGCATTCAAGCACATCATGAGGGCCACATGTGAAGGATCATTTGAAAATGTGTCTTTTATGCTTATTAAATCATTTGGTTGAACGAAATACTTCAAGGACTTAATCAATCAAGCAAGCATGTGTCTTTTATGCTTATTAAGTCATTTGATTGAATGGAATACTTCAAGGACTTATTCAATCAAGAATGGACGTTCATGCCTCTTGAGAACTTATGTTTGAATTTAACATTTCAAAAACCTTAGTCATTTAAGCATAAAAATCACCTTAAGCTTTGGGCAAGGTTCCCACAACCACTTTAAGCATCTTAGCACCTCATGCTTGGGTGCAATTCCCACCTTGAGGTTAGCCCTAGCTTGCATAAGGTAAAAGGAATTTTTAACACTAACTTTTGGAGGTCTTTAATGAAGCTAACCCTAAGGTCTTTTAAGCTCCATTAGGTAGCATTGCTCTTTGATAGACCATCTCTCATTTGGGCCCCTTTATCATTGGCCCCATGTTGAGATAGATCTGTAAGCACATGTCTATATTCTAACCCTTGTTCCCGTTTATTATCCCACATTAAATGATCAGTTTAATATGAGAAAATCATTTGGGTTGGTTAGATATTAGATTGTATGATACATTGTGGTGGAAGCTATCGTTGCTAATTTTTCCAAGACTACGAACAAAGACATGCAAGTAAAGGTGGTACTTTGTGGCTATGATGAAGTGGATCCATATTCGACTTTGGTGCAGATTGATAGTGATGGAGCTAGACACAATGAAGATATGTGCTCTTATGAAGAGGGTGATTTTGTCGATGCTATGCTCTAGGATAATGAGGTATGGAATGATTTTCTTGCTTCTTTATCTAAATATGTGATGTAGGATAGGTGCTTAAAGAGAAGGAGGGTGAAGTTGACATGCAAGCGGTAAGGATTGAGCCGTTTGACCCACCTTTTGGGGAAGGTCCTGATGATGCTGGGATTGTTGACTTATGGAACACTAAGAAGGATTACCTGATCACCCATTTTTTGTAATATCTCCTTTTTGATAGATTGGAGAGACTATTTCTAATGGTAATGTGCCCCTCAAGAGGAATGTATATAAGCCAAAGTTTTGTAACCCTAAGAGACTTTTGAAATGGTCAAACTATTTTGTTTACTATGTTGTGTTGTGATTAAGAGAGAGAGAGAAGAGAGAGAGAGAGGTCTTATTTATTTTCTATGCTCATTATAGAGCATGCATTGCAAAGTTGACACCACCAACAAGTTAGAAACGGTGAGGGCTATGCACCGATGCCAAGCTTACAAAGTTTTGATTCCGTCGTGAGGCGAGCTCCCACGAGCTTCTGAGTGAGTTTTCTTGCAAACTATGTGTTTATTTTGCGAGTTTGTCATACTAGTAAGTTCACAGGGAGTAGAGCTACACATTAGGATCACACAAGTTGAGAGTTGGTGACCTATAATAGACTTCCTGTCTTCATATACGTTTGCTGCACCAAGTGGTTATGGGCAGGATATAGGGTCAGAGTCCATAGGGTAGTGACGTCTAGGTAAGTAGAGTAGCCCCTGTGAGTTTTGAAGCAATTCAAGGACTTTTGGTCTTGATTTTGGTAGTGTAAATGTCGTAGATTGTATTGCACTCGCAAGCACATAGGATGTACGGATTTGATTTCCTCAAGGAGTGATTATCTTAGAAGGTCAAGTAGGTGATTGACAACCATCTATTTGCTTCCATGCGCCTGCGGCTCGACTTACGTACGTCCTTGGCCGACATTTTGGTATGGTTTTTTAGTTCTTGTTATGCTAGCATCTTCTTACGGCATATCTACCAACATTGGCACCGTTGTTAGAGACGAGAGCCCTAGGTAGATGACCTTAGACTAGTCCTACAAGGTAGAAGTCTCTCTAGTTCATCAGAGTCTTCTTATTTTATTTTATAGGTAGAATCCAGAAGTTGGACTCTTGAGATTTAGGATAGGTGCTAGGGAGCGTGTGACTTGCCTGTATTTTCTACCATAGGTAGTATTAGTCGTGTTTTAGTGTTTTAGTGTTGATGGTGTGATTGGTTTGTGAGATGATAAAAAAAATAGCTAGTCCGTGTGAGGAAATGAAGCGTTTTTCTAATTATAAATGCAACACCCCATATGATGTGTAGGAGTAGTTGTAGATAGGACATGTTGATTATGATCTAGAGCTATTCATCACATATTTATTTTCTTATGTGCTTGTTTGCCTTTAAAATCCTAGAAAAGTTTGATCTTTGGGAGAAAATACAAAAAACAAGCTTTTTGGAATATTTGTGCATGACTGAATAATGCTAAGCACATAAGAAAGCTATATGCAAGAGATCTATTGATGGGGGCTTCTCACAAGCCAAGCTCCCATACCCCTCTTCTCTCGTCCCCACCCCATGAAAACCCCCTCTTAGGGAGGGAGTGATAAAAGGCATTGGAAAAAGTAAGAAAAAATAAAGTATGATTAGGTAAATATATGAGAAAGGTAAAATAGGCCACCTCATGCCTGCGGGGCAGCCCATCCCCACCTTGCCTCCTTTTTCTTCACTGTTGCCCCGCCGTGTGTCCCTTTTCCTCTCCTCCACTCAAAAGGTCAACCCCTCTCTCTTTCCCTTGTCCTTTCTCCTTTCTCTCTCCCCTCAAGCTACCCCACCTCTCACCAATAATGCATTCTAACTCACCAATAATGCACCCTAACTCACATGCAACTTACCCTATCTTCCAAAATAGTATACCCCACCCCCCCTTTCTCTCTCCTATCATATTCCATGACCCAAATACCCCCCTCTCTCTCTAAAGGGCACCATGTCTCTTGTCTTGTAGCTAAATAACCTCCCCCACACTCACACACACTCAGTTTCACTGAAAAAGGTCCCCACAGACCCATCCCCACCCGGTGGTTACCTGATTTTTCTTGTGTTCACACACATCTGCACACAGATTCACCTCTGAACACACTCCCCTCTCTCCCCTCTTGTAATTACTTTATTCTCCATGTCACCTCTCACTTTTTTTCATCAGACCATCTCTCTCTCTTAGTCTCTCTCTCATGAGACTGCTGTTCTGGCACATATACACACAGCCAGACAAGTGGGGCCCACAGTCACATGGCCTATGTAGATAATAATTTCTTCATTTCTAAATTCTAGAATTTCTCCCCCCTCCTCCCCTATATAAAGAGGGGTCACCATCACACTAAATACACACACAACATCACCAAAGAGTACACTATGCACTGTGTGTGTCTAGTACACACACCCACACCCACACCATCACCATCACCGCAATCACCATGCTCGTCTAGAGCATGACCTCTACACCCTTGGGCTATGGAAGATGAAGGGCAACTAAATGAAGGATGATGGCCATAACCCTCGTGCGAGTCTTCGCCATCAACTCCCACCTATACGCCATGTGCTCTACCACTCTCTCCCTTGTCATTCCCCTACCCTATGCTCCCCATTTCATCGCCTTATTCTCTAAATAAAGCTTGAGGTTTTGTGAGTATGTTTTCTTGCAATGTTTTGCCCATGTGAGGTGTGCGGAATCGCCACCTAGTTTTGTGTTTGGAGTGACCTTGTGTATGTGTGAAGGGTGTGCGGATTCGCCATCCTTTTGTGGTGCCTAAGTACTAAGCCGCTATACCCCTCCCTCACTCTCTCTCTCTCTCTCTCTCTCTATCTCTCTCTCTCACTCTCTCTCTCACTCTCACTCTCTCACTCTCTCACTCTCTCACTTGATCTCATTCCCTTTCCTCTTCATCATTACTCCCAAGCATACATCTCTCTTGGATGAAAACTTTCTTATGGTGGTGTGTTGTTTGCGTCCTAGCCGCTGAAGCTAGGTGGTGCCCCCTATTTGCTTTACCATGACAGGCTCAAGGCGCGTCATTCGGTCCCCGGTGTTTTAGAGGACGTCGGGGTTCGGGGTTCGCTTTGCTCCCGTCATTTGGTGCCCCAACGGAGGATCGAACTCAAGACCTTCAGTTTACAAGACTGAAACCCCTAAACTATTGTGAATGGATGAATGGCTAGCAAGATTTTCTAATTGGACGAACGAAGAAGAAGAGCTCCAAGCACAACTAGACAAACTCCGCATCTCCATCGAAGCTCGAGTGCCAGGCGTAACGGTAATTGATTTGCAGTGGGAGAGTCGACCAACACGCCAAACTCAGTGGATATACATAGGCCGAGTGCCAAGAAGAAGAAGGAGAAGGTCGAAACTATATTCGCAACCTACAACCAACCCACAACAACAAGATGGAAGGAGCTCGGCACAATAGAGAATCAACACTATTTTACTTTGAGAATCGGGTAACTCAAGTCACCGAGGTAATTATCACAGTCAGTTTCCAAGTCGCACCTGATGCTACAGCACAGATAACGGAAGCATTGGCTCACACTCTCACTAGAGAAACTAGGGATCTACTGAGTTTGTTTCAAGAAAGAACACCACCCTCTCCCACAAGCTTGGACAGTGACTAAGAACCTCTAAGCTTCACATGAATCAGTACAACCTACCTCAAGATAGATCACACATACCAACATGTGTACACTCAATCAAGGTAATACTGGACTTGAAGGCTCACTACCAGCACGTCATTGACACCATGCTGGGTGGGGAGTGGTTTTTTGAGGTTCTAGCATCAGATCAACCATTTGTCTTACCTTTGGTACAAGGCAATGTACCGTTTGAAGTTTTAATCTATGTCCTAGTATAAGAGGGTATACACGCCTCCTTGTAAAGAAGAAAAAAACTTTTGCAAGTTAAGCAGTGTGTCTTTCTAGCTCTCTCTCAGTAATCATGGCAAGTGTAGCATTTCCAACATTTAAAGGAAAGAAGGGGGAGGATTTGGTAACAGACTTCCTAGATGACTTTGAAGTAGCATGTGTAGTGAGCAACAAAGATACGGATGAATCCCAGGTTAGAATCTTTAAGCATCTCATGAAGCTAGAAGCTATATCATGGTACAATGCACTTCCACAAGCAACCAAGGATGATTGGGAACCCTTAAAAACCGCTTTTAAGAGGCGCTTTGGGGGAGGTACCACTTCAGAAAAGTTGTGGGACAAGTTGAGAGACTTGAAGCAGGAGGGTCTTTTAGAATATGCCACCTATGAGTCCAAATTTGTGGATTTGTGGGAACGGTGGATTGAGTCACTGGCAAGGGGGGAAGCTCCACCCGATTTCCTAAAAAAAGATCGGTTCACGCATGGCTTATGGCCGCTTCTCAAGGAGAAGGTGAAAGGTAGATTCCCGGCTACGTACGAGTTAGCAGTTGAGATTGCTCTCCTTAAGGACAAGAAGCTGTGAATGAAAGCCAAAGAAACCGAGTCAACGGAAGCAGAAACATCGCGTCGACCAGCAACTACGACAACCACCATTCCACCACCACCACCGGCTCTTGGGGTAAGAGATGACCAACAAGATATGTTGGCCCATATTACCGACCAACTGCAGAATTCGTCTATCCACTTAATACAGCAAGGGAGGAGTCAAGAAAGAGATCAAGACCCTAGAAGAGCATGACGACAAAACAGGGAGTATCATTGCTACAATTGCGGAGAAGACGGTCATGGTATGTACTACTGTCCCAAACCACGACAAAACTATAATAGAGGAGGTAGGAGGAACCAGTTGTCACCCCCTAGAGAAAGAACACCCCCACCCCGAGCACCACCCCCACCAACACAAATTCTACGTCCACCCCAGACACCACTACAAGCATCCATTCCACCTCTTCCACCAGCCCCACCACCTGATCGCCCTGTAAACATCATAAGGCTAGAAGAGAAAGGAAAATCCATAGTAGTGGATCCACCCAGAGCAAAGAAGAGGGAAAAGGGTAAGGAGAAGGTAACCTTTTTAGAACCACTTGAGGCCATGACTGTGAAAAGAGCTAGGAGGGAGAAAGCTACACAATCAGATGATGAGAGAAGCATGAGAGGAGAAACTAGCAAGAGGCCATCCAAGCCACGACAGAAATTGGGCATCACCGACTTCCAGCTAGGGGAAAGTTCTAAGCCCTATGATCTAACATTGGATGTGGCAGAGCAAGGACCGAAGATTACATGGCCACAGCTGCTACATCTTGCACCTAAAGTAAGGCGACAATGGTCCAAAATGGTAAGTACAAGATGCTCCAAAACAAAGGTAGCCGAAGCAATTTCGGGTTGCAACATGGATGACATCCTTCCAATTGTCGACGTAAACATAAAAGGAAAGAGGGTTGGAAACACCTACATTGATGGAGGTGCACAAATCTGTGTAATGAGTGAAGCTATGATGCTTCGATTAGGGCTCGAGGTTGACAGGTCTTCTCCATGCAAGGCAAAGATGGCAAACAACGCAAAAGTAAAGTGTGTGGGTGTGGTAAGTGCCGTAAAAATAAAAGCTTTCAACACTGAGGTAGAGGTAGATGTTTTTGTAATGCCTACTAAGGGGTAGGGCTATCCACTAATCTTGGGAAGGCCATGGTTGATGGCCATGAAGGCAAAACAGGATTAGGGTACTGGCCTTCTACGCATGACCGGTAAGAAAGGGGAGACAATCTACTACGACATGAGGATTGGCAAGCAGAAGCAAATGAATCTGGAAACATCGGCAGATGAAACCACTAGCGAATCTTCCAGTTCTGAGGAGGAGACCATATCCACCGACGAAAGTGACAGCTCCATTGATGTGATGGGTATCATTATGAAGGATCCACAAAGGGTAAGCACAACTGGTGATCCATCACCAAAAGGGAAACCCAATGAAGAGGAGAGCAAATCACCTGGCCTAGGAGGAAGTAGGTTGAAGGGTATGTTGTCTACGGAATTAACACTTGAGGAGAAAGATAGTTTTTTGCAAATGTTGATGGGATTTCCTAACCTGTTCATTCTCATGTCATATATAACATCTACACCAAGTTTGGGCATGTTTTGGTCATTATACACCTCATTTTATATCTTTAAGTGCCAAAAATACATTGTATGGCCTTGGACACATGAGCACTTCTCCAAAGTCAAATTTGAATACATCAGAGTGATGCAGACATCAAGAGCAAGCTACACATCAAGCCTAAGCCTAAGCCAAAAAGGCAACCATAGAAATCATATGTGTATGATGTCTAGACCCACGAATTTGACATGCTGCAATACTTTTGATAGCCCCAGCACTTCTATCATATTTTTATTAGCTTGCCATCAAATTTTCATCATATTTGGATATCATTTGACCTACTTTCACCCATATGACAAATTTTAAAGTACACAATTTACATTCTTGGCTTTTGATACCCAATTACAAGCTTAAATTCAATTTTGATGATATAGACCCTATACACATGCTATGGACATCCTATCATATGAGTTTCAAGTCATTTGGGCACAAAAGATGTAAGGTCTGCAGCTTTCTAGTTGTCGGGAGTGAACTCAAAGCTTTAGGAGAAAGCATTGGTTATATAATCAGGTAAAAACACTATCTCAAAAGAAATTAAAAATGGTATTTTTGGAATCTTAAGCATAGCAAACCCCGGGCTAGAAATTTTCAGAATTAAATTCGGACAAAAACTGATCTCGCTAGTCCTTTTGGAAGATTCAATGTAAATTAAATTATTAAGAAAAATTGAATGGTTGCAGTAATCAGTTAAGCATAGACTTTACTAAAGGCCTCCCATATATTTTATAGATATTTACCAGATAGTTACCAATTAAGCAAAACATAGGTCAAAATTTAGCAGATTTGATTTTTAAAGTTGCAGGTGATGGGAGGGGTCATCACTGATCTTCCAGGGACATTAATAGTAGCAGCGGGTGCTAGGTGAGTTGTAGGGTTGCCTTGGGATACAAGCTACTTCCATTTCCAGCCTGGAGTGCCTAGAAACCTATAAATAGGACCCCTTGCTTCACAATTTCACTCAGACTCGGAGTCCTGGCCATTTCTCTCTCACATAGAGAGAACTCTACTCAAAAATCACTAGAGAGAAAAAACTCTAGCTGATTATTCACGTTAATTAGCCTAATCCCTTTTTAATTAGCAAAATTATGCTAATTTACCTCTATATTCTTAATTGATTAATTAATCAAGAAGGTAGCTCTCCAAAAATTAATTAATTTCGTTTTTGGAAGCCGTTTCCTATAAGTTTTTTTTGTTTCATATGGGTTGTCTTAAACTTATTTACAATCTAAATTACTCTCTTAATTCTTAATATTTTGTTGATTACTTAGATTAAGATTAGGGATATTAAAATAATTAATTATTAAGCCATATTAGGATTGATATTGATCTTTTTGGTCTTAAATTAAGGATAATTATACTAATTATACTTAGAGTAGTATAAGATAATTATGAGAGCTGTATAAGACTATTAAGAAGCTAAGAAAATTATCACTTAAATTTTTGATTGATTTATGTAATTAATTAGGTAGAAATTAGATGTTTTAAATCAAAAATTTGATGGGAAATCTACTTAATTAACTCAAGTATTCTTAAGTAAATTATCACAATTAGAAAATACTATTAGGAACACAAGGTAAATTAGTCATTGACAAATAAATAATTCAAGTATTTACTTAAGCTAAAACTAGATTTTTTGTTTAAAAATAAAAGGGGAAAATGAGTAAATCATGTTAGATAATTAAATTCTATTTACCAAAGTTAGTTTAAATCATAAGTAAGCCATGATAATTATGTTAAGGTCATAAAATTAGTCATTATATTTATCTAAGCCAAAACAGACTAATTATTGCTGAAATTCAAAGGGGGAAATTAACTAATTATGTTTTAATTATCAGAGTTATTTCACATCATAAGTAAGCCGTGATAATTATCTTAAGGTCATAAAACTAATTTAGATATTTATCTAAGCTAATACATACTTATTATAGCAAAAATTAAAAGGGGAAAATTAGCTAATTAAGTTAGATAATTAAGTGCTAATTTTCAGAGCTAATTTACATCATAAGTAAGCCAAGACAATTAGCTTAATGTCAAAAATTTAATATAGCTATTTATGTTAACCTAAACAAACTAATTTTAGTCAAAAATGGAAGAGAAAAATTAGATCCCATTATCTATCTGTGATAAAAATACCATAATTAGTTAGTTTAAGTAATTATAATTGATCTTAAACCCTAGTTTTATCTAAAGATTAATTAGGATAAATAGAATCTACTATCAAAAGTCTCTAGAAAAATTACTGTCAGTGTAAACCATTGGTTTAAAGTTGAGGAAATTCAATCTTTAAGATAAAATGAAATAATAAATATTAAGCTTAAAACAAGCAGATGGCAAGCTTAATAAAGATGGAGAAATTAGAAAAAAGATGTATAACTTTATAAGAAATATATGGGAGCTTATAAATCCCTTAAGCAAGCTAAGATAAAGATATATTGTCCATATAAGCAAATAAGAGATTACTAGGTCAAGAATTTACCAATTTAACCTTGATTGGGTTAAGATTGATACAAAGGTTAAGTCTAGCTTCGGATAATTTACCTAATGATTAGACATTCTTTTTTATAAGGATAAGAAGTTATGGCACCTAAAAGGACCCGAACTGTAACATTTAATGGTCAACTAACTTGTCTGTAGCAGACAATAGCATGAACATAGTGAACATTTCATTAGAATAGCTTCCTAATGAGAATACCAAGAGTGCTTGGGTGGAGAGAGAGCAACAAAAAGTATAACACCTAGTTAGATATCATGAATAATACTTCAAAAAGAGAGATAAATTAAGCAATTGACAATAGTTGACGACCGGATTTGCATGGAGCTAGTCCCCCCTCCAAAAGGCTTTGTATTATGGTTTCTCCCATCAAGAGAGACATTTTACAATACAATTCTTTGTGTTCCTTCAATACTAGCTAGTGCAATGAAGATGGAAACTTTATGCACTAAGCAAAACACTTATAAAACACAACATCAATTCCCTCATGGTCTCAAGCCCAAGACCTCACACACCTTCGACGATGGTGAGAGCTAGCGAGGTATGAGAGTAGATTGAGAGGAAGAAGGAGTATTCTTACGAGAAAGATGTACATCTCCTCACATAATCACTCATATTAGCATATCTTAGCTTAGTAATTAGCATGGTAGAGGATATGAGCATGCATTGAAGCTTGGCTCTTGGTTGGATTTGCATCACAAAGCCAAGAGTTGTTAGTGTAGGCCTCCCTTCTCACCAGCTTGGTGAGAGCTAGTGAGGTATGAGAGTAGATTGAGAGGAAGAAGGAGTATCCTTACAATAAAGATGTACATCTCCTCACATAGTCACTCATATTAGCATAGCTCAGCTTAGTAATTAGCATGGTAGAGGATATGAGCATGCATTGAAGCTTGGCTCTTGGTTGGAATTGCATCACAAAGCCAAGAGTTGTCAGTGTAGGCCACCCTTCTCACCAGCTTGGAGTAGGTGGTAAGCTTTCCATTAAAGCTTGAGAAGGAGAGAGAGAATCTTCTTTACTCCACAGATGAGATTGTGTGAGTGAGTGTGTGATAATTCCTTGGAAAAATCAGTCCCCTCTCTCTCTTGGTTGACCCCCCTTGCTAAATGCTCATGCTACAGCCCTATTGGACCTCCCTAGGCCTAGCCAATGGAAATTAAGCAGCATAAGTGATAGCCTTCTGACATGTGTTCCCCTTTCCCCTTTTGTGAGAGCTTTAGGAGTTTAATAAATGCAACTAAACTCTCATTGGACCCCTTTGCCTCCTGGCCAATAGGAATCAGGCAAGCCATTGGGCTGTTGAATGCTCATTGGACCCCTTGAGAGACTGTCCAATAGTCTTCTAGAAGCTTAATTCTTATTGTTTCTTTTATTAAGTGTTTTTAAATTAATTAAACTAGATTTACTCTAGCCTAATTCTCATTGGTCCACCTCCAAGGCCATCCAATAGAATTTGAGTACACCTTGTAGGCATCTGGGCTAGGGAGCTGACATGTGTCCCTCTTTCCCCTTGTGTACAAATGAAGCTTGTGAGTGTGTGTGTGTGAGTTTCTCTCTCATGGCCTACTTGCAAGGCTCACCCCCTCCTATGTAGGGATTATGAAGACTTTTTGTGACACACACAAAGCATCCAATTCCCCTAATGTTTGACCTTTGGACACAACCTTTGAATTTTGGAACCTTAGCATTTTGGAAGTCTTAATGGGCTAAACCTTAGGGTCTTTTAAGCCTATCGTTGCACATTGCTCTTTTGCAGATGGCCCCCCCTTTGGATCCCTATTTTCCCTCCTTTGGATTCAAATTGTGGCCGGTCTGCTAGCTTAACCATTATTCTAGCTTTTTCTCCCCTGTCACTTCCCCATATTAAATTATCAATTTAACATGATAAAATCATTTAGGAGAATTAGATTTTGATTATTATGACATTACCTCTTTCTGAAATCAGAGTCGTCCTCGACTATGGGGTACAGAAGATAAAGCATGTTCTTTAGTCTTTTTTCCTAGCGGGTAGAGGATCCCTATGTTACCCTACAACATCGTTCCAGAATGGATGACTTGTCCATTTGGCGCTTGAGAGCCTAAGCTGCCACAAGCATGTCTACACATTAGTCCTATAAATCATCCATAGTAGAGTGACAAGGTCTACTTGGTGTTCGGGAGACGTCGTCTCCACAAACTTGATCTAAGCATGCATACTACTTCATTTTTGTGCACAATAAAGAAAAAGAGAGTCTTATAAGACAAAAACTTTGTTCATTTTTAACATTTGTACATTTGCTTACTCTAGGGATGCATTGTAAGCATTGACAAGGTTTAGGTTATCCTTTAATTGTATGCCTTGCATCCATCTAGAATCTTCAAAAGGATAATTTTTAAACTTAATAAGATATTGTCGGATAGTCTTACCGCCTCTTAGTACCTTTTCTTCATGTCGGAGAATGGACTCGGGTTGCAGCACCTCTTCTTGGTCCTCGATCTCCGGTGGGTCTTCAATAGTTCGTTCTTGAGGTGGCTCTCCTTTGTAAGGCTTTAATAGGCTCACATAAAAAGCATTGTGTATGAGCCAATGACTGGGCAACTTGACTTGATAGGCCATCTCATTGATTGGCCTAAGAATCTGGAAGGGACCATAGTACTTTTTTGCTAACTTAACATAGTACTTCTGGTGTCCTGTACGATTCTTGCGCGTGGTGTGCCTTAATCAAGCCTTGGGAAATTTGAGTAAGACCCAATCATTTTCTTTAAAGGGTGGCTCCTCTGTGCTTGTCAGCAACAGCCTTTTGCCTTTGCTGTGAGATAGAGATAGCATCCTTAATCTTTTGGAAAGATTCTTGTAGGTCTCGGCTATACTCATCTACAGCAAAGATCTTCCCGTGTACCTTAAGTAGAAAGGGACTTGTTGATCTTCCCTCAATTACCTCAGAAGGTGCTTTTCCCTTGGATGTATGGACAGTGTTATTGTAGGCATACTCTAGTAAGGGTAACTACTTCTCCCATTGGGATCTTTGATCTACTTCCGTTACATAGGCTTTTAGTACATCGAGAATTGTTAGGTTAGCTATTTCACTTTGGCCATCCATTTTCGGGTGATCGGCCAAAGAGGAGTTTAGCCTTGTTCCTAAATTCTCAAAGAGACCCTCCAGAAATTACTGGTCATTCTAGGATCTCTATCCGACACTATGGACATTGGCAAGCCATGGTACTTGAAGATTTGTGAAATGAAGAGGGTTTCCATTTGATGGGCTTTGATAGTCTATTTGACACATATAGAATGAGCTTGTTTACTGAACATGTCTACTATCGTCCATATTCCTGTATTCCCATGGATAGACTTAGGCAAACCAAAGATAAAATCCATGGATATGCTCTCCCATGGTGAATTAGGGATTGGAAAAGGTTGAAGCAATCCAGGTTGCTTCCCTCTATCAAACTTCGTCTTTTGGCATACCACACATTTAGAAACATACTCTTGTATGTTTGCTTTCATGGTTGGCCAATAGAAATATGTTTCAATCCCCTTTATGGTAGACTGAATCCCTCTATGCCCTGCATAAGGAGGAGCATGAGATTCATACATTACTTTCTCACGTAGTGACCTAGTAACACATAGTTTATTGTCATAGAGAAGATAACCATCTTGTAAAGTAAATGGTTCCTCTTTCTTCCCTAGTGCAAGGGCTAAAATCACATCTCTAAAATTAGAATCGATAGCATACTCATCTATCATAGAAGATAGATCATTGTAAGTTGCTATGGAAACCGCATTCTCTCTTGGCCGTCATGAGAGTGGATCGACTACTTGATTATGCTTGCCAGCAATGTGAGCAATATGAGAATGAAATTGCAAAATAAAGTTTTCCCACCTCATTTTTTTGTCGGAGAGCTTGGTTTGCGTCATGAATTACTTAAGCCTTTGGTGATCTCTTTGCAAAATGAAAGGAGTCCCCAATAAATAGCGCTTCCATGAGTCTAAGGCATGTAGAACTGCGAGGAGTTTCTATATGCCTAGAGCTTGCTCAACAGGGTCGAGCCTTCGACTTTCTTAGCCTATGGCGTGTCCTTCTTGCAGCAAAACAGCTCCAAGGCAATCACCACAAGCATCACATTGGACCTCAAATGGCTTTGAGAGATCCGGTAGTGTAAGCACAGGTTGAGAGATAAGCTTTTCTTTAAGCTTTTTAAAAGCATTGTTCTCCTTGGCAGACCATGTGTACCTAACATTTTTCTTTGTTAGGTCATGTAATGGTCCTGCTATTAGTGAGAACTTTTCTATGAAACGTCTATAGTATGCACACATACCTATAAGGCTTCTTAGTTCATGAAGATTTCTTGGTTTAGGCCATCCTTTTATTACCTCTAACTTTGATGGATCCATTTGGATGCCATCTTGAGAGATAATGTGACCTAAATACTGAATCTCTTTTACTTTTCTTTCGATTAACATAAAGTTTATTCTCTCTTAGAACTTGAAATATCACCTAGAGGTGTTGCTTGTGTTCGTCTAATGAATTAGAGTAGATGATGATATCGTCAAAGAACACTCCAGTAAAGGTTCGGTGACGCCTGAATAGCTTCTCCATCAAGCGGTTGAATATGGCTGGTGCATTGGTCAAGCCAAAAGGCATGACAATGTATTCGTAAAGACCAAACGTAGAGCAAAATGCGGTCTTAATATCTTGATCAACTATCCTTATTTGATGATAGCCACTTTTTAGGTCAATCCTATTGAAGTAGGTGGACTCTTGTAGCTTATCAAATAGGTCTTCTACCCGTGGAACGGGAAACCTATTCTTGATAGTGATCCTATTTAGTGCTCTATAGTCGACACACATATGATATGTGCCGTCTTTCTTTTGCACTAGTAGCACAGGAGAACAAAATGGAGATGAGCTAGGCCTAATCATGGCCTTCTCAACTAACTCATGCACTTGCCGCATAATCTCCTCTTGTTGAGCTTGAGAAACTCTATAAGGAGGTTTGTTAGGCGGTGACCATCCTGGAAGAAAATCAATTGCATGGTCATCATTGCCTCGTTTAGGAGGTAGCTCACAAGGGATTTCATCAATAAATACGTCTTGAAACCCCTTGAGAAAATTGGATAGCTCTAATCCCTTTTGATTGTGTATATTTTCTTTTGCTAAAACATTAGGTTCATCTTGAGAATCTTTAACAAACATCATGTACACGAAAATAGAGCTCTTTATTGACTTGTTGAAAGCTTGTGTATGTACAATGGGTATAGTGTTACCCATTTCCTTAGCATCTATATACATATCTTTTTCCCTGAACTTAAAGGAGATTCTCCTTTTAGGGAATTTAACATTGGCAGCCATGTGATCAAACCATTGTGCCCCTAGGATTACACCCTCATGCTTGAGAGGAGAGATAAAGAAGTCCTCTTTGTCCACATAGCTTTGGACATGGAGCCTCAATTTCCCGATTAAGGGAGTGACAAATTTCCTCCTCTTGGATTTCAACCAAGGTAGCTCTAGGAGGTTCATGGCGGGTGTTATTTTGGGGAAAAGCGCGGTACGCATGCCCTTACTTGCCACACTTGAAACATCTTTTATCCTTGCAATAATGCTCAAGCTCTTCAGGAGAGAGTTTATTTTTGCCTTTGTAAACTCCCTTCTCCTTAGCTTTATTGGAATTGCCCTTAGGAGACTTTTGGACATTGTCCTTCCCTTTAGGCTCATTGGAACCCTTGTTTTCAGGGGGCTTAGAATTCCTTTCAACCCTTGTTGGAATTTGATTCGAGAGGCCACCATAGTATGATGTATTACCGCCAATATGGTGCGTGGCCTTTGGGAGTTGACATACTCCGCCATTTCTTCGGTTAAGCCCGCACAAAATTGTTGCTTTTGCTCTCCAAAATCCAACTTTTTGAAGACAATGGCTTTGAGTTGTAGGTCCCAAAACTTGTCTACATATTTGTGGATGGATTCATAGGGAGAGAGTTTCAAGCTTCGCCATTCGGTGAGTACTTTGTCTTTGGCATCGGTGGCCAAAAATTGCTTCATAATGGAAGCTCTTAAATCTTTCCATATTTGTGGAGCTTCAACGTTGGCCCATAGGCTAAGACCACCATTGCCTGGTAGACTTTTGAAAGTGCATAGCTACATGGTGTAGCTTAGAGGACTCCGTGAAGCCCTCATCTCCAAACGCCGCATTGAATTGTTGGATAAAGGCCAAGACTTTGTCCGTAGCACCAAAAGTGCCATCATAGGTAAGGAAAGAGATGCTCTTCCCTCCCTCTTTGAATTTCTTGACCTTGGACGACCTCTTCCACGCAGCATAGGATTTCCTATGGCCTCTTCTTTTTTATGGTTCAAAGGTTTCACCATCACTTTCTTCAGAAGATGAAGAATTTGAGGAAGATGGAGAAGAGGGTGACCTCTTTCTCGTCTTTTTATTTCCTTGATCTTATTTGTCTTCACCATCACTTTCATAAGAGGAAGAGGATGAAGAAGATGGAGAAGAGGCTGTCCTCTTTCTTGCCTTTTTCTTCTCTTGTTTTTTGTCATTCCTCTTTGAAGTATGGGGTG
The DNA here is from genome assembly GCF_014529385.1 of Adiantum capillus-veneris. Lineage (NCBI taxonomy): Eukaryota > Viridiplantae > Streptophyta > Polypodiopsida > Polypodiales > Pteridaceae > Adiantum > Adiantum capillus-veneris. The sequence goes on from NC_140949.1 coordinate 75,922,066, forward strand.
GAGAAGTATGCGATGGTCTTCTTCGTATTGGAGGTGATGGTGGAGAGCGTTTAGCCCGCCGTCTTCATGGAGCCATCTCCATCGAGGTGGCGAGAGACTCACTTATTTCTCGTTCCTTTGGTGGAGGCACTTGAATTCTCCTTTGAGAAGGAGATGTGTCATCAAGGAGCAAATTTTTGAGCCCTTAATATGGATCCTCTTCTTCTTCCCAAATCAGAGAGAGGCCTCTTTTGGAAGTCTTGCAAGGAGGCTTCCTAGGTGCTCTCTCATCATGGTGGGGAGCTTGGAGAATCCCATGAGCACAAAGCTGCCGTTGCATTTCACTTTGGAGGGATGGATTGCCCATGGCTTGTTGAAGCCTAGAAACAAGATAGTTAACAAGCATTGGGGCATCATTAGTAGCTTGCTCATTAGCAAAATCAAAGCTATCAACATTAATTTCACTCTCTTTACTATTGTCAGCCATTCTAACAACTTTTAGGTGTACTTTGGCACTTCAAGTCCTAGTTGCTACTCCTCTTTATCCCTTTAGAAAAAGCACTCAAGCTACTGTACCCGTGGCTCAAATAGGTGGTTAAGCCATAGGGAAGCCCCATAGTACTCCACTATTAAGACCATAGATCTTGACGGTGATACCCCATTAACTGCACAAAGGCAGGCGCAATGCAAGGCTATTCTACTTACTCACATGCAATCAATAGTACCAACCATTTATAGCTAGCTTAAGGATCTCCCTTCTTGAGCAAGAAAAGAGAGACCTTGTGCTATGATACCAATGTATCATTTAATGGTCTAGTAATTTGTGTGTAGCGGAAATAGCATTAACATAGTGAGCATTTTATTAGAGTAGCTTCCTAATGAGAATAACAAGAGTGCTTGGGTGAAGAGAGATCAACAAAAAGTATAACACCTAGTTAGATAGCATGAACAATACTTCAAAAGAGAGAGAAATTAAGCAATTGACAACAATTGAGGATCGGATTTGCATGGATTTGGTCCCCCCTCCAAAAGGCTTTGTATTATGGTTTCTCCCATCAAGAGAGACATTTTACAATATAATTCTTTGTGTTCCTTCAATACTAGCTAGTGCAATGAAGATGGAAACTTCATGCACTAAGCAAAACACTTATCAAACACAACATCAATTCCCTCATGGTCTCAGACCCAAGACCTCACACACCTTCAAAGATGGTGAGAGCTAGCGGGGTATGAGAGTAGATTGAGAGGAAGAAGGAGTATTCTTACTAGAAAGATGTACATCTCCTCACATAATCACTCATATTAGCATATCTTAGCTTAGTAATTAGCAAAGTAGAGGAGATGAGCATGGATTGAAGCTTGGATCTTGGTTGGATTTGCATCACAAAGCCAAGAGTTGTTGGTGTAGGCCTCCCTTCTCACAAGCTTGGAGTAGGTGGTAAGCTTTCCATTAAAGCTTGAGAAGGGGAGAGAGTCTTCTTTACTTCACACATGAGATTGTGTGAGTGTGTGTGTGATAATGCCTTTCAAAAATCAGCCCCCTCTCTCTCTTGGTCGAGCCCCCTTGCTAAATTCTCATGCTACAGCCTTATTGGACCTCCCCAGGCCTAGCCAATGGAAATTAAGTAGCATAAGTGATAGCCTTCTGGCATGTGTCCCCCTTTTCCCTTTTGTGAGAGATTTAGGTATTTAATAAATGCAACTAAACTCTGATTGGACCCCTTTGCCTCCTGGCCAATAGGAATCAGGCAAGCCATTGGGCTGTTGAATGCTCATTGGACCCCCTTGGGAGATTGTCCAATAGTCTTCTAGAGAGCTTAATTCTTATTGGTTCTTTTATTAAGTGTTTTTAGATTAATTAAACTAGATTTACTCTAGCCTAATTCTCATTGGTCCACCTCCAAGGCCATCCAATAGGATTTGAGTACACCTTGTGGGCATCTGAGCTAGGGAGCTGAAGTGTGTCCCTCTTTCCCCTTGTGTACAAATGAAGCTTGTGAGTGAGTGTGTGAGTTTCTCTCTCATCCCCTACTTGCAAGGCTTGCCCCCTCCTATGCAGGGATTATGAAAACGTTTTGTGACACACACAAAGCATCCAATTCCCCTAATGTTTGACCTTTGGACACAACCTTTGAATTTTGGAACCTTAGCATTTTGGAAGTCTTAATGGGCTAAACCTTAGGGTCTTTTAATGCTATCATTGCACATTGCTCTTTTGAAGATGGACCCCCCTTTGGATCCCTATTTTCCCTCCTTTGGATCCCTACTATGCCCGGTCTGCTAGCTTAATCAATATTCTAGCTTTTTCTCCCCTGTCACTTCCCCATATTAAATGATCTGTTTAACATGAGAAAATCATTTAGGAGAATTAGATATTGATTACTATGACACAAAACAATCCTCAATCTGATGATGAGGGTAGTATTCCTAAAAGAGCTAGAGCATCACATGATGACAAGGCCGGGCCTAGTAGTAGGCCTACTGACAAGAGTGTTCAGGCCCCAGTGCTACAACAAATGCTTGATCAGTCCTATGTGGGTTTTCATTATAATTTCAGTTTTGAATAATTCAAGTTCTTTAAGTAATAACATTGCATACATAGAAGAGAGAGTAAGAAATTAGAAAATGTGAAATTGGCTTAAAAGTGGAAGGCGTCTTTCAAGAAACCAACATATAATGTTTATAAATTAGGAAAGAATTATTTGGATTAGCCTGGATTGAACTAGGAAAGGTATGTTTGATCATCCTTAAGATAGCTCGCACCTCTGACTCCTTGGTATGTTTTGATGAATAATGATGGCTTTCCAGCCAACTGATAAGTCGGTTACCCCCATGAACGATGATTTTCTACTCCGTGTCATGTCTTGATGTTTCTACATAAGTTAGGATACCATTTTTATCCTAGGGGAGACGCCCGGTTGTATGGGCACCCCGAACCTTGGGTGGGGGTTTATCCACCCTGGAATGTGAACAAGGAATGGGTGTCGTTTTTCACCCTTACGTGGTCTTGAGACAAGAAGAGTACTGGTCATGGTTATTATGGACAATGTTTTGATTGACAGTACCCTGTCTTAACTTTAAAGATTTCTGTTTGCTAAAAGAATGCTTTTCAATGTTGTCTTTAATACTTGATTGAAGGATTTACTGTGATGAAAAGTTAAAAGAACCATTATTTTAAATGTTAAAACAATATGATACTAGTAACTAGAAAAACAAAAGAATCATCTGTGAGTGCAGGGTGGTAAGTGGGGATTGACTAAGGTTGTCAATCATGGGCGGGTGGACCTGATTAGTCAGCCATTCCCGCACACTAAAAATGTTTAGAAAACTTCTTCACTTGGAAGAGGAATCCACCAGCGACTGTGTCCTCACATATGTTAGGGGGAAAAAACTGTTGGTTGAGGATACCTTAGCCCAATTTGTGGAAGTTATATTAAGGCCAAAAGACTTTTGGTTTTTTAAGATTTTGTCCCGCTTTTGTTATGAGACAGGACTAGGTCTTTGTCTAGGGCTATAGACCCAAGTCATTGTCAATGGTAGAGGTCTATTCCCTGGATTTTTCTTGTTTAGAGACTCTAATTTTATTAGGCCTAGAGACCTGTCAAGGATCCCATACCGATCTTGGTATTGGCGGGTTGGGGATCTCACAAGTGGTATCAGAGCATGTGTTAATTAAAGTCTTGGACCTAGGGAAAAGTTTAAGGTGTTAGGTTGAAATAAGTGATCTTTGAAAAATTCAATTAAAAACGTATTTTATTGAAAAGAGGAGAATGAAAGAGAGAATTATCCCCATCTTTGCAAGAAGATTTCCATCTGGCGTACCACAAATTCATGGATTTCAACATTATTTTTATGAAGGCTTGCCTATCCCAACACTATTTAATGCAAAAAAGCGCAATGAAATGGCTATATAAGAGATTTTGTCCTTCCACTTGGAGGATCAACTGGTCAAGATCTGGTGGAATTTTCTTCATTGATGCGAGAGAGTTAGAAGGTTTAGAACTTACTATGAAGAGACTCAAATGGGTTGAATACCTTCAAGTGATTGAAGTGTACTTTTTCATTGGGACGGAGAATCCAGAGGAAACCCTTGTAATAGATGATGTCCAAGTATCACAAAATCAGTGGGTGTTTGATCAGGTGTCTAAAGTAACCTACCCAGGTAGAATTAGGCCCATAGGTGTAGGCCCTAGTTTTAGTGGACCAAAAGATGTTGTATATATTTTGATCATATATCTGATCCACCCAAAGTCCACAAGAGTTTAGTACATAGTAGGATCTTCATGGATTGTATTCACTCTTGTACATACTATGGTTCTCATGGGTATGCTATAAGAAATTTTGTTTATGGTTTGGCAATTGTCTTCATCTTGTGTGAAAAAGTTTTGAGTATGAGATAAGTTGAAAGAATAAGTAAGAGAGATTTCATCTGGTACTAATTCCACTAATTCAATCTCAGGGAAATACTCACGTAAATAGCCTTTACACTGTTACTCAAGAGAAAAAATTGCTACTAAAGAAAGTTCAACTCCCTACCTTCAAGGGAGAGGAACCCAATTTAGAGTGAGATGCCGAATCATGGCTAGATGCTATGGACAATTTTAAAGCTGCAGGAACTGCTCAGGAAAACCAAACAATGTTGGGTATGTTCTATCTCAGCGGAGATGCCAAACTTTGGTGGAAGCAACAATGCAGAGATGATCCCACGAGTAGTCCGACTTGGGAGAAAATGAAACAGACAATCAAAGAACGCTATCTCCCTCCTGCACATCATGCTATCAAGATGAATTTTTTTTTTGGTCTACACTAGTTAGGACTCTCTTTGGAAGATAACTACACAAAATTTGTGTCCTTACGACGCTATGATCCCTAGATGACAATAGAGTAGCAGATTGCCTGTCATAATAATCAATATCTAATTCTCCTAAATGATTTTCTCATATTAAACTGATATTTAATGTGGGGAAGTGCCAAGGGAGAAAAAGCTAGAATATTGGTTAAGCTAGCAGACCGACCACAGGAGGGATCCAAAGGAGGGAAAATAGGGATCCAAAAGGGGGGCGGGGGGGGGCATCTGCAAAAGATCCATGTGCAACAATGGGCTAAAAATACCCTAAGGTTCAACCCATTAAGACTTCCAAAATGCTAAGGTTCCAAAATTCAAAGGTTATGTCCAAAGGTCAACCCTAGGGGAATTGGATGCTTTGTGTGTGTAAAAAAAAAGTCTTTGCATATCCCTACATGGGAGGGGGCGAGTCTTTCTTCTAGGGGATGAGAGAGAAAGCCACACACACACACACACACACACACAAGCTCCCTTTACACAAAGGGAATGAGGGACACATGTCAACTCCCTAAGCCAGATGCCCACAAGGTGTACTCAATTCCTATTGGATGGCCTTAGAGGTGGACCAATGAGAATTAGGCTAGAGTAAATCTAGTTTAATTAATTAGAAAACACTTAATAAAAATAACCAATGAAAATTAAGTCTCCTAGATGATTATTGGACAGCCCGTGAAGGGGTCCAATAGGAATTGAGCAGCCCAATGGGCTACCTAATTCCTATTGGTCAAAATGGGGAAAGGCCCAATGGGGATTTAATTCATTTAAATCAATTAAGTTTAATTGCTTAAGCTCTCACAAAAGGGGAAAGGGGGACACATGTCAGAAGGCTATCACTTATGCTGCTTAATAGCCATTGGCTTGACTTGGGGAGGTCCAATGGGGAGCATGCAAGAGCAAATAGCAAGACGGCTCGCCCAAGAGAGAGAGAGGGGGGGGCTGATTTTTGCAAGGCATTATCACACACACACTCACACAATCTCATGTGTGAAGAAAGAGAAGACTATCTCTTCCCAAGCTTTAATGGAGAGCTCATCACCTACTCCAAGCTTGTGAGATAGAAGCCTACATCGACACACTCTTGGCTTGTGGATGCAAATCCAACCAAGAGCCAAGCTTCAATGCATGCTCATCTCCTCTATCAAGCTAATTACTAAGCTAAAGCTATGCTAATATGAGTGATTATGTGAGGAGATGTACATCTTTCTCGTAAGATACTCCTTCTTGCTCTCAATCTACTCTCATACCCTGCTAGCTCTCACCATCTTCGAAGGTGTGTGAGGTCTTGGGTCTGAGACCGGGGATAATTAAAGTTGTGTTTGCTAAGTGTTTTGCTTGGTGCATGAAGCTTTCATCTTCATTGCACTAGCTAGTCTTGAAGGAACACAAAGAATTGTATTGTACATTGTCTCTCTTGATGGGAGAAACCATAATACAAAGCCTTTTGAAGGGGTGACCGGCTCCATGCAAATCCGGTCCTCAACTGTTGTCAATAGCTTAATTTCTCTCTCTTTTGAAAGTATTGTTGATGCTATCTAACTAGGGGTTATGCTTTTTGTTGCTCTCTCCACCCAAGCACTCTTGTAATTCTCATTAGGAATCTATTCTAATGAAATGCCCACTATGTTCATGCTAATTTCTGCTACACACAATTTATTAGGCCATTAAATGTTACATTGGTATTAGAGCACAAGGTTTCTCTTTTCTTGCTCAAGAAGGGAGGTCCTCAAGCTAGCTATAAATGGTTGGTATTATTAATTGCCTGTGAGTAAGTAGAATAGGGATTTTTCAGCCTTGCAGTGCGCCTGGCTTTGTACAGTTAATGGGGCATCACCGTCGAGAGCTATGGTCTTAATAGTGGAGTCCTACGGGGCTTGCCTACGGCTTAACCACTATTGAGCTATTAGAAGCTTGACATGAGCCGGTGTTGTTTTGGTGTCGAAAGACCCTCTCTTCTATTCCTTGCAATTAATGGTATTTGAGCCGCGGGTACAGTAGCTTGAGTGCTTTTTCTAAAGGGGTAAAGAGGAGTATAAACTAGGGCTTGAAGTGCCAAAGTACACCTAAAAGTTGTTAGAATGGCTGACAATAGTAAAGAGAGTGAAATTAATGTTGATAACTTTGATTTTGCTCATGAGCAAGCTACTAATGATGCTTCAATGCTTGTTAACTATCTTGTTTCTAGGCTTCAACAATCCATGGGCAATCCATCTCTCCAAAGTGAAGTGCAACGGCAGCCCCGTGCTCACGAGATTCTCCAAGCTCATCACCATGATGAGAGAACACCTCGGAAGCCTCCTTGTGAGACTCCCAAAAGAGGTCTCTCTCCGATTCGGGAAGAAGAAGAGAATCCATACGAAGGGCTCAAGAATTTACTTCTTGATGATGCATCTCCTTCCCAAAGGAGAACTCAAGAGCCTCCACCGAAGGAACGAGAAATAAGTGAGTCTCCCGCCACCTCGGCGGAGATGGCTCCACGAAGACGGCGGGCTAAACGCTCTCCATCACCACCAAAGCGGAGATAACCATCACACTCTTCTCCACGCCATAATTCAAAGAGGGATGATAAAAAGCAAGAGAAGAAAAAGGCGAGAAAGAGGACACCCTCTTCTCCATCTTCTTCATCCTCTTCCTCTTAAGAAAGTGATGGTAAAGACAACGGAGATCAAGACAAGAAAAAGGCGAGAAAGAGGCCACCCTCTTCTCCAGCTTCTTCAAATTCTTCACCTTATGAAGAAAGTGATGGGGCAACCTTTGAACCATCAAAAAGAAGAGGCCATAAGAAATCCTATGCCGCATGGAAGAGGTCATCCAAGCTGAAGAGGTTCAAAGAGGGAGGGAAGAGCATCTCTTTCCTTACCTATGATGGCACCTTTGGTGCTACGGACAAAGTCTTGGCCTTTATCCAGCAATTCGATGCGGCGTTTGGAGATGAGGGCTTCAAGGAGTCCTCTAAGCTACGCCATGTAGCTATGCACTTTCAAAAGTCCGTCAGGCAATGGTGGTCTAGACTACAAGCCAACGGTGAAGCTCCACGAACATGGAAAGCTTTAAGAGCTTCCATTATGAAGCAGTTTTTGGCCACCGATGCCAAAGACAAAGTACTTACCGAATGGAGAATCTTAAAACTCTCTCCCAATGAATCCATCCAAAAATATGTAGACAAGTTTTGGGACCTACAACTCAAAGCCACTGTCTATAAAAAGTTGGATTTTGGAGAGCAAAAGAAACAATTTTGTGCGGGCTTAACTTGAAGGGGATCGGGGAGCACCACAGACAGAGAGTGAGAGAGAGAGAAGGAGACACACACACGATGTGGGTGGGGAGACTGTGAAGTGGCAGTTCCCCCTATACAGTATACTCACTATAAGTATAGGGTAACAATGGGCGGGCACCCATGACCTGGGCGACCGGTCAAGGCACATAGGCCTTAACCCCAACAACCTCCCACTTAAAGGCCAATGTGCCTTTAAGCAAGATCTACTAGTGTACAACTAATAGAAGGTGAGAGATTCTCTCAACCTATGCCCACTGACTCTCGATGAGCTAGTGCATCCGGCTCTACTGATAGACAAACATCCCGCTGCGAAAGCCACACAGAGCTAGCTCCAAGCTCTACAAAGAATCTACAAGAGCTCATGCACTCCTGCAAGTATCAGTCCAATACCTGCAAACCTCCCCTATGCTCTATGCCGAGATCAGTCATCGAAAAACTAATCAACCCTGCTGCAAATGCTCCCAGTGCAACTGCTATGTCGGGCCTCGAGATCAGCATCTCGTACATGAGGACACCGAACGTTGATGCAACCCTGGCAACCTTTGCCACCTCCAACTCAGAACTCAACTCATGGCAATCCTGTCCCCTATCATAGAGACCATGGCACTCTGACTCCGAGCTCTGGAGTGACTCCTCGTGCCCACCACATATCACATGTGTACCATAAGTATCCATCTGTCCTGAATCTGCATTAAGCTCTGGCTCTGTCAACATCTCAGCATCCATGCGAGTCATCTCTGTCATCACCTCTGATGACTCATCCTGCTGTGACTCGCTAGAGCTGTCCCGCTCTACCTGTGCATCCGTAGACGCAACCTGCACAACAAAGTCACTGCTCTACACTCCATGCAAAGCATCCTGCAACCCACAAGCAAAAGAGACTTGCCTGCTCTCTCGCTCTCTACCTGGCTGCATGATCACAGAGACAACACTATCTCTCACGTGATCCACATGCAATGGGTAACCTGTACCACTCCTGGCACCTCTCGCAATCACTAGCGAACCCAAATGCATCACAAAATCTCGCTCTCGTAGTGAAATCTGACATCCACAATCTCTAAGCTGACCAATCGAGATCATATCTCATCTCATATCTGGCACATAACGCACATGACGCAGGGTAAATCTCATAACATTGGGCAAGGACAAACATACGTCTCCTGCACCTTCAATGTCATACACAACACCATCATCCATGTGCACACAACCAAGTCTCCCACTAGAAAACATGCTAAACCACTCACAATGCGACGTGACATGGAAAGTAGCATCTGAATCTAGTAACCAATGTGAAGACAATGTGCAATCCGATATGCAATCCGTAGACATAAGATCGTCTAAAGACAAGCTAGATGTAAATGTGACATCGCCGTCACAAGCATACTCAGTAACCATCGTACTGATCTCACTAGCATCTGTCGTGCCCAAATCTGCATCATGCATCTGTCGCCTCCGTTGTCTCAAACGCCTGAAACATCGACGCCTAATGTGCCCTCTATGTCCACAATGCCAACATGTCAAGTCTCTATGCCGTCGAGACTTGCGTTTGGGACCAATCTCTCCCATGGACATAGAAGTGGGACTAGACTCCCCTGTAGGCATGGATGTCGCATACATAGCATGTAAACTCTGCCATAAAGCATGATTTGTAGTCTCCCTCGAGACCTGCCAGTCAACAGACTCAACCAGATGCAAACGAATCGTAGACATTGCCAACTCATCAAGATCCTGCCAATCATCATCACGCATAGACTTGGGCTTCGCCGATAAACCACACAAGGGTTTATCCTGCCCCAAATCTGCCAATGCAACAAGCATATGCTCCTTCCAAGCAACAAACTCTGTACCATCAAACTGTGTCAGACCATAACGCTCGAAGTCAAATGAAAAATCAGCCATAATGCTCGCAAAAGAGCAACCAACAATGAGTAGCAAATGTCAACCAAATCAGCCCTAAACTGGCTCGAATCGCATCAACAAAAGTCTGCAAATATGGCTGCAAATCAGCCCCAAAATTCAGCTCTTAAACAGCTGCATATACAAGTCACAAATGTGTCCCAAATCAGCCTACAACTGAGCCATACATGGACACCTGCAAAGAGGAAACAATGGCTGAAAATTCAGCGCCCAAATAAGCCCTCAAACCTGCCTGTAAACTTGTAAACCTGTAAAACCTGTAGCTGAAACCTGTTGAAAAACCTCAAGCCATTAGTTCTCGAATCAGGCTACCTAGCTCGTAGCCACACAAGCATACATCACAATACTCACTCATGTGAGTGTGCCAAGATAGCTGTACGCCTGTCAAACCGTGAGCGAATCACCAAGCCCACACTGTGCGGTATCGATGCATACACACGCACAAATCTCCCACCTGCAGAGAACACCGCACGCAAATGCTGAGTGCAACCCACAATCTCTACCTAGATCGCATAAATGATGCGCATAAAACTCCTGGGAAAATTTTGCCAGAGTTTCGTCAGTAAAACGGCCACAAAACCAGTAACCAAACTGACTGCACGCTCAAAACCATGAGCAACCAAAGCACATCAAACCGCACTCCAAATGCATGCACCAATCTCCACACTTTGCATACATCATTGCAAACACCTGCAAATCTAGTACACAAATATCTGCTCTACCTGTGACTGCCAAAAAACATGCTCGAGACATACATTGCCGAGCTCAAAATGCAATCACATTAGTCTCCCTGAGCATCAAGCCACATAAGGCATACATCGTATCCTCCCACCTGTGAGGAAACTTGCAGCAAATATCACTCACATTTGAGAGCAAACCATGTGTGGAATCTTCGACACACAATAAACAACTGCTGCTACAGAAAATTCAGCGTTCAGAATTTTAAAATTCTGATATGACGAGCGCGTCCGGAGCGTGCCAAAACCCCAAGGTAGACTCCTAGATCACATGTATCCGAGTCCAGGTGTGAAAGCTATGCCAAAAACCTCCGTTTCGACCCAAAAATGCAGCATAAACTGCCAAAAGAGGGCTGAAAATGCAGCTCCTCAACCGTAGCTCGAATGAGGTTTCTGATGGCTCGAATGGATTCGAAAGGGGGGTAAAACGTTAGGACACCTGGTGGAAACGCTCTCAGAAAGCTGAATTTGTCGATGCCGAAGTCAAAACCCTGTTTGCACTCTTGAAAGTGCGCGCGCGCGGACGCAATTTTGGGAATGAAACTGGCTCTCCGCTGTCGTCGTGACTGTGCACACACGCGCTCCCTCCGCACCTACGCTCTAATACCAATTGAAGGGGATCGGGGAGCACCACAGACAGAGAGTGAGAGAGAGAGAAGGAGACACACACACGATGTGGGTGGGGAGACTGTGAAGTGGCAGCTCCCCCTATACAGTATACTCACTATAAGTATAGGGTAACAGTGGGCGGGCGCCCATGACCTGGGCAACCGGTCAAGGCACATAGACCTTAACCCCAACATAACCGAAGAAATGGCGGAGTATGTCAACTCCCAAAGGCCACCTACCATATCGGCGGTAATACACCATACTATGGTGGCCTCACGAATCAATTTCCAAACGGGCGCTAAAAGAAACAATAAGCCCCCGGAAAACAAGGGTTCCAATGAGCCTAAGGGGAAGGACAATGTCCAAAAGTCTCCTAAGGGCAACTCCAACAAAGCTAAAGAGAAGGGAGTTTACAAAGGTAAGAACAAACTCTCTCCTGAAGAGCTTGAGCGTTATCGCAAGGATAACCGGTGTTTCAAGTGCGGCGAACAAGGGCATGCGTACCGCGCTTGTCCCCAAAAGAACAACTGCCAAGATCCTCCTAGAGCTTCCTTGGTTGAAATCCAAGAGGAGGAGACTCACCAAACTCACCACAAAGGATCTCCTCTATGCCATGCTTGGGGAAAGGTAAGAGAACATGATGCTTTTATTCTCTTTGACCTTGGTTCTTGACCCTGGTTCTACTCACAATTTTATATCTATAGAGTTGGCTACCAAGCTAGGCATACAATCCTACGAGATGGGAGATGTCCTACCCGTAGACAGTGCCTTCAAGGGGCAAGAAGCTTCAGTCACTCCCTTAATCGGGAAATTGAGGCTTCATGTCCAAGGCTATGTGGACAAAGAGGACTTCTTTATTTCTCCTCTCAAGCATGAGGATGTAATCCTAGGGGCACCATGGTTTAACCGCCTGGCTGCCGATGTTAAATTTCCTGAAAGGAGAATCTCCTTTAAGTTCAAGGAAAAAAACATGTATATATGCTGAGGAAATGGGTAACACTATCCCCATTGTACATACACCAGCTTTCAACAAGTCAATAAACATCTCTATTTCCGTGTACATTATTTTTGTTAAAGATTCTCAAAATGAACCTAATGCTTTAACAAAAGAACATAAAAACAACCAAAAGGAATTAGAGCTATCCAATTTTCTCAAGGGGTTTCACGATGTTTTTATTGACGACATCCCTTGTGAGCTACCTCCTAAACGAGGTAATGATGACCATGCAATTGAACTTCTTCCAGGAAGTTCACCGCCTAATAAACCTCCTTATAGAGTTTCTCAAGCTCAACAAGAGGAGATTATGCGGCAAGTGCATGAGTTAGTTGAGAAGGGCATGGTTATCTCCATTTTGCTCACCTGTGCTATTAGTGCAAAAGAAAGATGGCACATATCGTATGTGTGTCGACTATAGAGCACTAAATAGGATCACTATCAAAAATAGGTTTCCCGTTCCACGGGTAGAAGACCTATTTGATAAGCTACAAGGATCGACCTACTTCAGTAGGATTGACCTAAAAAGTGGCTATCATCAAATAAGGATAGTTGATCAAGACATTGTAAAGACCGCATTTTGCACCACATTTGGTCTTTATGAATACATTGTCATGCCTTTTGGCTTGACCAATGCACCAGCCACATTCAACCGCTTGATGGAGAAGCTGTTCAGGCCTCATCCAACCTTCACTGGAGTGTTCTTTGATGATATTATCATCTACTCTAATTCAGTACACGAACACAAGCAACACCTCCAGGTAATATTTCAAGTTTTGAGAGAGAATAAACTTTATGTTAATCAACAGAAAAGTGAATTTTTCTTGCAAGAGATTCAGTATTTAGGTCATATTATCTCTCTAGATGGCATTCAAATGGATCCATCAAAGTTAGAGGTAATAAAAGGATGGCCTAAACCAAGGAATCTTCATGAACTAAGAAGCTTTATAGGTATGTGTGCATACTATAGACGCTTCATAGAAAAGTTCTCACAAATTGCGGGACCATTACATGACCTAACAAAGAAAAGCGTTAGGTATACATGGTCTGCTAAGGAGAACAATGCTTTCGAAAAGCTTAAAGAAAAGCTTATCTCTCAACCTGTGCTTACACTACCGGATCTCTCAAAACCATTTGAGGTCCAATGTGATGCTTGTGGTGATTGCCTTGGAGCTGTTTTGCTCCAAGAAGGGCACGCCATAGGCTATGAGAGTCGAAGGCTCGGCCCTCTTGAGCAATCTCTAGGCATATACGAAAAGGAACTCCTTGCAGTTCTACATGCCTTAGACTCATGGAAGCACTATTTATTGGGGACTCCTTTCATTCTGCGAATGGATCACCAAAGTCTTAAGTACTTCATGACGCAGACCAAGCTCTCCGACAAAAAAATGAGGTGGGTAAATTTTCTTTCGCAATTTCATTTTCATATTGCTCACATTGCTGGCAAGCATAATCAAGTAGCTGATGCACTCTCAAGACGACCGAGAGTGAATGCGGTTTCCATATCCACTCACAATGATCTATCTTCAATGATAGATGAGTACGCTATTGATCCCGATTTTAGAGATGTGATTTCAGCCCTTGCATTAGGGAAGAAAGAAGAACCATTTACTTTACAAGATGGTTATCTTCTCTATGGCAATAGACTATGTGTTACTAACTCACTACGTGAGAAAGTAATGTATGAATCTCATGCTCCACCTTATGCTGGGCATAGGGGGATTCAGTCTACCTTAAAGGGAACTGAAACATATTTCTATTGGCCTACCATGAAAGTGAACATACAAGAGTATGTTTCTAAATGTGTGGTATGCCAAAAGACAAAATTTGATAGAGAGAATCAACTTGGATTGCTTCAACCCTTGCCAATTCCTAATTCACCATGGGAGAGCATATCCATGGATTTTATCTTTGGATTGGCTAAGTCTATCCATGGGAATACGGGAATATGGACGATAGTAGACAGGTTCAGTAAACAAGCTCATTTTATACCTGTCAAAAAGACTATCAAAGCCCATCAAATGGCAACCCTCTTCATTTTACAAATTTTCAAGTACCATGGCTTGCCAATGTCTATAGTGTCGGATAGAGATCCTAGAATAACCAGTAATTTCTGGAAGGGTCTCTTTGAGAATTTAGGAACAAGGCTAAACTTCTCTTCGGCCTATCATCCACAAACGGATGGCCAAAGTGAAATAGCTAACCTAACAATTCTCGATCTACTAAAAGCCTATGTAACGGAAGTAGATCAAAGATCCCAATGGGAGAAGTACATACCCTTAGTGGAGTATGCTTACAATAACACTGTACATACTTCCACGGGAAAAGCACCTTTCGAGGTAATTGAGGGAAGATCAAAAAGTCCCTTGCTACTTAAGGTACATGGGAAGATCTTCGCTGCAGATGAGTATAGCCGAGACCTACAAGAATCTTTTCAAAAGATTAAGGATGCTATCTCTATCTCACAGCAAAGGCAAAAGGCTGCTGCTGACAAGCACAGAAGAGCCCAAGCCTTTAAAGAAAATGATTGGGTCTTGTTAAAGTTTCCCAAGGCTCGATTAAGGCACACGATGGGCAAGAATCCTACGGGCCACCAAAAGTACTATGCTAAACTAGCAAAAAGGTACTATGGTCCCTTCCAGATTCTTAGGCCAATCAATGAGATGGCCTATCAACTCAAGTTTCCCAATCATTGGCTCATACACAATGCTTTCCATGTGAGCCTATTAAAGCCTTACAAAGGAGAGCCGCCTCAAGAACCAACTATTGAAGACCCACCGGAGATCGAGGACCAAGAGGAGGTGCTGCAGCCCGAGTCCATTCCCCAACATGAAGACAAGGTATTAAGAGACGGTAAGACTATCCGATGATATCTTATTAAGTTTAGGAATTATCCTTTTGAAGATGCTAGATGGATGCAAGGCATACAATTAAAGGATAACCTAAACGTTGTCAATGCTTACAATGCTTCCCAAGAGTAAGCAAATGTAAAAAATGTTAAAAATGAACAAAGTTTTTTGTCTTATAAGACTCTCTTTTTCTTTATTGTGCACAAAAATGAAGTAGTATGCATGCTTAGATCAAGTTTGTGGAGACGACGTCTCCCAAACACCAAGTAGAGCTTGTCACTCTACTATGGAATACTGATAGGACTAATGTGCAGACATGCTTGTGGCAGCCTCAGGCTCTCAAGCACCAAATGGACTAGTCATCCATTGTGGAATGATGTCGTAGGGTAACATAGGGATCCTCTACCCACTAAGAAAAGGACTCATGAATATGCTTTATCTTCTCTACACCAAAGTCAAGGACGACTATGATTTCAAGAGAGAGGTAATGTCATAATAATCAATATCTAATTCTCCTAAATGATTTTCTCATATTAAACTGATCATTTAATGTGGGGAAGTGCCAGGGGAGAAAAAGCTAGAATATTGGTTAAGCTAGCAGACCAGCCACAGGAGGGATCCAAAGGAGGGAAAATAGGGATCCAAAAGGGGGGGGGGGGCATCTGCAAAAGAGCCATGTGCAACAATGGGCTAAAAAGACCCTAAGGTTCAGCCCATTAAGACTTCCAAAATGCTAAGGTTCCAAAATTCAAAGGTTATGTCCAAAGGTCAACCCTAGGGGAATTGGATGCTTTGTGTGTGTAAAAAAAGTCTTTGCATATCCCTACATGGGAGGGGGCGAGCCTTTCTTCTAGGGGATGAGAGAGAAAGCCACACACACACACACAAGCTCCCTTTACACAAAGGGAATGAGGGACACATGTCAGCTCCGTAGGCCAGATGCCCACAAGGTGTACTCAATTCCTATTGGATGGCCTTAGAGGTGGACCAATGAGAATTAGGCTAGAGTAAATCTAGTTTAATTAATAAGAAAACACTTAATAAAAATAACCAATGAAAATTAAGTCTCCTGGATGATTATTGGACAGCCCGTGAAGGGGTCCAATAGGAATTGAGCAGCCCAATGGGCTACCTAATTCCTATTGGTCAGAATGGGGAAAGGCCCAATGGGGATTTAATTCATTTAAATCAATTAAGTTTAATTGCTTAAGCTCTCACAAAAGGGGAAAGGGGGACACATGTCAGAAGGCTATCACTTATGCTGCTTAATAGCCATTGGCTTGACTTGGGGAGGTCCAATGGGGAGCATGCAAGAGCAAATAGCAAGACGGCTCGCCCAAGAGAGAGAGGGGGGGGGCTGATTTTTGCAAGGCATTATCACACACACACTCACACAATCTCATGTGTGAAGAAAGAGAAGACTATCTCTTCCCAAGCTTTAATGGAGAGCTCATCACCTACTCCAAGCTTGTGAGATAGAAGCCTACATCGACACACTCTTGGCTTGTGGATGCAAATCCAACCAAGAGCCAAGCTTCAATGCATGCTCATCTCCTCTATCAAGCTAATTACTAAGCTAAAGCTATGCTAATATGAGTGATTATGTGAGGAGATGTACATCTTTCTCGTAAGATACTCCTTCTTCCTCTCAATCTACTCTCATACCCTGCTAGCTCTCACCATCTTCGAAGGTGTGTGAGGTCTTGGGTCTGAGACCGGGGATAATTAAAGTTGTGTTTTCTAAGTGTTTTGCTTGGTGCATGAAGCTTTCATCTTCATTGCACTAGCTAGTCTTGAAGGAACACAAAGAATTGTATTGTACAATGTCTCTCTTGATGGGAGAAACCATAATACAAAGCCTTTTGGAGGGGGGACCGGCTCCATGCAAATCCGGTCCTCATCTGTTGTCAATAGCTTAATTTCTCTCTCTTTTGAAAGTATTGTTGATGCTATATAACTATGTGTTATGTTTTTTGTTGCTCTCTCCACCCAAGCACTCTTGTAATTCTCATTAGGAATCTATTCTAATGAAATGCCCACTATGTTCATGCTAATTTTTGCTACACACAAGTTATTAGGCCATTAAATGTTACATTGCCCGCTTTTTTCAAGGCCTCAATAAACCCTTGAGTACACGTCTTGAAGCCATGAGGTCTACATCAATTCGGGACGCCCTTCTCAGTGCCAAGACTTTTGCAGCTGAAGGAGCCAACACTACAAGGAACTATAATGGATTTAATAATTTTAGGGGAAGAGCCATGGTAACTTTCAACCAAGGATATCAACAACGTGGAGTAGCTATAGCAGTGAACTTGGAGTAGATCTTCCCAAATGTTAGGTGCTATGGATGCAATCAAATGGGGCACTATAGAAATGATTGTCCTAAAGAGAAAAACCCTTGAGCTACTACTAGTGTCATTCCTCAAAATCAAGAGATAATCTAAGAGGAGGTAGAAATGGAGGATGACGTAGAGGAAGAGAAAGAGGAGTCAGTGCTCATGTAATCATGGGAGAACCCACCCTAATGAACGAGGAAGATGAAATAGCCACTCGTTTAGCTATAGTTAGCAATTCTAGAGCTCAGTAACACTAAGAAATTTTGTAAACCATTATAAACCGATAATGTAAAACTTTGAGTTACTTATACATTATAATGGTATACATTATTTTCTTTTCCAAAATTACTTAAGGAATATAAAGTTAAGTTAGTATTCAATCAAGAAATTAAGAGTAGATCTAGCAAATGAGAAAGAGGTTCTCTATAGGAAGGCAAGATTTGAATCTTAGAAATCAGATAGTTATCCAAAAACCAACTCACATTCCTTGTGCACAAGATAGCTTTCCTTGAAGAATGACCTAGAGACTAAAAGAACTTTTGGTATGATACCTCTTAAAACCCTTTAAATAATGTTGATCAACCAGCTTAGAGCACAGAGCAAGTACTTCTAGTGCAATAGTGGAAGCTTGTGCCGAACACAGATTGCTCAAGGTAGCAAGAACACGCCAAGCACGTTCAGATTGACAAAGCTGGAATTCATGATACTTGTCAAATGTTGATTGCTCTGAATGATCAGTTAGACCAAGCGCATTCATGTTGACAAGGTGGATATATGGATCTTTTATGCAATGGATTTAACTTGGTTTTTGAGATGATACAAATGGTCTGTAAAGGTTTTTAAGATGGGCTCAACATTGAGAGTCTCTTGGGGAAACATTGAGTAGCAAGTAATAGTAAATGATTGTAGCAACTCCAACCAGATTGTGTCCTTGAAACTAGAAAGAACTCTTAGAGTAATCAGTAACACTTGGTAAAGTGGAAAGATTATCCCACCAAAGATGCCACTTGGGAAATGAAACATTTTTTCTTAAAGACTTCCCAATTTCAGTTGAGATGATGGCATCTCAAATTCTTAAGTTGGGGTGATTGTAAGATCTCCACCTTTCTAGCTGGCCAAGAATGAACTCAAAGCTTTAGGAAAAAGCATTGATCATACAATCAAGTAAAAACACTATCTCAAAAGCAATAAAAAATGGTATTTTTGGAATCATCAGCACAGCAAACCCCAAGCTAGAAATTTTCAGAATTAAATTTGGACAAAAACTGACCTCGCTAGTCCTTCTGGAAGATTCAATGTAAATAAAATTATTAAGAAAAATTCAATGGTTGCAGTAATCATTTATATTTATTCTTTTGTGGAAGGTTTTGATTTTAAGACTTGTTGGGTAGATCTCTAGCGGGGTTGGAACGGAGCAAGTTTTTGGAACAAGGTTTTTTTTCCATTAGATTTCATATTTAACAAAAAAATCTCGCTCCAAGAGTTTTTGGAGTGAGATTTTTTTTTCCTCCTTGACCCTCTCCCCTCTCTTTCTATATATATATATATATATATATATATATATATATATATATATATATATCCTTCTCTTCCTCGCTCTCCTACCTCCCCTTCTCTCTATCTCTATCTATCTATCTCTCCTTCAATCTCTCTCTCTCTCTCTCTCTCTCTCTCTTCCTCTATCCTCTTTCTCTTTCTATATATATGTGTGTGTGTGTGTGTGTGTTTGAATTTAAAATCCCATCATTCAAAATCATATACTGATAAACTTAAATATTGTTTGCAAAAGCACATTGTGTATAGAACATAATATAGAATAATTTCTTGATATAAAGTACATTACAAGATACTTTGATACATGACAAAGTAGGAGTTAAATTCGGAACTCCTACCAGATGAGAGCAGGGATCTTTACTTGCCAACCAACCACCAGTACAATTAATTAGAACTAAGTTGTATTAAATGGGTGACAGGTATATCAAGCAATCCCCACCGCTTGTTATTGTTGTCACATCCCAAACCCCAACCATACTCCTAAACATATATTATGTTTTCTTTAGCTTGCCTATGTAAGTATGGTCTATTTCGGTCTTTGAAAGATTTTATGGGTTTACATGGTTTGGGGATAAGGTCCCTAACTGCTAATGTCTTTTTTCTAGTATGTGCAGCCATAAGCTTGTCTCGAATCCGTTGGAGCTTAAGTATGTCCTGAGTGATGCTCATCCTAGCTGTCAGCCTGTATCCTTGTTTATTAACAATAATTAGTCACATGTACGTTAGTTACTATCTTTTAGAGATTTCTCTGTTGTCCTTCCTTTTTGAAAGTCTATGCATATATCTTTTAATGCTTTCCAAATGCACATATCTTTTAATGCTTTCCAAATGCACATATCTTTTAATGCTTTCCAAATATTTTTTCTACCCATACTCTTAAACCAAATGGTACATATTCCTAACACATAAAGTGTTAAACATTTGTGCAGTTTTCTACTTATATCTAACAATTGTTTTAAAAAAAATTGGCAGCACTTCCTTTGTACTAGTACTCTTTGTTCAAAAAACTCACCATATGTACCCATTGTATCATTTGTCCTCATAGGAGGCCTTAATAACTACATGCTATTCTTCCTCAATACTCTTTCTATAAGAGCTACAAGTTGTATAGAACTTTATGCACCTACTCAAAACCAATGTTCTACTATTATGGTGGATTTCCAAATGTTCCATATGTAAAAGATTTATGTGGATTTCCAATTGTTCAATACTATGGCACCTATCCCTAGGTATTTATTTTGAAATCAACTAAACAAAGTGTTAAATTCTCGTGCAATTTTGTACTTACATTCGAAATTTGGAAAATTTCAGCAGCGATTCCTTTGTGATAACACTCACTTTTCAAAAAATCACCATATTGTATCATTTTATCCTCACAGAAGGCTTTCATGACTAAAACACTATATCTTACCTCTGTTAATGTTTATATCATAGATCGCACAATGTTCTTTCTAACAATGACTACATGTTCACTGAGCACTTGTACCAAATTTATGTACATACAAAAGAACCATATGTATCTTGTTAACTGAGCAGAACTTGGCATCGTCATATTTGTACGCTTTTGAAAACCACTCCAAGCTTGTTTTTGTACTAAAACTGGTTGTCAATTAAACCCTATTGATTACTATTTATGTCGTAATCATTGCTTTATGTTCCCCACGCATATGATTACATGTACTTGTATATTGTTTATCTTTTTGGAGATACTCTTCCTCTTCTTGTGTAGTGCAAAGGTGGTATGTTTATGCATGTGTGAAAAAAAATGCTTTGCTATGGCTTTTTAATGAAAAACATATTGAATATGCATATGCTTCTGTTTGCCCTTCTTCCGTATTTATGTGTTTAAGGGTATATACTGTATATGAGCAGTTTAGTAAGCAGTATTTGTGTAGGGAAAAACACACCTTTTTATGCTTATTTACTCTGTTATGAGATATACAAATGAATAATCACCTTACCTTCTATTATGCGCAAAAGCATGTAGTCCTCTTTTTTTGTATGGTAGTATTCAGCTTATCCTCTAAAAAAATCTATACTATATTTGCAACATTGGACCCCTTATTGGGTCTTCAATTTTATGCATTATATTTATCTAAGACCAATTGTGTTTTTTGTATTCTTTTCCAAAAGACTAATGAATATCATTATTTTAAAAAACCGATATACTGCGTATAAGTTACCACTGTACACCTATTTTCCTTGGGCAAGTTTGCTCACGGATCTAGTGGTATAACATGCCAATATTTTTTTATAAAAAACTTGTACCCACAATAATTGATATTGAGACAGAGTAAAAAAAATTGTACATCTGTTGTTTTGAAACCTAAACAATTGCTTCTTGCTGGAACCATTATACAAAGGATCAGTCTAGCTTGTAAATAACCAAAATTGTATACCGCCTGGAGCCATACTCTGTCATCATTCCCGTCCCGTCACTCCTCTGCAAGTGAAGTAGTTGCCTGTGTCATTTTTTGAAAAAATAAGCGTCCCTCAAAAATAAGTACATCTCAAGTGTGTGTGTGTGTGTGTGTGTGTGCGCACGCGCGCGTGTACGTGACATTGTGGGATTTATCTAAATGTGGCCCATGTCCAATATAGTGTGTGTGTGTGTGTGTGTGTGTGTGTGGCCCTCCCCCATCCATGAGAAAAGGTGCACTTGGTGGAGGATAGGCCACCAAGTGGACCTATCCTCTACCAATTCTATGTTTTAGGGTATTGATGGTAAATCTAATGCCAAGATATTTATTTTCTTCAATGAAGTTAGTAATACATGTAACAATCTTCTCTTTTTTGAAACCATTATCTACAAACATAGAAATAAGCTTATTTAAATATGTTGCTGCATATGACTCTTGGGATGCATTGTATAGTATGGGAAGCACCTATGACATGTATACATTATATGCCATCCTTTTTGGTCGATTACTGGCTGCATGTATAAATGATACGTTGGGACACGATAACTTGTCCTTTTTCCATGCAGTGTATGTAACATACTTCCCTTCCATTGGTTCACATAATTGGATATGTGTATTTAAATATGTAACTTGGTTTTCCTTGTGTGTATCTTTTATCCCAATAATGTCTAAAGGGTAAATAGTAAAGGGGCCCTCATGGGACAAGGGTTTTTTGTGGTTTAAACATTGCAAAACAAAGGGATTATTAGCAAATAACAAATCATCCATATATCTCCATGAGTATAAGAAAGCATTCATTGTGGCTTAAACATTGCAAAACAAAGGGATTATTAGCAAATAACAAATCATCCATATATCTCCATGAGTATAAGAAAGCATTCATTATATCATACCATGCAAGACGAGATAACTTTTTTATGTATTCTATTTCAAACCATGGAAAATACAAATTACACCATAGTGGAGAGCAATTGTACCCCATTGGTATAACTTTTTCTTGTCGATAAATATGTTTGCCTAATTTGGTAAAGCAATTATCAAGGACAAATTTATTAATATTGTGTAAATAATTCAAATGTCCAGACAACTTCATTTTTTCTTTTTGGTAAGCACAATCTACTTATGGTTTTTCTTAAAACTAGGATATTTCATATTTTTTATGAGTTTAATAATGTCTTCCAGTACTTCAAGTAATCCATGCTTGCCTTTATGAGGGATAGCCTCATAACACAATATTACGTCAAATGAATGAATGTTTGTGATATGTTTTGGTAAGTTAATCAAAAAATCATATTGATTATTGATCATCCAATACCCATTGGTTTGTGTCATCGAAGACGTTTGTAGGTTTTTATGTATGATTTCAGTGTATTCTATAAATCCATGTATTACTCCTTTGAGGAATTTAGTGATTATAGTTGTAGTAGGAGTGAATAGACAGTTATGTGCATTAGTGATCCATCTAAAATCGATTTTGTGAATGTTAAAATTTCCCATAAGATATGGGAGTGAATATTCTAATGGTGTCTCTAACCCAATTTCCTGGGTATAAAAGCCTACGGCTTGACATATTTCTTCTTCATCAGAGGAGAGAAGACAAAATTCAGGGGTTTCTAATCTTCTTCTTGCTGCCATTTGTATGAATTTTTTACATATGAATACCGAGGTTTATGCTAATTTATCTAATCCACAAATAAATAAGTATTGTAAGATGTATTGAACTTCATCCATTAAGTCTCTGTTTTTGTACCATGGAGTCTGATTTTGCCTATGATAAGGGAATGAATGGGAAAAGGTCTCAGTAACTACACTTTGGACATATTGTAATGAGCTTTACTATCCTCACATCCTAAGATGGTGCATAAAGTCTTCCATACCTTGCCAAATTCTCTTACTATTGATGTAGGGTTTACAGGTACTAATGGAATGTGGTTTAAACCTTTCCTGATAAATTCTTGGAAGATTTTATGCCTAGCTATGTTATGGTCTGTGGTGATTACATGTTTTTTGAAGGGTTCTAAGTTAACTAAAAAATTAGAGAATCATTTATGAGTTAAGCATCCACATGGTTGTGTTTCATCAAACTCCCCGGCAAACACCGAATTTGGTTTGTAAAGAGTATGGTTTAGGTTATTGATATACTTCCAACCAAAACATATCCTCATTTTTACTAAATCATTATTGATGTGAAAATCATTAATCATTGTTTGAAAAAATAGTTTAGGGTTGATAAAGTCCATATATTTGTTGCAAAACAATATGTGAATAAATCATCCATGCATCCGACTATTGCGTTCAAGATGTAGTAAACCATTATTTCTTATAATAAGTGAGCATACCTGGTCTTCAAAATTTGAGTATTCAAGTGCCTTGGGAGTATCTTCGTAGTCCTCAGATCCTCTGAACTACCTTGGTTTCTTACTTGTTGACGCCATGCTGCTTACTGTGTGTGTGATCTTTTTAATTGTTCCTTGCCTTTTGGAGGTTTGAGTAAGGTTTCAATTGTGTTGGACACTGGTGTGTTGTGTAGCTTTTGAAGAAGTGGCATCCCTGGTGTGTATAGTACTAGCCCTTTAGCTGCTTCTAGCATGTACTCATGAAACTGATAATAAATGATTACAGCATGACTGAATTTCCAAGATATAAAGGCATACACATGTGCCAGTCCTGATGAAAATTGAAAGAATCTTGGTAGATTCTGGAATACGCACCACAAAAATTGGTCAAACCAAATGATTGAAGAGGAACAATTGGAATTTGGATTAGTTCTTTTGCATTGACATTTGAGGAAGGGTCTATAAGAATTCCAACAGTTTCTCAGAAACCGTTTTTGATCCTTTGCTCTATCCATAAGAGACAGTCCCTTGGTGCGAGCAATGATTGAGGAGCTTGGACATTTCTTGCCATCCACATCGGATAATTTGACATGTTAATTTCGAAGAGAACATCTTGTGATAAGAGATGTTTAGCATGTAATGCAAGGGTTTTGCATTGCTCTACAATGTCCATAGGTATGCTACAAAGCAAACCTAGAGAGGAAATTGTAAAAGGTGCCTGATGGTTCAATATTTCAGAATCCAGAGCTTGTGTTCAAGTCGAATAGCATCCAATTCCACTTGCTTGGGTGGTAATAGTGGGATAACTTCTGAAAAGAGTTTAGAAACTGCTCTTTCTGGGGATAGATTATTTGCATCAGCTAGAAAGTTAAGTGCTTCTTTCTCTTCTTCTTCAAGAAGATCAAGATCTAGAAGGGGATCTATAACTTTTACTGAGTGCCAAAGTCTATGGGGACAGCAGGGAGGTTATTAATAAAATACAACTTGTTCACAATAGAGGGTAGAAAGATGACATAAAAGTCAAGATCTGAGCTATCTTGTGCATCAATAATGGGTAATTTGGTTATGAAGGTACTAAATGCCTCCAAAAGTTTATCCTTCTCTTTTCTAGAAAGAATTAGTAGAGAGAGCCAGTCATTGACAGAGGCTGTGTTCAAGACAGATATAGAGTGGGTGATTATAGCTTGTTTCTCAAAATCAAGCAATTTTTTGTGGAATTCCACCCCTTTGAAACAAGAAATAATACGTTGGGTACCAATTGGTGGATCCGAATGTCCTCTTCTATACCATATCCCAAACGGGTGAGAGATGGAATCCAAAAATCCTGAATCAATCACAATATAAATATTACACAAACAATTCCAATTATACACTTACCAGTATTAAGTTTACTCATTCCAGTATTAAGTTTTCTCGGTATATGATTGATACCCAACCAAAGGTATCCTGGGAAATGTTGTGTGTGTTTGAATTTAAAATCCCATCATTCAGAACCATATACTGATAAACTTAAATATTGTTTGCAAAAGCACATTGTGTATAGAACAAAATATAGAAGAATCTCTTGATATAACGGTACATTACAAGATACTTTGATCATGATACATGACAAAGTAGGAGTTAAAGCCGTAACTCCTACCAGATGAGAGAAGAGATCTTTACCTACCAACCAACCACCAGTACAATTAATCAGAACTAAGTTGTACTAAATGGGTGACAAGTATATCAAGCAATCCCCACTGCTTGTTATTGTTGTCACATCCCAAACCCCAACCATACTCCTAAACATATATTATGTTTTCTTTAGCTTGCCTATGTAAATATGGTCTATTTCGCTCTTTGAAAGATTTTATGGGTTTACATGGTTTGGGGATAGGGTCCCTGACTGCTAATGGCTTTTTTCTAGTATGTGCAGCCATAAGCTTGTCCCGAATTTGTTGGAGTTTAAGTATGTCCCGAGTGATGCTCATCCTAGTTGTCAGCCTGTATCCCTGTTTATTAACAATAATTAGACACATGTACGTTAGTTACTATCTTTTAGAGATTTCTCTGTTGTCCTTCTTTTTGAAAGTCTATGCATATATCTTTTAATGCTTTCCAAATGTTTTTTCTACCCATACTCTTAAACCAAATGGTACATATTCCTAACATATAAAGTGTTAAATGTTTGTGCAATTTTGTACTTATATCTAACATTTTTTATTTAAAAAATTGGTAGCACTTCCTTTGTACTAGTACTCTTTGTTCAAAGAACTCACCATATGTACCCATTGTATCATTTGTCCTCAGCCTTAATAACTACATGCTATTCTTCCCCAATGCTCTTTCTATAAGAGCTACAAGTTGTATAGAACTTTATGCACCTACTCAAAAACCAATGTTCTACTATTATGGTGGATTTCCAAATGTTCCATATGTAGAAGATTTATGTGGATTTCCAATTTTTCAATACTATGGCACCTATCCCTAGGTATTTATTTTGAAACCGGCCAAACAAGGTGTTAAATTCTCGTGTAGTTTTGTACTTACATTCAAAATCTGGAAAATTCAGCAGCGATTCCTTTGTAATAACACTCACTTTTTAAAAAATCGCCATATTGTATCATTTTATCCTCACAGGAGGCTTTCATAGATAGAACACTATATCTTACCTCTGTTAATGTTTATATCATAGATTGTACAGTGTTCTTTCTAACAATGACCACCTGTTCACTCAGCACTTGTACCAAATTTATGTACATACAAAAGAACCGTATGTATCTTGTTACCTGAGCTAAACTTGGCATCGTCATATTTGTACGCTTTTGAAAACCACTCCAAGCTTGTTTGTTGATTAGTATTTATGTCGTAATCATTGCTTTGTGTTCCCCACGCATATGATTACATGTACTTGTGTATTGTTTATCTTTGCGGAGATACTCTTCCTCTTCTTGTGTAGTGCAAAGGTGATATGTTTATGCCTATGTGTATATGTGTGTGTTCAAAAAAATGCTTTGCTATGGCTTTTTAATGAAAAACATATTGAATATGCATATGGTTGTGTGTGTGCCCATATCCTTACCTATGTGTTTAGAGGCATATACTGTATATGAGCAGTTTAGTAAGCAGTATTTGTGTAGGGAAAAACATATTGAATATGCATATGCTTGTGTGTGTGCCCATATGCTTACCTGTGTGTTTAGAGGCATATATTGTATATGAGCAGTTTAGTAAGCACTATTTGTGTAGGGAAAAACACACCTTTTTATGCTTATTTACTCTGTTATGAGATATACAAATGAATAATCACCTTACCTTCTATTATGCGCAAAAGCCTGCAGTCCTCTTTTTTTTGTATGGGAGTATGGGAGATCGCTTGCGTCATTTTTGAAAGCGTCTCCAATTTGTGCACCCTCCGTTTGGAGTATAGCAAGGGCTTGGCTCCTGATGTGATTAGCGGTTTAATTCCCTAGCTCTATTGGATATAAGTACGTGCATAGGTTGGCTTCTCTCCTCACGGTGTGTGTACTGTGTAAGTGCTACAGAGCTACAGAGTGAGTTGGCTTCGTTTTTCAAGCTAAAGTGCAAGCTTTTTTATAGCTATGATGAGCGAACGGCTCTCAGTTATTGCTCCACGCTGGTTTGCTTTATTATGGTCAATGGTATTACCCACCTAATATGCCTTCACAGTTGCTAAGCTTATCCTCTAAAAAAAACTATACTATATTTGCAACATTGGACCCCTTAATGGGTCTTCAATTTTATGAGTTATATTTATCTAAGGCCAGTTGTGTTTCTTGAATTCTTTTCCAAAAGACTAATGAATATCATAATTTCAAAAAACCGATATACTGCGTATAAGTTACCACTGTACACCTATTTTCCTTTGGCAAGTTTGCTCACGGATCTAGTGATGTAACATGCCATTTTTAAAAAAAAACTTGTACCCACAATAATTGATACTGAGACAAAGTTTTAAAATGTCAGAAGGTGATGGAACTTGACACACAGCTTGCCCTTGGCCCCTTGATCCCTTCTATATGGTTTGTATGATTTGGACTTGATTAGGTCAGCCAAAAGTCAATCCCTAGATATGTTTGGTGGTTTTTCACTTTGAATTGTTTTTGGTGCCTTTGTGAGTTTTTTGGATTTTTTTGACAAACCTCCTTTGGGAAATTTTGTTCACAATGGTCTCTGCTACAAGCTGGTATAGTTTTTGTCCAAAAATTCACATGAAGCACATGGATCGCGATCCATGTTCCATCAGATATGAACAACAAATATGGCTTGATGATACCTATAGTAGTCTACTCCACCACTTGTTTTTGGATTTGGACAACTTTTTGTTAGTCAAAAACAGGCTTTTTGGTCTGCCATGCGATTTTTGTCTAATTTCTATTTTTGGCTATTTTGACCAACTTTTTTCAGTTTTTTTACATTGTGCCTTTTGGGAAACTTGTTCCAATGGGTATCAACTACCCACTGGTCAAATCTCAGCTCCAGATGGTCAAGAGAGACATGGATTGTGATCAATATGTGACCACTTTCTAAACATGAAATTTTGGTCAGCAATATGCCTGCACTTTGTGGATATCAAATTTTCATTTTATTTTTTATTTAATTCTCAAAATCTCAAGATTTGCCCAATTTTGTGTCTGAAATCCCTGTTTGTGCCATATCAATCAATTTTGATGTGATTTTTGAGTTTTTCTTTCAAGCAAACATTCTCAGTGCAATGTCCCACAGCTCCATAGAATCTACTCAAACTTTCCAAATCACTTCTAGAGAGTGTTCTAATGCCCTTGATCAACAAATTTTTGAATTTGAATCACTTTTTAGGTCTCTACCATCAGATTTTTAGAATTTCAGAGTTATGGTCGTTCGGTCAAAATATAACCCCAAATTTGATGGTGGTAGTCTCTACTTACCCTACTCTCCTAAGTACTGAAATGAAACATGAAACAAAAACAAACAAAATGGTACAAAATAAAGTCAAAACGGAAAACGATACAGCACTCTGAAAGTAACGAGAAAATTGAAGAATGAAATACTTTTGGCTATCTCACTCACAACCCTCTTTACCTCTTGAGAATAGATCTAGCAAGTCCTCGACTTCTAGACTCTACCACTAAACCCCGTGTCTAGCTACTTCACTACTAAGGTGTAAATGGAATGGAAGGAAAAATCTTTGAAAAAGAACACACTAAATACGCACTAGGTCACTCACCATCTAAGGATCATTCCCCGACAATGGTGCCAATGTTAGTGGGTCGCTACGACGGACGTCTGTAGAATATCAATCTGGCACTAACATAATGTCAATACTCAGGGAAGTGACTCGGATGGGGTACGGAGACTCTTTGAGGTTGTCAATCTCAAGAAGTGAATCTAACAAGCAAACATACCAACTCAACAAGCAAACCACCACTCAAATATTGAAAAATTTGCATATGTCCTTCTCTCACTGCTCTAAGTCATCACGCCGTTTTGGCACTCGAATGGACTCAAAATGCAACAAAACTTTAGGAGGAGGTTTAAGACACCTAGACACACTATCCTACCAAGTTTGGTTGCAATCCAGCAAGGTACCAAAATCACAATCCATCATGAAAAAGGTCCTAAAAACTACAACAAAACTATTCGGAAAGGTCATCCTATGATTTAGGAACTCTCCTATGGTCAAAATGTCAAGAATAGTGATTTAAGCACTCAAATTTGAAGATTAGGCTCACTAACCTGTAGTCACAAACCTCAACAAAATTGGCAATGCCTACACTTGAATGAAAGGACAAAGAGAGAGAAACTCAATGCAAGTTTCAAATTTAAAATCAGATTACCCAATCATTAGAAAAGTTGATTACAAGTTGGAGCTTCATGGTCTCTCAAGCGTACATAGAGCAGAGCTCTCCTCTCTTCCAAAGATAAGCCCCCTTTTCACATTAAGGTTATTAAATTTTATACCTAGGGCTATCTAAATGCTCAGTGGCCGGCTCACATGTGCCTTTACATATATCATAACACAATTACAACTCAGGGAATTGATTTGCTACTCTAGAATCAGGATCTATATAGAGTATACCTACACTAGCTTGGAAAAATAATAGAGTACAAATGTAGCATCTGGCTGTGTGTCCAATCAAGTGGGTACTCGTTTGATCAATTTGCTAACAGAGGGTATGCTAAACTCCTCATCCAAACTCTGCTCAGAACTACTGCTATTGCCATCATCATAATCAGCACTCAAATTTGAAAACTTAGGGGCATCTTCCACTTTTTCCTTTTCTTTTCTTGATACATTTGAAGAGTTTGTAGGACTCGGTCTTTCACGTAACCTGCCACTCCATGGATTCTCACCATGACTTGCACTAGAGGACCCTTGTGGCCCACTCAAAACTTGTGATTGCACACCTATATTTTTGCATCCACATTCTCTCTTACATCAGCCCCCAAACCATCTTTTACATCAGGATACCAACTTGCCATTTCATCAAAAACGACATCCTTGCTCATCCTCACTTTACCCGTAAAACAAGATTTGTAACACTTGTACACTTTTTGCTCAAGGGAATAGTCAACGAACATGCATTTTTTTGCTTATGGATCAATCTTACCTCTTAGCTCATCCGGCACATGCACATAAGCACATAAGCAATACATCCAAACACTTTAAAATCTGATACATCTGGTTTTTCACCCCACTTAAGTTTTATTCAAGTGTCATATCATGTATTGTAGTAGTAGGGGTCCTGTTCATAATGTAGACACATGTAGCAACAACCTCAGCCCAATAACAATGAGGCATGTTCTTCTCACTCATCAATGCTCTAGCCACTTCTGCAATGTGCATGTTCTTCTGCTCAGCAACACCATTCTATTGTGGAGTATATATGCATAAAAACTACCTTTGAAATCCATGTTTTTTGAGAAAACCATTGAGTTCATTGGAGAAGTATTCTCCCCCTCCATTTGACCTCAGGCACTTACATGTTTCCCAATCTATTTTTCAACCATAACTTTGAAATTTTGAAAATGCATACACACCTCACTTTTCTACTTCATGAAGTAGACTCATACCTTCCTCGTATGGTAGTCAATGAAACTCACATAGTATTTACATCCACCCATAGAAGCAGTCTTTTTCAAAACCCATACATCTGTATGCACTAAATCCAATGCATTCCTCCTTACATGCTTATCATGAGGAAAGGACTCTTTTGCCTGCTTTCCAAATTGACAAGCTTCACATACTTTTTGCATTTTAGCAACTCAAAAAGTAGGTAAACCTGTAAGCATCTCATTAATCTGCATCATTTTCAACCTTTGCAAATTTACATGACCTATATGTTTATGTCAAATCGCTATATTTGGAACAACACCTGCATCTCGTGCAAACATGGCATCATTCACTTCGGACACATTTACATCCAAAGTGAAAATTCTACCCATTTTCTTTTCTTGTGCAACCAGCCTTCCGTCCTTCTTATGTTGTTCAACAAAGAGACCATCAGAATTAAACCTAACCTGTAAACCCCCCCGGCTCAACCATTATCCCAACAGAAACCAAGTTCTTTGTAATGTTGGGTACATGTAGTACATCAGCCAAGTACTTTAGTTTACCATCTATCATAGACAATGGCACATTTCCTATATGCACAATAGGATCATCCCCAATTTCTACATAACCAGTTCCTTAAACCATGTACCATGGCTGGTCATGTGATTCGATGCAGTAGAATCCACATACCAGACATTTTAATTGAATTTTGCCACATTTACAGACATAGTATTCAACATGTGTTGCACCACAAATAGCCTCTTGGGCTCATCCGCATTCTTGCTAGTGGTTGCATAATTGTTTTGTTACCTCCTATCTGGACAGTCACGTTCAAAGTAACCATTTCTTCCACAGTCCCAACATACTACATTTCCATTTGACCTACATTATTGCGCAACACATTTTCACGGCCTCTTGGAGTCCCCCTATCTCAAAAGTTTCCTTGACCACCACCTATGTTCTGACCTTGATTGTTGTTTTGTTGTTTTGCTTTGTGGCCGTCCATGACCTGTACCATGTTCTATTCCTCTTCCTCTTCCTCTTCCTCTTCCTCTATTGTTGAAAAGGACTTCTTCAAAATCTTTTCCACCCTGCGTAGAGGAGTCTTCCTCAAGTTCCTTCTCTTCCAAAATCAATAAGGACACCAAACGAGGGAATGTTCTCTTGAAGATGAATGTCAGTTTTAAATTATTTGTACTCAGGACCCAAATCTCACAGACAGACTTCTACTTTATCATCATCATCAATTGTAACACCAATCGATGCAAGTGACTCACATATGTTCTTTATCTTCAGGGATAGTCATTAATGGATAGGTTTCTCTTCTACACAATATTCATCTCAGTCTTCAATTGCAGCTTCCTTGCCTTTGTGTTGGTCACATCCAATGATATCCAAGTGTCCCAAGCCTCCTTAGGAGATTGAGTATCATGTGTATGCCCAATCATAGTGTCATGTACACTGACAAAAATCTAATACATGACCTCCGAGCTTCCTAGTTCCAATATTTAAATGTCTTAATCTATGCAACACTCGCATCTTCTTCTGGCAATGGTGGTGCTATCTCATGCTCTCCATCAATGTAGTCCCAATAACCTTTGCCCATAAGGAAATTGGTCATTTTGAACTTCCAAGCATGGAAGTTATTCTTGTCCAGCTTCTCACGGACAACCTAGTTAAGCCCATCATTGTTGGACGACATGTTTCCAACCCTTTACACAGTCTCCATGCAACCTTCTAAAAATAGTCGATTACCACCTGTAACCACAATCTATGTACATACACTTGTTTCACTATACTAAGCGGTATCTAGGCACACTGCAACCAAACCAAATCTTTTTGCACCACCTAGATGCAGATCTGCAAAATCTTGAAACTTAATGTTTCTGCATGCAAACGCACTCTAACTCCAACGGGGGTTGAAACATGCTCGCAATGGAAATCTGGCTGCATAGTCTCAATCCAAAGGACTACAAAGAACCCTGAGATGCACACTCTCCAAAAGGAATCACCTCAATTGAAGATCATTGACGATGGCTCTCGAGAATACCAAAGCCGCTTCCTAGATTGCTCTTGCTCATTGCTTCAAGCTCCTCAGACACAACCAGGCTCTGATACCATGTCAAGTCATAGAGAAGGAGAGAGCTTGAGCTCTTACAAGTGCACACACCCACACACACACAAAGATGGAGGCAAAATATTGTACTTCTTCTTCTTCACTGACTCAAGATAAGAGGTCTACAAAACATAAGGGAAAATACAACATAAAAGGGGAACTAGTACAACGGTCTAGTATGAACCACTAGTGAGTGAGTTGAGTCGATAAGTGTGCCATCACTCCGGTAAGTAGATCATCTCAATGAAGTGCAGTTGTAATGTCGCTGGCAAAGATATGCATCTCCACCAAGGCACTCGAGTGATGATGATTGTCGGTGGTAGTCATCCAGGAGTCGTACATGTTGAGCTTGACATCTCAACACAGTGAGGTACGAGTGGATAAGCTTCTACATCAAAAACCCTTCTTGGAAACGTGAAATTTATTGAGATGTTCTTTGATGTCACATGTGCTACATTTGTTCCTTAAAGCACACATCAACTCCATCTTTCACATTGCATTCTTTTGCTTAATAAATTTCTCATACGCATATAGAGTGTCCCACAAATGCCACTTGCATTAGGCACTCTTCCTTTGTTCCTCCCAAGGACTCATCTTGCATGACAAAGTCTATAGGGTAGACGGGAAAATTGTGGTTCATCATAATTGAGACGTTCACTTTTCATTCCATGGGGGCTAAATCTAGTGTCATTTGCATCTGCTTGTTTGCAAGGCTCAACTCTATTCACGAAAAAAAAGCATCCCAACCTTGTGTTTGTTAGAGTTATCTTGCAAACAATTTCAAGGTAGAATGAAAATTAGAGCATAGAGGAAGCACATGGATGCAATCCCTTCTCATTTGGTTGAGAGGCAAAAGCATTTTTGCTACACCAACATATCTTTTGTGCAAGCGGCTTAAGAGTGTAACAATATTGGGGGAGGAGCTCACATACCACACCTTATGCATCAATGTGTATATCAAACTAGTATGTATGCGATGACACTAAAAAAAGGAAATTTAAGAATAATCTTCTACAAATTCTCTTCTCTCTCAATTACAGCCTGTGATTATTTCAAGAGGACACTTGAGATGCAAACAACACGTTTGATGCAACTTAAGAGGAATTCAAGGAATGTAAACGCTCTCTTGTGGACTTGAATGCTTTGAAGGAATGCATGAGCAAAGTAGAGCATGACCATGTATTGAAAGAGGAGAAATTTTGACACAATGAGCTGGGATGTATGCGACATGAAAAATGTATGCACAAACAAGTTTTGGGCTAATGTATGTGGTAGTAATGTGGTTCTTAATTCCTCCCTCATGCAAACTATGGCTCAAGCAAAGAATTTTGAGAATATGGATGTAGAGGGGTTGAAGGAATAGGAGCAACGTTCCATGAACATTATTATTTGTGGAATTCCCAACAAGAAGTTAGAGACATCTCCTTCTCTTACCATTGTTATCAAAGATTTCTTCAAACCCCACTTTGGCATGTCAGGAGGTATGGTTACGGAGCACGTAGAGTGGATAATTAAGGAGCTCCTTGCTCGGAAGAATGACCAATTATATACACTATGCCAGAGATGCTACCAAACAAAAGATTATCCTTGATAATAGTTGGATCTATCTGAGGGATACAAAATGTTTTTTATGTGAAGATCGCACAATCAAGCAACAAAACTTGCATCGCAAGACATATGAGGAGAGGAATAAGAAAAACAAGGAGACCTCTCACGGAGAAAATGTGCCCAAGATGGAGGCAAGTCACTCAAGAAAATAGGAATGTGCAACCTATGAGGCTGAGTTACAATTGAAAGTATGCTTTTAAAATTGCAATGGATACCCATGGATTGTGGGGGTTGGCATAGAGGAACTAACAAGTAAAGCATGATAATATCACCCAAAGAGAAGAGAAGTTATCCCTTTGATGGATTTCAAACGGGCACCAATGTATATTGAAATGGTTGAGCAAAAGTTATGGATGACAAAGCTTCAATATGACGCACCATTGAAAACTAAATGGGAAGCTTTCAAAAAAGTTCCAAAGAATGCTATGCCATAAATCATGTCCATGGAATCAATAAAGATTTATCATGCAAAAGGTGGTTTGATAAAGAATTTCAAGATACTCAAAAGTCCTTGATAAAGCTTGATGCAACTATGGACAAACACAACTATCAAAGTCATTTGCATACATACAAGACATTGATTCAAAAGAAGAGAAGACGATAGGAAGTAAAGCATCAATTTTGTTCAACACAAGAAAAAGCATGTGATTATGGAAGATTTTCGAGAAACTTGAGGGGCAAGTGGGTTGAGATTTTTGGTAGCTTAAGTCTTGTGGATATGTATACACATTATAGGCAACTATATGAGCAACCAAATGCTTGAAAAATGCCATTCTTTTGTTCACTCTTATGTATGCCCTATCTTTTTACTATTGAGGATGTGTGTGGTGGGCTCCAAAAGTTTGCCACTCGTAATGCGGGATTAGATTTTCAAGGTACCAAGCAAGAAAGCATTAAATAGATGGGAGCTTTTCCACATGAGTGGATGTGTGATATGTTCAACCGTGCACTTCAACATGGTATGCCTTGTGATTGGAGTACTAATTGGGTCAAGCCTTTACATAAATGAGGGTATGTAAAGAACTATCGGACTATAATGATTGGGTCTTGTATGGAAAAGTTGTTTGGGTGCATGATAAAATTGAGTGATTGGACTGAAGATAATGACAAGCGTGCAGCAAAAGGACAAGAGGGTTTTTATCAATGCCATAGCACCATTGATCACCTTGTCACTCTTCATGTTCTCATGGAGTAATGTTGATTAAATACAAGCGACTGTATTGTTGCTTTGTGGACTTTAAGAAAGCCTTTATATGATTTCACTTACCAATTTGTGGAGAAGGATGGAAGAACTCCAAGTGCCAAGTGATTTTATGCTTGTGGTTCTTGAATCTATGAGAAGGTGATGTGCCAATTGTGTATGAAAAGAATAATTTCAAAAAAATTGCAAGCACTATTGGGGTTGTTTCCAACTCTCTTTGGTCTATGCATCAATCAATTGGAACAAATGAACCTAACTTTATGCAAGAAGAAGGCATTGAAGAGGTCACTATTTGCAATTATATAATCATGCTCTTGTTGTATGCGGATGATGTAGTGCTCATATAGATCACACACTTTAGAGGATGCACAAAAGCATATGGTTGTCCTTGAGAGATTTTGCTTGCGTAGTGAATCCAAAACAAAGGTGTTGGAGCCCCATTTGTCCAACTGTTGTAATGAGCCCATCTTGTAAAGCATATCAAATTCCCATTTTATGTCAAAGACGTCTTATCATTTTGATCCATTCGTCTGGGTTATGTAAAGATTAATCATATAGTCAAGACTCAGATTTGTTCACACTTTTTAATAATGAGTAAGAGAACCCCATGTACATTTTTGAGCTAAGGTGACTAAAGTATAAAAGTCACCTTAGAACCATTTTTAAAACAACATTTGAATATTAATTATGTGTCGTACGAGCCAGAGAGAGGGAGAGAGTGAGTGTGTCTTATCCTCTTCGCTACGCGCTTCTCCCTCACCGGATTCACGATGTGACTACACCATCGCGGTAGTCTCTCCGAGAGCTACGCGCCCACGCCACGCATTCACATTTTCGAGCTGTTCGTGATTGATCCTTCCTCGAGCTTGTTTTGCTTGTAAGTAGCACAAACAGTGTCTGTTTTCAACAATCAGGTGCTTAATGGAATGAGAAAGAGATTAGCTACACATAGATACTCATAAACTTAAGTTTCGCCCACTTTTGGATTATGACCTGTTAGTCTATCATGACTGTATTCGAGATAACTAGGGTTCAAATCTGGTGAGATTAGACTTATAGGTTGTGAATTGTCAGAGAAAAGTGAAATTTGTGAAGTGCTTGAGTTTAAGGTCAAAATAAGTCCAAACTTCATAAAACTTGGGGGATAGACTTATATGGGCACAGGGAACAAGACTATGCAAAAACAAACAAAAAATTAAATTCCCATTGCTCTCTGCTTAGTCTATCGCGATAGACTGATGAAGGTGGTGATTGACTAGCAACAAGGAAAAAACCTTTATACCACATGTTTAACACATCAATACAAGGGTACTCACAAAAAATTGAGTGAAATTGAACACCATCTTGACCACAAAACTTCAAAACTGGTGTTTAGAGTTTGAATTCAGAGACAAGGGCAAGAAGTCTTTGACCAAATGTCCAAACATTGCCAAAATTGGTCAATGCACTACACAAGGGGAGGCTGAACCAACTGTGGAGAAAACTTGAGAAAAATGCTATAAAAAAAGAGAAAATTCCAAGTCTATCGCGATAGACCAGGGAAACTGCTGCTGGGGAACTTTTCTTTCAAATTTCCCCTAGGGAGAGCTTTATCAGGGCCTATATAACAGACACACCAAAATTCAAGGCATTTAGATCTCTGAAAGTCAATCTAAGGTTCAGATAGAGAATCAAGCTCTGACTGAAATACTAAAATGGGACCAAAACCCAACCCAAGTGTCCAAACTTCATAAAACTTGAGGGATATGCTATAGAGGGTAACTGGAACTCAAGGATCAAGTCACAATTTTGAATTGACTTGTGCTGAGCAAATTGTCAGTCTATCGCGATAGACTAAGAAAGTAGTGATTCAAACACATTTTGCAATTTGTGACTATACTGCTAGGACATACTCTCTATATAGATCCCAACCATCATTTTATATTTGAAATTGGACCACCAAAAGACTGACTAAGTGGTTGTTGTATATACTTGAAAGATTTTTTGGTAATTCAGGGAAAACCCTTGTGAACAGACTAACCATCCTTGTGTAGATCCCAGAAGGAGATCATCCCAGAAGGAAGAAGGAGTCCAGGTAAGCTTTAAGTTTTCAACCCAACTTTCATTCTTATGTATTTAAGGTCAGGAGCCTTTGTTAAGTCGGGAGCTAAAAGTGTCAAAAGTCAAGTAAGCACCACGTCCACCGAAGAGAGTGTAACTCAGACGAGACTAGAACCATTAGCGCCAATCATTGAAGAGGGTAGTGATACTGACACTTCGTCGGAAAAGTCCTTCTTCATGATGGGGAGTCAACAGCCAGGAGGTTTCAACGGTGAAGGACCAATGCCAGGGGGGAGCACCTCCCTACATCCTTTAAACGAAACCAAGTTCACTATAATCTTCTTGGAAGGAACTAACTCGAGGGGAGCCTTAGTTTATTCTGACTATCAGGGATGCAAGTGTATTTGTATTGAAGAAAGACCGGCTCAAAGACTAGAGATAATTCGAGTCTATGATGACGGAGACAGATTCCGAGACGAAAAGGGGAACCACTATCTGATAGTGAGTAACCCTGAGGATTACAACAGATATGGGGATAACGTGGCAAAAGGGAAAATGGTTTCAGAAACCCAAGAACCGCCTCCTAACATTGATCGACCTGGAGCGCTTTTTATGTATGATAAGAAAACAACCAGGGTCCCAACCTATAATGAGAATGTAGGGATTTACAAGCATGAAAGCGAGGGAATAGTCTCTTACTTTCGATGCCAAGAACCCTACCCAAACGAATTAAGCAAAGACAAGGTTCTTTACTTATTTTCTTATGAAACTTCTATGGGGAAGGATATTGTTTTTGTTGACAGATACGGGCGAGAATACAAACGTATTCTCCCAGAAGAGGTTGAAAAGGAAACAGTTCCGGGAGCATCGACCTATGGCCCCGACGAAGTACCAAGAGCCACCTACACCCCTACCAAGTCGACAAATCCCTTTTCAGAAGAGTATGAAGCTACCTCACATTCTACCCGACAACCAACGTGCAACTACCAGGATCAACCAACTACTCAGCCATCATTGCAGGCATGGCTTCGACAGAGTGCTACATTAGAACAAGACCGAACCCGAGAGGGTTATCAAACCGCAGGAGGGTTAAGGTATTTACAAGAACCACCACTCTATGCACAGTATCAAGGAGAGAGCAATCCAAAGACTCAAGGGTCAACTGAGCCTGGAAGAACACCCCGAAAACGAGTTCGGAGAGATGAACCATCTCTCGCGAGAACTGTTAGAAAGTATGGATTAAGAGCACCATTGGGAGAGGAACCTGGCCACTACAGAAGACCAGAGGAGGTATATCGACTAGGACAGGGAGATCCCATGATGAGATTTGTAGACCATCGTAGAATTAGACCTTCTCAAGTGCAAAAATGGGTAAACAAGAAATATACGGGAAGCAGGGATCCGAGAGATCATGTAGCAGCCTTTGTGCGTGTAATTAGAGCTGAAGAGGTGTTAGACTTTCCTACCCAATTTGCAGGATTCGGTTTAACCTTAGAGGATGATGCTTCTACATGGTTTGACTCGGTGGAGCGAAGGGACTTTGAGTCTATGGAGGAAGTGTTTGACGAGTTTATCGGGGAATTCTCACAAAGGGGAATAGCTCATAATACAGTCTCACAAATCCATAAATTCAAACAGAAAGATGGAGAGTCTGTGCAAAAGGCAGCCCTCCGACTAAAAAGATATGTTAAGTTCTGCCCCGTGGAAGAACTGCCAACTCAGTCCAGACTTATGCTTATATTTATTCAAGGACTAAGGAATGCAGATCTTCAAAAGGACTTACATATGAAAAGGAGCACGACGTTGAATGATTTAACCAAGGAAGCTCTATACCTTGTGGACAATTGTGCGGTCTACAAAGAGGGTGAGTTCAAGGATCTTGATGATGATTCTTCCTCGCAACAAAGCGGAAGCAAGTCTGCTAAGACAACACTGAAAGGAGAAGTAGCGGTGAGCCAAGAGCAGCTTGTAGAGGAAGTGCTTAAAAAGATTAACTTGTATTCCAAACCACAAGCTAAACAACCAAAATGGTGTGCGATTGAACAAAAATGGACAAACCATGCGACGGAGGAGTGTTATTATAACAAGGGATATGTGAGAGAACGACCATATGCTCCGCAAGCTCAGGTGACATCCCCTCAAATCCCACCGATGCCTAGATATCAGACAGGCAACCTACCAGGACTTGTAGGTGTAGAAAGACCACAACCAGTGTTGGGACAACAACCACCCCTACCAGGATTACGACCAGTCGGCATAAGATACACACCCACAGTAATAACTGAGTCGGATGAGAAGGCTTTGGTACCTATGCATGCATGCTACAACGAGCCCAATGGATATGCAACGAGCTCTGTCTATTATCCACCGGAAGAACCCTCTACACCAGAACCATGGAGCATGATAGGAAATACAGGACCACCAACTGCTGCACAGGTAGCTAGAGAAGGACTATATAGCCTGGATGAAAGAACACTGTTGTTCATAGCCAACAGAGGCATGAGCAAGCAAAGAATTGCACACCAACAAAGAGGAGCTCCATGAGCACCTCAACAGCCTAAAGGACCATGCTACAAGTGTGGTGGAGACCATTGGCTGGGGGACTGCCCTCATGACGAAATCATTAGGGTCAACGCATATTGCACGGAGTGTGGAATTACTCACTTGATCCCTGATTGCCCTAAAAACCCGAGCAAAGGAGCAAAAACTACCTTGAATATGCTGGGAGCGCTGCCTTCCAGTGGAGGGTCAGAAAACGAAACTCTGATTCCTGTTATGGTCTTGACGAGAGCCCAAGCAAGGAAAAATAACAATCAGCCCAAGAGTAACGATGAAAATCAAGAAGAAATCAAGACTGACAAGTCTAGCATCAGTCGTGATAATCCTTGGAAAGAACGAAGAGCAAAAATGAAAGCTAGACGTGAGCGAAAACAAAAAGATGTAGAAGCTGAGCTAACGATAGCTCGAGAGCAACTTAAACAGCAAAGAGAGTCCGACTCTCTAAAATCAACGGAGGGACCAAGAAGTGCAAGCTCAGGAGGGTCGGTATTGGTAGATAAGATCAGTGAACCCCTAGATGCAATCTTGCAAGCATACGAAGCAAGATTGAAGAACAGACAGACTCTAGAACAAAGGTGGATGACTCTTGATATAAAAACAGAGACTAGAGATGTGCAAACAGCTGATTGAAAGTGCACAAGCTTTACTGGAGCCTCCACCTATGGAAGCGGGAGATAGAATAATCAAACCACCAAACAATGAAACACCTCACAAAACCAAACAAAGGATACCCGACAAGATAGAAAACGTTAAATCCTTGCCGGATGTAGAGGATGCAAGAGACGTGCCTAATAGCACTGATGAATCACTGAAAGATCTTCCACCATATTCCCCTATTGTGGAAGAAAATTGGCCTGAAGAGCTATGGGAAACGATGTGAAAAGCTCAATAAAAATATGAGACAAAAACAGTCGAGTCGGCGCCTTTCTCGGAGTTGAACTTGAATAAGCCTCCATGGGATTTAGACGTTAAATCATTTCAAGGGGATAATGGTTCAGTTGCATCCGAAGATAGCAGACCAGAATCACTCAGAACTTTGCCATCATATATGGGGGACTATGAGGCAAGGTCAGAAATTCAAAGAGTACCTTCTCAAAGAATAGGCGGGTCAAATCAATTGGACACTAAAATCCTGACAGAATTGTTGACCACTCCGGTCAAGTGTACAATCACATTGGCAGAATTGTTAAAAATTAGGCCAAGCATGTGGACGGAAGTGGGCAAATGTCTTGAAAAATTTGGCATAAGGAGACCTCTTAAGTTCTTCGAAACCGAGCTTAATGACACAGAACCGAAGAGAGTCAACACTAGACCAGTGCCACTCAACAAGGTAGGAGAGTATTGTGAAGGTGAAGACGGCAACACAACCCTACCAGTTGAGTATAACGGCATAGAGACTAAGGCAATACTTGATAGTGGAGCTGGCATTGCCATTGCGACCAAAATGCTATGGGGAAAATGGGGAAAACCAGCAATACGAACAACTAGAATGAAATTGCAACTGGCAGATGGGCACATAGAAAGGCCTATAGGATTGCTTTGAGGCAATTGTGGTATCTTCCTGTGGCATAGAGTACGAACATACCTTTGCCATAGTAGATTTCGGCAAGAAGAACAACCATGAAATTATCCTTGGTAGGCCGTTCATGAGGCAACTCAAAATGGTGCAGGACTGGGGGTATGATTATTTGTATCTAAGACATGCTGAAACTACTACACGCGTAAACACGAAAAATCATAGCTACCATGATGTCATGAGAACCCCTGTGGAAGAATTTGACTCTGCCATCATTAGTGGATCAGAAGTCCCAGCGTGGCTTTGTAAGAAAAAGGAGATATGGATGTGTGGGGCATCTCAATGTAGTGAATTTGACCACAATGAAAGGACACTAGAGAGGGTCTTGGAAGACGATGCATATATACGAGAACCTTTTCCTGAAGAGAAGCTCGAACCCCTAGAATGGTCTCAAATTTTGGCTACATTGGATGTATGCGTCAATGAAGTCACTCCCACCAAATTTTTTGATGAGAATGGCTACGATATCATACCATACTACATGTTGAGCAAAATTGTGGAGGAGGACGAGAACGATGGAGATACTGAGAA
Organism: Adiantum capillus-veneris; assembly: GCF_014529385.1. Classification (NCBI taxonomy): domain Eukaryota; kingdom Viridiplantae; phylum Streptophyta; class Polypodiopsida; order Polypodiales; family Pteridaceae; genus Adiantum; species Adiantum capillus-veneris. Next base: position 75,964,581 of record NC_140949.1, read on the forward strand.
TATGAGGATCAATAAACAGAAACGAAACTTGAGCTTAAGAGAGTGGGCTATGTGGACATCCCCACTAAAGAAATCAAGCAGGAGGGAGAAGAATTTTATGATTCTTCTTATCAAAGTGAAAACAAGGATAACGCAGATGACGAGAAGTCGAAAAATACGGAGGGAGACGACAATCAAGATCAAGACAATGACGTCTTCTACAATTTCCCAAACCAAAGTGAGAGACGCCAAAAAAGATACAAGAGTAAACGACACCATATCAGTCCACCAACCAGGCTGAGACCCATGGAGGAGTTTAAGGGTAAGACACATTTCCTTATGAACATTCATGCTGTTGATTGTGCTAAGGATAAAGTGTCAGGAAGATTTCTTAAGGTTGTTGAAGACTCAGGATTTAAGTCCAGAGTGTTGAAACCTAAGAAAACCAGCAAAGCAAAAAAAAGAGTTGCAATAGAAAAATTGAATGTCTGTGGTAGTCCAATTATGACCAAAATTGAGCGGAAAACGAGATACAATGAGTTGAAACAAAAAATTAAAAATGTATGGACAACTAAAATGGAAAGTAGCGATGGAACGAACACTAGTGATGGGAGTAAAAAGATAGATGTACCTCCTCACTATTGTAAGTACACCATTCAGGAAAGAAGATTGGTGGTTCAGCAACCAATGAGGGAGCCTAAATCAAAGGAGTCCTACGATGGGCTAGAGAACGCCAAGAAAATAGACTTAGTAGAGCCAGGAGAAAATCCTCGACCTGCTTACATTGCCACAGATCTAGGTCGAGAAGAAGAGGACTTACTGATCAAAACACTTAAGGAATTTCGAGATATATTTGCATGGTCGTACAAAGATTAAAAGGAAGTGGATCCTAACATTTGTGAACATTCAATCCCTCTGAAGTCTGATGCAAAGCCAAGCAAACAACGTCCATACACGTATAATGAGACATTCACCAAAAGGATAAAAGAGGAGATAGACAAACTTATGGAGGCTGAATTTATTTATGAGATAGAGCACACGGACTGGGTGTCCCCGATAGTGGTGGTACCCAAGAAAAACGGGAAATTACGAGTGTGTGTGAATCTCAAGAAGGTAAACACAGCAACAATAAGGGACAACTACCCTCTTCCTATCACTGAACACGTCCTGGAACGAGTAGCAGGCAAGCAAGCCTATAGCTTTATGGACGGATTCTCTGGTTATAACCAATTGGGGGTCAAACTAGAAGATCAATACAAAACAACGTTTGCAACAGAATGGGACATATATGCGTTTAGGGTAATGCCATTTGGCTTGACCAATGCTCCAGCCACATTTCAGATATTAATGACACGCTTTTAAAGAATACTTGCAAAAATTCTTGGATATTTACATGGACAACTTGTGTGTCTATTCTCTATTGAGAGAAGACCATATAGATCATCTTAGAAAGGTATTCGAAAAATGCAGAACGTATAGGATTTGCCTCAACCCAGAAAAATGTGTATTCATGGTACGACAAGGTAAAATATTAGGCCACATAGTGTCGGCTAATGGAATTACCACTGATGAAGACAAAGTAAAGGTGATCATAGAATTGCCAAGACCAAACATTGTACGAGAGGTACAATCATTTATGGGACATTGTGGATACTACCGACGTTTTATCTACATGTACGCTGTAATAGCAAAACCCTTGTATAGTCTAATCACGCTCTTCATTTGGACCAATGAATGTGAGGAGTCATTCCAAAAACTAAAAGAGGCACTGGTATCTGCACCAATTCTAAAAGCACCAGATTGGTCAAAGATCTTCCATGTACATGTAGATGCTTAGGCATTTGCAATAGGCTGTATATTAGCACAACCAGATGAGGGTAAGACGGATTTTCCAATCAGTTATGCTAGTAGACAACTCAATAGTGCATAAAAGAATTATACTACCACTGAAAGAGAAGGATTGGGTATGATATATGCGGTAAAGAAATTTCGGCATTACTTACTCGCTAACAAATTCACATTCTTTGTGGATCATCAGGCACTCTTGTACTTAGTAAACAAACCTTGTAACACAAGACGAATTGTAAGATGGTTCATTGTGTTGTTGGAGTTTGATTTTACGGTAGCAGTTAAGAAAGGAAAAACTCATCAAAGAGCAGACCACCTTTTTCGATTACTACATGGCGAAAAAGCTACTGGGGTAGATGATGATCTCCCAGACGCATACATGTTTAATATAGAGATGGTACCGAAATGGTCATAGCAAATTATTCCGTTGCTGACATATGGAATGAATCTTGACGACAAACACACGGTGGAAGACGTTAGACAAGCACGAAATTACACAATGCTTGCGGGAAGAATGTACCATCATGGAAACGATGAAATTCTAAGGTTGTGTATAGGCCAAGAGGAGTACGAAGCGTATCTAGAGGAGGCCCATACACAAACAGGGGGATTCCATAGAGGAAATCAAATGATGTATGAACAATTAAGAAGACTTGGAGTGTATTGGCCAGGAATGGCAGGCGATGTAGCTAATTACATCAAGAAATGCGACTTTTGCACATCCAATACCACTGTGGATTATGCCACATTATACCAAGTGACAGTAGCACCAGCATGGAGTCATGCTATTGTGGAATATTTGACTAATAAAGAGCTGCCAGGAGATTGGTCTAAAGCCAGACAAAAGGCTTTACAAATCAAAGCGAATAGGTATACCCTCATTAGTGACCAATTGTATAAAAGAGGAACTGATGACCAGCTGAGGTTAGTTCCTCATGAAAATGACTACTTTCCATTATTGGAACAAGCTCATGCAGGCATAGCAGGAGGTCATTTTTCAGTAGAGAGAACCGTAAAAATCATTATGGTTGCAGGTATATGGTGTCCGACCATGATTCAAGATGCAGCAGAATTCGTGAAAAGGTGTGATGAATGTCAACGCACTAAGGTACCAGTTAAAAGAGACGAAATGCCTTTAAGACCAATGATGAGTGCTCGAGCATTCGCTAAATGGGGATTGGACTTTGTTGGTCCTATCACTCCACCAGCATATCGTTCACAAGCACAATATATCATAGTGGCCACGGATTACATGACCAAATGGGTGGAAGCAAAAGCCACAACGAAAGCAGACGCTAGAACCACGGCACAATTCTTATATGAATATGTGTTTACACGTTATGGCCTTCCAATCGAGCTGGTGAGTGATAGAGGGACACACTTTGTAAATGAAGTTATCCAACATCTCTTAAATGAGTTTATGGTAATTCATCGCAAATCTGCACCCTATCATCCACAAGCCAATCGCCAAGCGGAAGCGACCAACAAAATATTGTGCACAGTTCTTACGAAACTGGTTAGTGAAACAAGAACAGATTGGGATCAGATGCTTTATTCGGCATTGTGGGATTATCGAGTTGCATATAAAACAACACTCAATGCTACACCATTTAATATGGTATATGGGTTAAATGCAATATTGCCTATTGACTTTCTGATCCCCACACTAAGGGTAGCCACACAATTGGACTAGACGGGGCATGAACTTTCAGAACGGTTAGAGGACCTTGAAAAATTAGATGAGTTAGGACTCAATGCTATAGCGGCCATATATGCAAAAAAAAGACAACAGAAAGAGTTTTTTGACAAACATGTCAAGAACAAGGACCTTAAAACGGGCGACTATGTCTTAGTATACACCCTTAAACAGCATGCCAAAAAGCTAAAGAAAAGGGGAATGGGGCCTTATTTGATCCAAGAAATATCGTCCAGCGGAGCAGTAAAACTGTCGACACTAGATAGAAAAGAAATGTTGAACTGGATTAGTGGGTGTCGTTTAAAAAAATATCATCTACCTTTAACACCGGAAATGTTGTTTTAACTGCATTATGGAAAAACCTATAGACAGGAACAACAAAGAATTCAGGACCAGGCACAACAAGAAGCAAAGGAACGGATTGCTAAACGAAAGCAGTTTCTCAGGACAATAAACATGGTCACCCCAATGATGACTGACGAATATCCTCTTTCAACATCCCAAACAATCGAAGCGGATATACAAAGCGACGAATTAGAAAAGACCATGACAGACCTTAGGGCTCAGAAAGATAGCATCATTGACGACTTGGAAGATACGTGGTGTAGTCCTTACATAAAAGCTTATGCAGGCACAAAACAAGTTGAAATCTATGCATTGCTTGACACTGGAGCAAAAATGAGTATCATCAACTTTGAGCTCTTTCAGAAACTTGGACAAATGAGGACGATCCTAGAGACACACCGGTTGAAAGTAGCATCGGGTGATGAGGTGACCACGTTGTTGTCTATTATAATACCAATCACAGTGCAGGCACACCCGTACACTATAAAATTCCATGTACTGCCACCAAGTAGATCAGCAACGCCGTGTATCTTAGCAGTGTCATGGATGAAAGCTAACAGGGTATTCATTGATTTGGATACTAATGAAGCACTGTTCAGAAATGAAAACTTTTCAGAACCCTTCTTATCATATAACCAATACATGTCGAGGAGGAAACAAAATTCAATACAACCGCAAAGATCTGCCCAACAACAAACATAGTTTACAAGTCCAGCAACGTCTTATCAAAAATCAACAACCATGCAGGGAACCAGGCAAGTTTGGGTACGGCGTATAGAGCTAACCAAGGCACAATTACATCAAAATAGGAAATACAAAGTTTGGATAAGGCACGACAGCCTAATTCCTATAAAAAAGGGGTCAGAAGAACTGACAAAACACCGAAAGCCAGCAAAACTTCAAAGAACCATAGTCAATCTGTCGAATACGCAACGGACTATATTGGTATGGCGGCCAAAATTGCCAATTCAAAACGGGCCAACAACACAAGAAGGGAGGCCAAAGATGACAATCGAGGAGTTATCTACAACTGTCAAGGTCAAGCCACATCATGCAAACAGCACGAGGAAACAAACAGAATCAACAAAAAAAACTACAAGGATCTATAAGACCCAAGTCATCAAAGCAGAAAAAAAGAATGTTCCACCAGATATGACAATATCGACTTCAAAGAAACCACATACGCCAATTCAAAACCAGTGGAAAACAATCAAACAAAGAGCGGCAGATTTACAACTACTCCTTGCAAAGAAAATCTGCCAGCCAAGTCAAGCTACCACAGGAAGCCTCAACGACAAATGCCAATAAGCGAATCGCTTATACCTTCCTCTTACACTGCATAAATTCTTTCTACATGCATTGACTGCACATGCATATAGGGCTATATTACAAGGCCTGCATTAGCACGAGTTCACACCCATGCACAACACATACCCTTGACGATACCCTGTCGTCCGGGAGGACTCCAACTAGGAGGGGGGGAGGCATTCTAAATGCGGACTCATGTCAGACTCATGTCATATATTAGAGGGCAATGTTTGTGAGCAATTTTTCAACCATTTTTGTGTTTTATTGTGTGATTTTGGGAAAAGAATATGCCCTCGTAATTAATCAGAATTGGGGACCAAATTATCATTCATGAGCCCCTAGGGATGTGTATAGACTATAAAGAGAGTCAAATCTGGCCAAAAAATGTCTAAAAATAGCAAAAAATAGGCCAAGGTTGACGATAATGAGCGAGAATGTACATAGACGAGAGAAAAGTGAGCTACAAAGTGTTTTGCTTTTCATTGGTATTTTTATAGGTTAGAATTTCTATTTTCGGGTTATTTTGGGATTTATTTGCTTTATTTTAGCCATTTTCTAGCAAAAATTATAGAAAAAAATCCGTAATCCAGATGGAAACACAAAAGAAGAGATGCCTGATCGGAGCAAGGTGAAGAAGACACAGAAAAAATAGGGACTGCAAAGGTGACAGGGCAAAATGATCACCGTCATGAAGGGACCTCCAACAGGAGAAATCTACAAAAATGGTAAAACTGGAGCAACTGAAGTCCAAATGAGGAAATTTGCGGGCCTAAACCGCATATCGCAAAAAGTTATGGCCACAGGTAAAAGATGGGAAAATTTGGTATGAATGTGGGTACTCCTTTGTGCTGGCTGCTGGCCTCTTGCTTCTCCTTCCACTCCTGCTTCTCTCGATCCGAAGAAATCTGTGATCTGCCTCTGAGGCTGTAGTGCTCTTTGTCTTCTCATTAGATAATCCCTGTGCCGATGTAGTTCCAGTAGGTACAAGCCTAAGCATCTTTGATCTTGGTATTGCATGACTCTATCTAGAGGTCCAAAGCCTTCTTTAAATAGGCAATGGAAACGCCCACGTATCTCATAGTATACGGTGCAATGGCATATGTAGTGTAATTCTGTCTCCGGCTCCATTCCGCATAACTTGCAAATTCTGCTCTCGGGTGGGATTCCCCTAAATCTGCCAAATTCAATTTCCAGTTGGTGTGAGGATGTACGAATCTGACCAATAGCACATCTCAAACCATGAGACAGGTGGGTCTCCATGTAGCTCGAGCGAATCACAAATCCATCTTCAGATAGTTGTAGGAAGTTTTCTTTGTAGTCGGCCATCTTCGTGCCTAATTCTTGTGTAGGGTCTACCCATGTCCTCTTAGTATCCATCTGTATAAGATCCTGACGGATGATTTTATTAATCTCCATTCATGTAATTGCCAGTGATGGAGCCGCAAGAGAGTATTGGAAGAGAGGAGAGAGAGAGAGAGAGAGAGAGAGAGAGAGAGAGAGAGAGAGAGAGAGAAGGGGGGAGAGGGGTCCGCAAGGGAAGGGAAGGTTTGGGCACACGGGGGGGGGATTGTGAGAGGGGAGAGTGGAGTGTAGTTTTTTTTTCTCAAAAAAAACCATGCAAAGCAATAGCGAGGTCGCTATTGCTTTGCATGG